>NC_081406.1:1390500-1713000 GCF_030272615.1 Cryptomeria japonica | reverse complement strand
CCCCCCTAGAGATAGAAGAACTTCACACACCCCAACAAAGCTCATGGATTAAGAAACTTAATTTCTATCAGCGGGTTGGTCAAGATGTTTATACCTTGCTTTGAAGTCAAATAATAGTAATCAATCACTTGCTCATGAATTAGTTCTTAAATGTATTGTATGTGGATCATGTTGTGTTTGGTCTATTAATGGTGGACCAAATTATTTGAAATCAAGATGGTATTCTAGATGTCACAAATGATTATTAAAGGCCTTTAAAAGAGATGTCAAAATTAGTAAGGATGTTTTGAAGCCAAATAATCTTAATGATAACATTAATTACTCCTTGATGTTCAACCACAATGGATGAAAGAGAAATCATATTTTGTTCTTCATCTAAATAAATTCTAAACTCTCTAAAATTGCATCTCTCAAAAGAGTTATCCTCTAGGTTAGAGGATTCCAATCTTACAACAACATTCTCATTATAACCAATAAAGATGCGATTATGAGCTTTTGGATCCAATTTAAACCACTTTTAATGAGGAACATAAATATAAGACTCATAACCAAATATTCTTAAATATGAACATAAGGTATTTTTACCTATCCACATTGCATAAGGAATTTTATCAACAAGATCGATTAATCAAATTAAAAAAATAGTGCATACAACCTCTACCCAAAAGCACCAATTTAGGGTGAACTCACAATACTGGTTCCCACTTTTTGACCAACTTTGACACTTAGATGAATATATTGAAAAAAACCTTCACTTTCTGACACCTATAACTTTTAAACCGTTAAGAATTTGAAGATGATATAAACTAGTGATTTTTAACATCTTGTTTGTAGATTCTAAATATATTTTTTACAAATTTGTTTGAATAAAATTTTATTGATTTTTCCATCTCCCTCAAAAAGTAGTTGTTTACAACAAACAACATTTTTTAACAGTGATGTGTATCCTGAAACGCATCATTTTTTTTCTATAAATGATAAAAACTTAATTCTTTTGAATTTTGGTTTGTAACATCAATACCCAGGGCATGCACTTGGTTTGATAGTGATATGTTGAATATTTTTTATTTTATTAAGTTTTGAAGTTCGACTAATTATAATTTGGATATAGGTGCACGTTTGAACACATAACTTGTTCTATATATATCAAAATTCAATTTTCTTTTTTTTGTTAGAAAGAAAACACCAATACCTAGTGCATATATATTTTTCAGAATTTTTTTGAATTAGTTTACTATTTTTCCCAATGCATTGAACAAAGAAGTTCATGTTCGGTGAAAAAACTACATTCATAAGAAATAAAATAAAAATATATTAATGAAATTAAATATATTAAAAGTTATACTATTTGGAAAACTTATAATAATGACTAAATACTTTTAAAAAAAAACTTTTAAATGAATTAATTTGACCCCCCAAAAGCTAATGTAAAATTGGTTTTTTATCAACATTTGATAGATGCAAAGGAGACTCCATTGCAAGTTTGATTTAGAAGTAGAGAGGTTCTATCCAAGAAATTTTGATCTAAGAGCCTTTGATTTAACTCTCTTCAATTAATTACTTCAAATGGGACCTCTTAAAGCTTAAATCATTATATTTTTTTAAAAATGTACGATTTTAGCAAAAATCAGGACGTACCAAAAAGTGGGAACCAACTTTGTGAGTTCACCCTTTAGCTACATACCACTTACCATACTTCTAGCTCTTTCCATTAAGGTTCAATTTTATTTTTTACTACCCCAATTTGGTAGTGAGTGTAAAGTGTAGTCTTCTTCCAAACAATACCTATATGTTTATAAAATTTATTAAATTATTTGGAGCAATATTCACCATCATTTCCATATCTTAATACCCATATCCTATGATCTATTTAATTTTTTTTTGAGACTTTAAATTCATTAATTTAGTGTAATCTTCATATTTTAGATGCATAAAATGAAGTCAATTGTATCTAGAAACATCATCATTGAATATAATATAATAACAATATTTACCCATAGAACCCATGTCAATTGGGTCAAACACATCCAAATGAATGGTTTTTGAAAATCTCTGAGCTCTATTACTTTTAGTAGAAAATGAGGATCTATTCTATTTTTCAAACACACAATACCCACAACAACAACAAAAAACAATCAACAAAATAATAATAAAAATTATCAACTAACATTTTATTAGCAATAGTCAGAAGACCTTTTTCACTTATGTGAATTGAAGATTGGTGTCGCAACATGTATACATTTTTAGTGCCAATTACATTAACAATATAATTAAAATTATGGAGGCATTCATCATAAATAAAATCCTAACCTAGTATCTAATAACCACAAAAGTCCCTCTTACCAACCTATAACCAAAAAAGTCAAATATCACATTCACACAATAATCATTTAACTTAGATTTAGAAAGTAAATTTCATGTAAGACCTAGAATATGCAAAACATGATCAAAAGTTATAACTCTTTCATCACTAAAACATAATTACACATTTCTCTTACCAACAATTTTCTTGGTACCGTTGTCTCCAAGGAAAAATTCTCCTCCATCATAAGTTGTGTATGTGAAAAATATTCATTTTGAAGAGTCATATGGTAGGACCAACCTGAATCAATAATCCAAGCATAGTCACTTATAATGATAGACGAAATAAATAAAACACCATTATCACCATCATCAAAAGACTTTTATGGAAAGAAATCTAAACCATTTTTCTTGTTTTTGCATTCCAACTTCACATGTCCCGTCTTATCACAATTCCAACACTTTAGTGTACCCATCCATGGCATTTTAGAAATTTCTTTATAATTTGATCTATCTTTCGTCTTATTTCCTTTAGTACCTAATTTTTCTTCAGACCTACTCTGTACATGTAAAGCCTATTTCGAGCCTTTGCTTGTTGATTTCCTTCTGATTTCCTCTAAAATCGGAGTAGCCATAAATTGTCCATTTTTCACTTTACAATAGTAGCACTAATGACAATGATTAAATTTTTTTAAATATTTGCTAAAGAGAAAAGTAATAAGATACATATATCTTCCTCTTCCAATTTAACATCTATAAATGCAATATAACTTGAAATAAAATTAAATACATTTAAACAGTCCACAATAAAATCACCATTTTTTAATTGTCAATGAATATAACCATAGTTTGAAATATAAATTATTAATAGGAATTTTGGTTTGATGGACATCACTTATCTTCTTCAATAGTTTCTATGTAATAGTATCCTAAAAACAATTCAAGATGACTAAATCTGTAGAATAAAACCAAATGTTCCTCATGCCTTCTCATGTTTTTTTAACCAATCTTTATTAGACTTGTATTGAATGACTTATATTCTTATGAAATAGGACATCATTGATCTCTTTCTTGAACTAGATCTTTCATCTTCAACTTTAACATCTCATAACCAATACAATTGAATTTCTTGATATGCATACTAGAATTAGAATCCATGGTTTTCAATGTTCTCTTTAAATCTACAAAAAACATAAATGTAAAATCTCTTACTATAGCCAAAAAACCTTCACCATTTAGTAAAAATGTATCCCTCTCTATGTAGAATCATTAGATTTCATACTAGATGTTGAGAAACAAGATGAAACTACTACAATAAAATATTCTAGAAGAGTAGGCAAATATGAAATCTTCTTTTTTTAGATAAGGATTACCATTAGATTATTATGTGGTTGCGTAAAATTTGTAATCTGAAATAGATTAGAAAAATATATCAACATAGCATTTACATTGAGAACACCTTTTGGGGGAAAAGATTAGCATGAGAAAGAGGAAAAGTATGTATTAATCTTTAATGATTTGAGATAGATTTCAACACAATAACAATCTCTTAATTTTAATTGCACTCAAGTAGCATATGTGTACCTATAAAATAATCTCATATAAAACCAATATCTCATGACCATAATATACAGGCATGGAAACAGGATAAAACCATAAATGGTTTACCAAAATTATGGTATCAATAAAAAACCCATGCCCACCTTGGGGATAATCTTCGAAGGATAGAAAATAAATAAATAGCTTCATATGACATCACATGGGCATAATAAATTAGCTCCTAGAATAGTACATGTAGTTGTTGAGAAACATGTGTCTCAACCTTGCAGTCTTTTTCTGGAAAATTCCAGAATTTGTTTGAGGTAGTTTTCCACATGTTTATGCATTGGAAAATGGTTAGTGAGTTGTTAAAAATGAGTCTTGTCCATAGTAGAATATAGGTGGGCCATTTTTAGAGCCTTAATGACTCATTTTGTGACTTTTAAGAGGGTCTAAGCTAGGGGACAAAATTATGGACGGGATTACTATTTTAACCTGGTTGTTTTTCCATTTTGGAAATGTAAATGTCAAAAATGGGCACCATGTGGCATGGTGGTTAAGCCCATGGTTTTGTAAAACCACAAGTGGTTTCCAAGTTGTAAAATCACTATAAAAGGAGGGCTTGGGGAGGAGTTTGATGATTGAGTTTTTGCAAGACTGGATGCTAGAAGGAGTCTCTCTGAGTTCGAGTTGTGGTGATGCGCTCCTGTAAGAACTTGCATTGCAAGTGTATTGTAATCAGCTTGATTTGATAATACATTGTGCAAGTTTTGGAGGGTGGGGTTTTTCTCCTAGAAGGGTTTCCCCATGGTAATCACAGTGTTATGTGTTCATTGCTATTTTGTTTATGCTTTATTGTGCATTTCTTGATATCTTAGTAATATTTAAGTTGAAAGTTGCATAACCGTCCTCTCAAGATTAGTGTAGGAAGCGTTTCCGCACACCTTTGCTTCCTTACAGTAGTCACAAAGGCATCTTTACTTTCATAAAACTTGATAACTCATATGCCTAAGTATATTAATCTAAAATAGAGTGACCAACTCATCTAGGTCTCACCTATCATACAATATTATCCACTCCTCAATCTTAGTACTTCAAATTGGGAAAGTGTAATAAGTAATTCCAAAGTCAAATCATAATTTCCATCATAATACCTCTCTCATGAATTCATATGACATCTAAGATTAATATTCTCAAGAAATCCAAATTATAAATCATTTTCCAATTACATATTATGTGTCCAAGGTTACTTTCCAAGAGTGTTGAAGTTATATAAATTATATTTAGGATTACATGGTAAATGGAACCTTAATCCCAACATTGAAACTCTTGAGTATGCAAGGAAATATGGACTATTATAGGGTGCTCGTCATCCATTTAATTTCCTAGAGATGTCTAATCTATTAAGCAATTGTCTCTTAGAGGATAATCCCCTTATACAAACAAGAGATATAACTTATGCTTTTAAAAATGCATGAGGGCTTGTTGTCATGTGTGGGTGGCCCTAAGACCATCATTATAGTTAGATATGGATCCTTGGTTACTAGTCATTGCTTCTTGATTAGTTTTTACTAATATGTGACCATGGAGTCCTCATGGACCTATATGTGAACCATGTGTTGTTATTAGTATGAGGTGGATGATTAAAATTATGTGTTATGATCTAATTTTTTTGTATTGAGTGTATCTACATTTGAGTTTTGTACTTTCTACAAACATGCATGAGAATTCATGATTTCTTATGTGCACATGTGGAAATGGTGAAAGATTATGCAATTCTAATAGGTTTTAAATTTTAGGTGTTATCTAGAATATTATTCTGTGAAAATAATAATACTTGTGTAGTATCCATCTTACCATGAGGTATATTCTATTGAGAAATATATTATGTATGTGTTTTCATTTGATTGTTCCACGTTATGGTTGTTGTTATGATGCTTCCCTTATATGAGTGAAGTAGATTTAGTTTGATTATTTTGTCCAATCCTTGGTCACTTCTAGGATCAAGTCCATCCTTGGGGCTAGGATTTAATTACCACCCATGTGTTGACTCCCACATTTTCTTGAGTGATGTTAAACCTAATATGTCCCAAAGTGACCCTAATTAGGAAAAGGGTTGATCCTTGGACAATGGGTACTCCCCATTTATTTTTTTGAGAAAAGTCTTTAAATGAATTTTATTTTGCTTGCTCTTCACTTAATTTGTATCATCTCATTTTGTAGTTGTAAGTTTTACCTTGCAATTTATCCACTCCTTTATGTTGGAATGTATGCCTTAATATGTCATTGAATAGTTAATAGTTGGATTAGATGAGATCTAAGTATATATATCCTAATTGAACTAATACTTGAGTAGGTCATCTTAGTGATTCTAGATATCTTTCCAACACCCTCTTGTACATCGATTGTATCATCTTAGTATGTTTAGTGAAGTAGGTGTCACGTTA
Source organism: Cryptomeria japonica (assembly GCF_030272615.1). Lineage (NCBI taxonomy): Eukaryota > Viridiplantae > Streptophyta > Pinopsida > Cupressales > Cupressaceae > Cryptomeria > Cryptomeria japonica. The sequence goes on along the minus strand of NC_081406.1, from coordinate 1,706,713 downwards.
ATTATATTCATTATGTTCGTGAGATTACATGATTGTGGACTAGTGTCTAATCTCCATCATAGAGGAAATTATATTCTCTCGTATGAGCATTATGATGACTTTGCCACTTAGCATAATTAAGTGTTCCTCTTGTGTTTATATTCTTGGAGCATTGGTGTCACATACATTGAGTACCATCATGTTCAATCATGTCATCTTGAGTATAGGGATGTAATGTGGCATATTGAAGTCACATTTATATTGCAAAAAAATGTTCATCCATTTTTGTCTATTAATAGCTTGGACAAAAGTTTGGGGCATTACAATTGGAGAGTATAGAATAATCAACAAGAAAACTAGAGTAATGCCTGAAAAGGGCAACAAAATCCAATTTTAAAATCTCAAGCATATTATAGGCTATTTCTAGAAATTAAGTAAGGAAAAAGACTATTGGAATCTCAATAGACCTAGGAAAGTAAAGGTTACAAATAAATGGAATTCAAAATGACACTATTTGGCCTTGAAATAAAGTTTGCATGTCATGAAATAATAGAATGATTATGTAGGTCCATTTATGCAACTGTTATTTCGTCCAAGAAAAAATAGAACTCGAGGTTATAAAAAATGAAACAAACTACAAAGAACACACAAATATAAAAATTATCACATAAAACACAAATAGACAAATAAACATAAAACTTTGGTATCTAGCCTAGGAGAAGATATTATAGGATAGGTTAAAATGAGTCAAAATAAGCTATGAGAATGGACACTAAAATGAGTAGAATTTGCTATGTCAAAATTGCAATGTATGCAATTTTAGACATTACAAACATATGAAACATCATTTTAACCATATTTATACATTTAATAGAGATGGTCGCAAATAAAATAATTATTACTATAATGAAAAAGCAACTCAAACATGTCCAACAAAAAAGGTAGTTAATTAATTGATTATGGTGTCATAAAATTAACATATGGCACCATAAGGTAGTTAACTAATTGAATATGGTGCCATAAAATTAACATTTGTTGTGCAAGGTTGGGACCCTTGTCTCTACTAGTTCCCAACTCTAGTCAAAAGCTTTCTCTCTCTTCTTCTTCTTTTTCCCAATCTCAACTCTCATGAGATTCAATCCTTGCCTTGATGGTTGAAATGTAATGGGTCTAGGCCCTTCTCGTGCTTATCTAGTCAAAATATTTGTTGTTATTCTACATTATAATGGTGATAATTGCATGTCTTGCACTTTTCCCTTTGTTTTGGACTCACATTGATTGGGTTGGACTTTATGCAATGAGTAGTGTATAGTGACATATTTCTATGAAAAGGTTGGCAAATTATAAGAGCCTTGGTTGATTCCAAGTTCCCATATCCCAAAAATATAGATTCAACCCACAAATTAATCACTGCCCACTCGAATTCAAAACTGCATCACAAAATTATACATAGTTTGATTTTGTAAAATAAAATTAAACTCGATGCTTTAAATTTTAATTTTAAGATTTTTTTTCTCATTTCCTTTGAGCTTCCTATTAGTCATTAATTTCCAACTTCAATATAAAATATTTCAAATTATATTCTAGGGTATTGAATAAAAGGGAAAACCTTAAATCATTTTTACACATCTTAGATGTAGAAAGCAATGGACACTTCTTGCACATGTCAAGATAGATAATTCAAAAGAGCATTGAATATTATCATAGATATATTAGGGGAAACTAGTCATCTTGCATTATTTTTTCTTCAATCTTTTATTCACAATTTTTTGAATTGGCTCACCCAACGACTTGAACAAGGAGAACATGACCCTTCCTTAGTAAGTACCTCAAGTCTTGTTGCATTGATTTCATGTAGCATGAGTTGATTTCACACACAAAGCTCAATTTTGATTGTGAAGTTGAATTGAATTTGTTTTCATATCACAATTTTTCTCCAAATCAAAATAGAGCTTAGTCTACTATATCTCAAAGCACTAAAGAGCCAAATTTGATATCAACGTGTCATTTTAGGTTATAAATTGATTATTTGTAGTCCAACAACACCAAGCCACACTAAGATCAAAGTAACACTTACCCTTCTTTGTCATTTTGAAATGTGTGCTAGTCTATTTAAAATCTGGCCATCTTATCTAATGATTCAAGGCTATTTATTATATTTAAATACTGCAACTAAGTTAATAGATCTTAGGATATTTATTCAAATATTATTTTATTCTCCTTCACATACATAGTCTATATTTAAAAAAAGCTAAATTAATTTATGAAAAAAAAGTGAATAAATAATAAGACATGATATTGTAATAGTGATTTTATATACTAATGTCATTTCCCATTTAGTTGTCCATTTTGAGAGAATGGATTGATACATTTGCATATTGATAAATGGTGCAATCTTTTGCAAAGTCGGACTTAATCCCTTAACCTTCACCCATCCCCATTCATAGATATTCTCATGGATTTATATGTCTTGTCCATTTCTACACATCTTTTTGTAAAGATCACATGCATTGCACCCTCTGATTAGACATTCATTCCTTGCACAAACTTTATTGTTTCATTATAGTAGATCATTTTTTCAAGTGTGACACTAATCCCACATCTACAAATCTAACCTTTTAATTTTCAAAATTCAAACTCAAATTTTGGCCAATTCCTACCTATTTCACGTCATTGTAAGCCAACCAAATACATTTTATTGTGATTAATTGCTATGTATCCACATTTGAATGCATTCAGTTGCATTTATTTTATCCTATATCCAATCCCCTCTTATCTTAGAGCATTTAAGGAACAATCATTAGAAGAATCTTTTAGTTTGGTGTACTAAAATGAATCAAAGTTTGCATATTCATTCTAGGACACTACTTGTTATATCTCAATCATTTGCACAACCATAAAGCCAATCTTTCTTGAGGATTGGCATAGGAGAATGTGTCCCTTGGTGGTTATGCCAACCTTGCCAAGGCATTCAAATACAACCAATTTTTAGAGCAAAGCATAGACAAAAAGATTTGGTAAATCAAAGAGAAGAAGTGCACAACCCGTAAGATCAAATTGGTGTATTAAAGGATGGATCCATAAGTGCAACAATGATCTAGAGTTGTGGAATCAACCCAAAAGAAAGCACAAATCTTGCATAGAGTCCCAATTGAAACATAGATAAGAAGATTCACATCCAATCCAAAGACATCTAGATTACATGTACAATAGTTTTTTACATCATCTATATACATAGAATTAAATACTCTAATTGTTTTATTCAATTTTTATATTTATACCATGATTATGATTTAATCAATTATAAATGAACTTATACTTATGTGTTCTCCTTTCATAACTAAGTATAACATTATATTATTGCGATCTTTTATTTGACCACATCTCTATCAATTCTACCTTTAGAGGTAAGCATACAATTGCTAGTGAACATATGCAACTGTCCAAATCCTAATCCAATGTAATATTTTTGCCTTTTTTTAAAATGATGGAAGACATAAGATCACAAAACCCAATTTTAAAATGGATTTGTGTACCTTGCATTTTAATGGAGAATCCAATTCCATTATAGATTTAATGGCTGGAAAAAATATTGTGTTGTTTTCTTTAAATTAACTAATTTGCAAATCCAAATATTTTTATTGTGAGATATATTGGCTTATAATGGGCGTATCAAACTTAGTTTCTATGTAAAAAGCTGTCATATCAATCAAAAAATGTTTGATAAAAATGGACGGAAACAAAGAGGAGGAGACACTTTCTTTGGCCCATTAATTATAACGTAGAGATTACTATACATTAAATTAAATACTTCCAACAGTCCCTAATCAATATATTTTTATTTTATGTTTATTGGTGTTATATTATTCATCAAATTCTGTCTTATTAAGAATATATTAATCAGATTACAGACAACCAGACGGCTAAAGGGCAGTAAAATACAATCAATCACAGCTAAACAGACATAATTCAACCAGATGTAAGAAGAACAACCATATGCCAACTATTAATAAAAAGGAAACATGGAGATAGCAAATGGAGTAGAGCCATAAAATCCAAAAACTGACAGTCGAGACCCCCCAATAGACACAAAGCTGCAGAAATAATGAGAAATAATGAGCTGGAAACAGAGGACAGTCATATTATCAAATTAGAGAGGGAAACGGGTACCATGATATTGATGAGAAGACAAAACTTTCATTATGTATCATCTACCCATCGATGTTATGTTGTTATTTATGTGTTTCTTGGTGTTTGGTTGCTATTTATGTGAGCCTCTTGCATGTTTAGTATAACCGATTCCTTGATGGTATTGATGTGCTGATATTCCTGTGAATCATGTTGGTACCCTTGTACGTCTTGCTTCTGTCTAGTGGGTCTAACTGATACCTTCTAGCATAGGGGGTGGACCTAGGGGGTGGACCTATTTGATGTCACATGGTTGGGTGGAGTGTTTTTCGCACCCATTGGATTTGGCCCTTTCAGCTTCATGTTCGAGTTGGCTCGGAGAAGATTTGAAGACTATCATTAATGTACCAGATTTATTTATACTTCCCTGCATGGGACTTTTGGAGATTTGTATATTATGGATCTATCATTTTGTATATGTATTTCTCATGTAAATTCTCGAGCATTGTAACAAGAATCTTGTATCCATGTACTTTTTTGTAATGTAATTCATAGCAGTTCCTAGTAATTATTTGAGATGATGTATAACCTTGTGTAACACCGTTATGGGGCTTGGAGGACATTTGTTAAATGATTCATTATGTATTTTGTTTAACTGTATTTTAGCATTTGTATATGTTATATTGATTGATTCAAAAAAAAAATATTCGCATTTTCATGTTCTTGGTTGTTATGTCCTCTGGGCCTCATGGCGGGGCGTGACAAAGTCGGCTATTGTTTTCACATGTAAACCGACCTTTGTAAACTGCCAAAAAGGGCTTGGTAAATAAGTGGTTGTGTGATTTGAAATATCAATCGGATTGTAATTTTCTCTTCACTCAATAATAAAAGAAAGTGGGGAGTTGTTTCTCTACAGATGTAGTCTAGATTGGATGAACCACGTTAAATATGTGTGTTATTGTTATTTTTTTTTGTTTTTCTCTTTATTTTTGCATTATATTTAATTGTTTATTACTCCAATCCACCTAAACCCTAACACTTACTTGACTCCAAAGTGGGGAAAGAGTACACACTAGAGAGTCCATCATTGAATTCTCCACAACTCATTTCAAATTGGTGTTATAGGATTTCACTCCCTATATTTTTTCATATGTTGTAAGTGTTTTATTTACATGATGATATCTATCATAGTTGACATCACTACAAGGCCAACTTCCTTTAGCTCCTAACTATTTGGCCCACTCAACTCAAGAAATGGTCCACTAAGATGCATTGGCAGGTAGATTCCAAGTAGTCAAACATGTTTCTCAACAATCGGTACAACAACCATTAATTTTGACACAAAATATTCATTGATGGAGGCCTTCAATCTAGAAGTGCTAGAGTCTCCCAAATTGGTTTCAACCAAGAAGCTTTTAATAAAACCAAGTGTAAGAAACTCTTTACAATGGAAAATTGTACCCAATTTGTGATTTGATTTAACTCTACCCCAAAGTTGATGATAAAAGGGCTTGAAAGAGCCTTGTCTCTTGCCATGGTTGCACAAATCAGCACCAATAGAAAAAAGACTACCCCAAACTCTACCACACTATAGTCCTCCCAATCAAGATACATAACAAAGGATATGAGACAAAAGAAGGTGTAGACTTCCCAACTTTAAAAACTCATTCTCGTGCTTTGGTAATGATCATTTCTAGCATATACACCACCCCTAAACACCAATCACACAAACCATTATTGTGATAAGAAAATAAACACGAGTCGTCATCAAAAATCTTCACATGTAGCCAAAGCTAGTTCTTCTTATTGTAGCTTAAAAACTACCTGTCCCTTAAGGCCTAACTAGGTGTCAAGAAGCACATTGTACAATGTTGTCAATCAATATTAATCTACCTGGTTATTGGCAATAAAATTTGTCACTTTTTGCTTCCCTAAAATAGTGTGAGAATTTTATCTCATTAAATAAGTTGCTTAAACAATGCGCTTCCTCCAAAGGTCTTTGATGTTTCTAAATGAGGCAATGGCCTTTCCAAACACTACAAATAGCAATAATAGAGACACCTGTAATAACTAGTATCTAGTAAGCTATAAGATTTCCACAATCCATTCAAATATTGTTAGTAGTTTCTGGATTTGATTGTGTGAGTTTTTTTTTTTCATGGTAAAAAAAAATTAAAAAACTCACACAATCAAATCCAGAAACTACTAATAATAGTATCTTGTAGCTAAGCAATGAAGCTAGCAATATTTGAGAAACTACAATTAAAATGAAGTGTTTAAATTGGGTGCCCAAATTATGGGGGCCATGGATGTTCTATGATAAATTGATTGTTTAAAAAATAACAGTGTCAACCACAGATTGTTTGTCAGTGTATTTTAGAGGGACGGGAGAACAATTTTAAAATTATTGTATTTAATCAAGAAAGGGATTGAGAAAACACAAGATTTCTTATCTATTAATTTTACTTGAACATATTGGATGCCTTGTTCAATTATCACCAAAAATTGAGGATGAAAACCCCTAAACCAATTACAAGCAATTCTACATAGGGATTGTAATTGAACTCATTTATTTGTTGTTTGGGTGACTCTTACAATGCTTGTTTTTTCTGAGTTTAAGGTAGCTCTCTTAGTACCTCAGTTTGTAATTTTGAGGTGGATCTTGTAGCATCATTGGTTGTAGATTCATCATATTTCTTGATAACAATATTGTTGATATTATTCTCAAAATCCCTATAAATTGAATCAACTATAAGTATATTTTGAGTAATTAGTTATTGTGAATTATTGTGTTGGATGTTCATTTTGTAAGAGTTTACAATTAATTTCTTCATATTTTATTAAGTATGTTATCTTACATCTAATTGGAATTAAGCTTCAACCATCGGTGTCCCATGAAGTTAAATCAACATAAATATAAAACCCTAATTGAGAATATTATAGTGGTATCCTACCGACCTATCTATTGAGTGTTTACACAATTTGGAGGAAACAAGATGACAAATGGAAGGTGCGATTTCCCAAGGGAAGAGAATGCTCAAGCCATGTTTAATGCAACGATCAATTTGGATTCAATGTAGATATAAATGGTCCAAGCACTCAAAGACATGATATCAATGTTGGTGCAATTTGTGCAAGGTCAAAATTATCTTAACTATAGAATCACATATAAGAAGAAGTGCATCACAGTTTAATCAAATAATTGGTTCTTTTCCCAATCCCTTCCAACTAAAATTACTACAAGGAAGAGAAGATCAACTATAAGAATATGAAATAGAGTTGATTGATTACTTTTCAACCCTACATACTAAATATAAAGACCTAGAGCAATAAATTCAAGATGATCTATTATTTTCTTAATTTTACAATATCAAATTATAAAATGGTCATCAAATCAATATGAAACAAATTCAAAATCAAGCTAATAAGGAATCACAACAATGTTTAGGAAAGGCTCCTATACCCATGTTTGATGGAACAAAAAAGTCTTCAACCCATTGCTTGGATCCAAAAAAATCAATGCTTCATGTCTCTAAATCCAATGTATTAAGAAGAAACCATCATGTTTGCCTCACTCCATTTGGAAGGGGTGGCCCATGAATGGTGGTACCATGACATAGTGACACAAGAAAACATTCTCATCACTAATTTTGAAGTGTTCCACCAAAGGTTGATTGAAAATTTTGATAAGGTTGATCCAAAAATTCACTTTCAATAATCGACATAACTTAAATGCTACATATCAGTAGAACACTGATATGGTGACTTTCAAATGATAGTTGTCAAATTTCCTAATGTATTTAAGAAAAGGATCATGGTTCTATTCATAGAAGGATTGGCAAAGCCACTTGAGGGACTAGTCAAGAAATCAAAGCCTTCCACTCTTCAAAAGGAAATCAAAAGGTCCCTTGCTTTGGATCCTTCCTTACCTTATAGTGAATCTTGTGCTAATTTTAGACCTATAAGCCAAAAGAAGTTCCAAAAGCAAGAATCAATCACAAAACATTCTACAAGTATTATATTGATGTTAGGTTAGATGAGGAAATAAAATAAGTAACTAGATCTCATGAACTTAAAGGTACAATCCATTCAAGATTTGTAAAGTGCTAGTAGGCAAAAAAACATTGTCTTAGATTCACAATGGAGCAACCCACAATTTTTTAGATGAGGGCTTGGTGGCAAGGAGTTTAATAGCTAAAAATTTCAAGGAATTCAATGTGATTGTTATTAATGGGTTTACCATATTGTGTGGACAAATAATTTGGAAGTTAAAATGACACTTGAAGATCATTTCATATGTGATTATTTATGTGGTTAGATTCATAGATACAGACATGGTGCTCAAAGTATAGTGGCTAAAACATTTGGGAGAATTCTCACAGAACTACCAATCAAAACAATTAAAATTCAAAAGTGAAGGAAAGGAATTAGTTCTCAAGGGAATCCAAAATGGAACCCCCCAAGTAATTATTGTTAAAAGAGTGGAAAGATATTTTAGGAAGGGACAAGTAGCTAAGGCAACTAATTGCTTGGTCACACCAAAATACTCATCTATGAACAAGAAGGATACTTATCATATTGATTTGCAAGATATTTTGGACAAGTATGACAATGTTTTGAAGGATATTCTCCCAAGATTTTCACTTGACTGAGGGTTAAAGCACATGATTGAGCTTGAAAGGGGTACAATTTAGTGATAACCGCTACCTACCATCACCCTAGGACCCACAAGGAAGAAATAGTGAAGGTAATAAAGGAAATTTTGATATGGGTCATATCATGGCGAGTTATAGTCCATTTGCCTCAACAATACTATTAGAAAAAGGATGGTAGCATGGGGATGCATATTGACTATCAATAATTAAATTAGAAAATAATCACGAATAGATATCATATCTCCGAGATCAAAAAATTGATATATGAGTTGCATGGAGATGTGTACTTGTTGAATATTAATTTGTGCTCAAGATACCTTCAAATCATAATGAGATATGACTATGCTCATAATACTACTTTCAAGTGCCACTGTATACATTTCTAGTTTCTAATTGTGCCCTTTGGCTTGATTAATTCCCCCTAACAACCCTCCAATCATGCATAAACATGGTATTTAGCAAGCAATTAAGAATTTTTTCCTTGTTTTTCTTTGATGATATTTTGATACATAAAAATGTAGAGGATTGCCCAAAGCATTTGGATTAATCTTGATCATATTGAAGCAATAATCATTCTTCTCCAAATAATCAAAGTGTGAGTTTGGGCTTAGGGATGTTTTGTGTTTGGGACATGTCATTAATGAACAAGGAGTCAACGTGGACCAATAGAAGATCCAAGTGATTTTGAATTGGAAAACCCCAAGAATATATCACAATTAAGGGATTTCTTAGGATTATGCAACTACTATAGAAGGTTTGTCAAGGGTTTCTCTCAACTACAAATAGTGTTCATGGACCTGATTAATAAGGGAGCATTTAAATCAATAGATGCTATCAAGTAGAATTTAATAACTAAAAAATTTAATGTGTTCTTGTCCAATGCTTGTTGTCCCAAAATTTTCACTTCCTTTTTTGTTGTAATGTGATGCTTCTAGTGAGGTAAGTGTAATTGTTTTGATGCAACAACAACATCCTATTGCCTTTGAAAGTAAGAAACTAATATAGGTAGAAAAGAAGTTTTCTATTTATGATAAGGAAGTGCTAGGAATCACACATACCTTATTGAAGTTGAGATAATACTTGGCGTTTGGAAAGTTTTTAGTTAAGACTAGTCATAAAAGTCTTTAAGTACTTTCTCAATTAGAATACCTAAATGATAAACTTAAAAAGTGGATAAGCGGGTTGTAGGCATGTGATTTTGAAAGTGAATATGTGAAGGGTAGGCATAATGTATTTTTTGGTGCATTATATTTGAGACCCACTCTTTGTGTCTAATAATATATTGATCGGGCCACCGCCATCATATATTGATGATGCCTATAAATTATATTTTCTGACACCTATATTGATTAGGTCACTGCCATCATATATAAATATACCAAGAATAATTTTACTACTAAGTTGTTAGATGGAATATTATAACATGATAGGTTCAAATTAGTGGGAAAACTAACTCTACATAAAGAGAGGATATATTTGATTCTAGAGTTCGGTGGAGTTGATCCCTCAAACCCACAACTCCTAAAGATTGCCTACAATCAAACACTTGTCACACATAGAGAGAGAGAGAGAGAGAGAGAGAGAGAGAGAGAGAGAGAGAGAGAGAGAGAGAGAGAGAGAGAGAGAGAGAGAGAGAGAGAGATAGCAAGACTATGGAGGCCAAAAGACAATTGATCAAGAAAGATAAATCATATTAACTATCTCAATAAGTGAATGAGAACAATAATGTTACAAAGTGACCTTATAAAGGAACAAAAAGCTAAAAAATAACATAACATATAAATAGGAAAAGCACTCATACGTTTAGCTTGAGTGAAATAGAACTTATGGAAAGACCTAATTACTCTAATACCCCCCCAAAGTACAACTTAGGGAATAGTTGAAAATGCTAAATGCATATGCATGGAATATAAGGGATGGGTCCCAACAAAAAAAGATTTGATGAGGTACCCATGTATAAATGAGAATATCTCACACAACCGGAGAAAACGATGTAGGGAAAGAACTCCTCTCCAAACGAGAGAAAAAAGAATTAAGGACTAAGGAGTCTTCAAATCAATGTCCCCAAAAAAAGGAACATGAAGAACCTCCTCTAAAGCACGAAGAAGTTGTAGAAAACTATAAAAGAAAAGACTGCTAAAGTGGTGAATGAGAAACCTCCTCTAAAATGAAGATGATGATCAATATCAAGAAGACAACACTATGCATGAGTGTCTCTAACGACACTACTCGAACAATGAATAAATGAAAAACAAAAACAAACATCTATCATTTGAAGATACATATGGCACATGAATCTACACAAGCAACTTCAATGACACTACTCAACCATGCAAGAGTAAAGTATAAGTAAGTGCCAATAGTCCAAAGAACTAATCAACTAAGAATAGGTAATCTACACAAAACCGGAATACAAGAGTGTCTATATGGTAAATTATGTATCTCAATGAAATACATGGAAGATCAATTGTTGCATCCACCTAGTACATAAAAACAAATACTATACATGTAGATCACTCCAAAGCGAAACCAAGGAAGCATGAAAACCAACAGTAGGACACTCACTTGACAAATGTGTGATGGCAAAACAAATGCACCACACAAGCCCCCAATGACACTTTGTAATAGAGTGTGAGTACAATTAAGGTGCAACAAATTGTGCAAAATCCTTAAAAAACATACACAAGAGTGGCACTTTATCTCAATGTATCTACAAATAATAAAGTGCATTCAAAAAATGTTCAAAATGTCCACTATGATAAACTTTTGGAAATACATGTAGAAGAGCCTAAATGAAGTCTTCCTACACAAATAAAAAGTTTCCAGAAGCAAAAATGGTCAAGTAATCATCTAAAATGTGAAAACAAAAAAAATGAATAAAAACTTCTTGGGGGAAAATCTAGAAAAAGTGCATGGATAGCTTGGAAGAGCTCCAAGAGATATTTCCAACTCCACAAGAATCACAAAAAATGGAGGAAAAGATAGAAAGATACTAGCTTGGGAGCAAAAATATCTTATTTGACTTGACAGGAGATAAAATGTTCCGATGGCAAAATATCAAGAGACAATCTGCACAAATAAAGAGTGAGAGCAACTTTCCGATGATATATGACTCACAAAAAAGCAACAACATATGCACAAATTCAAAAGAAAAAAAAAACCTTGTAGGCAAGAAGGCAGCAAATGGACGCCAAGGGCACTATGACAAAAAAAAAAATCAATGAGGATCAAAGAACTTGTTGTGTTGGCTTTGAATTGTTCTATCTTATGTATTGGGTTTATTATCCCATCAAAACCAACTTACCTTAACCAAAACTAGTTTATAGTTAAACAAGGTGATTATTCACATTAGTAGAAGTTATCAAAATTGAAGATGTTCTAACTTCTTCAAGTCAAGTCTTTATAATGATAGTGAAACCATTTATAAACACCTCTTTATATATTTTGTACTTCAAAGCAATATAATACTCAAATTTCTTCTTCTTCAAAAGTATACAAAGAAGGGTTTAATTTGGTTTGGATGGAACCAAGTGTAATTTACTTGAAATATATCATAACTTAAGCAAGGTAGGAGTCAAAATAAAAAGGTTTGTGATTTTGTAAGAGATTATATAGACGTTTGCAACCATACCCTTAGTTCATAAAATCTTCATTTATTATAATTAAATAAAACTTGGATCGTTTATTCTTTATCCAAATACCTGAAAAATAATTATGTAAACACAACCTTGATTGATATCAATCAATCATTATACATAAAATAATATATTTAGTAATTTTGTATGTATTATTTGTATTAAAAACATGAACATGATAGCTTGTGAGGGGTTTTAAATTATTTACAATTTTAATATTTTCCTTTCAATTAAGGTGATAAATCTTTAAAAAGAAATATGGGTAGAAGTAAAATAATAATTTATAATTTATTTATAGCATATAAATTTTTTGTTTTTACCTAACTTTTACTCAATTTATTTATTAGCCAAATCTTTGAATTGTCTAAATTGACAAATAAATAATAGTTCTTCAAAATGACATGAAAGATCATTAACGGATCAAGTCAAATGCCAAGATGGGTTTATGTCCCAGTATAGTACAATAGGAACACTGTCGGTGAAAGTTTGTAAGATCCACCCAAAATGAAGGATGTCAATAATGTGGAAACCCAAACTATCAATCAAATTACTATATTACCCACAAGCGATCAATTAACAAATATTCTAATGGGGAAATAGTCCTTATTTTGAAAAGACTGCTTATAATGAAATCTGATCTTTACTTCCATCAAAATTCAAGAGTGTGGTGCAAAGAGACCACCGCCATGGGGTATGAATCCTGTTGGTGGATAGTAACTATGGTCACTCTACAAATTTTTATCAACTCCATAGATTTACATGATCCTATCTTTTTTTTCCTCTATTTTTTATATACAAGGGTTTATAAATAAGTGTCAGCAAGCCTACACGCACACCAATGCTCAATATGAAAACCAAAAAAAGTTAACATTGTCAGTCCTAATGCCATCATCTACAGTAAGGCAACCAACGGCCCAGAAGCTCAACAAACAATGTCTTACGCATTTCAAGACAACAAAAGCTAACAATATAAACAATATGGATAGGTCTCTCGGGGCTCAACAAACAGTGTCTTACACATTTTAAGACAAAAAAAGCTAGCACCTTAATCCATGATGATGCTCAGAGAATTATCAACTTGATGGAGGTCAAGGGGTAGAACCCCAGCTACCAAGCCCAAATTAGGCCTTTGAAACCACACAAATGCCATTTTCACAATTTTATCACTTAATGGCAAAAATTAGGTATTTGACACATTTTTGTTTATAAAAATGATCTTTGTATAAAAAATTATTTTTATTTAATTTTTGGTTTGGGGATCCCTTGGGTTCGCCCAGGAGCAGCCTGGATATGCCTAGGGTGCCTAGGCAAGACCCTAGGCACACTCAGGGCGCTCCCATCACAGGACCTGTACCCACACCCGTTCAGTACGAGATCAGGACCCAAGGGGGTGCACCCAGTAACTTAGATGTTTAGAGAATGAAATTCCACTTTCAAAGGAGAAATTTAATCCCTACAATGCATAGTTTTGAATAGCCAAGAGATAACTTTAAAAAGGCCTGTTAAGAGCCAAAGAGACTACTGATAAGCTCTCTCAAGGATGACAACATTTAACAAAGAAAATATGTCCACTATTACTAAATTATCCCCATATACATCATTTCTTGTGGAAACTATGGAAAGCATATTTGAGGTTGAGATCTCCTTATAAAAATAATATGTCAAGCCACTAGAGGTATGGCAAGAAGCATGGCCAGTCGGAGAACTAATGTAAACCAACTAGAACAAGATGAAATCGAAAAAGTCCACAAGAGAGGCACACTGGTTATCTGAAAAAATAGACTGCCTGATGTTAAAACTCTGAAGCATATAAATGGCATATCATACGAACATGGACTGCTTAAAGTAAATTTCATTGACATGTAACCAAACAGAGGAAAGCGTAGTTGTTACTTTTCATCACTTACAAGGCAACATTTTGATAGAAAAAAATTCAGATTTTATTTCAATTAGCAACATTCTTAAAAACTGAGCATGGGACATGTTTGAGAGTGATGCAAAAAAAAGTGATTCATTAGCAGGTCCTAAAGAAAGAATGCTAGTTACAAAGTTTCTTTGCAAATACAAGAGGAACGTGCTTCAAACGTTCTCTGCACTAATGGAACCTACTGGAAAATTGATCTCGGCTTCTAAAATCATTCTAATTTTCTGTTGATCAGATGCTGAATTTGCTCTTGTGTCATAACTGCACTACTATTTTCATACTGCCCTTGTTCCATCTGCTCATGCAGCTGCATAACAAAAGCTTATATCAAGAATGCTACAAGAAATAAACAAACAATTTAATATTATCTATACGTCCATGTTTGTTTCTAATTTCAAAAGATCCAATTACCAATACTCTACTTCATCTTCCTAAATTGGATATCACACTAAAATCAAAGAGAGACCCATACAGCTTTAAGAACCGAGCATTGATCATCTATCGGCAATTCTCGCATCTGTCTCAGCATCATTAATTGCTGCCCAAAAAATGCAAAATACGTGTTACGATAAAAAAAATCTTACTTTACTTTCAAAATCAAGAAAAAATTGCATATTTCATAATTGAATGCAATTCAATTGTCCCTACCTGTTCCTGTAATTTCTGCTGCTGCCTGACTTTTTCTGAGAATCCAGCTGGCCCCAATTCTGCTTCATCACAAGCCAATTCTTCTCTGCCATTTCAAGCACTAAATTGAATTAAGCTTATCAAATGATCAAAGATTATTTCCTATCAGTTTACATCTATTCAAAATGAAATTTGTTGAGAATGAAGTGCCAAATCCCATGATCGATACAAAAGAAATATGCACGGACATTCAATGGATCATACAAAGAACACCAAATATATTGGGTGGTTTCCTGTAAAGGAATACCATACACAATAGATTCAATTAAATTACAAAGAATAAATATGATACTCCTGGTTGATACAGGTTGGACAAAGCCCTTTATTTCCACACATAATCATAACATGTACGGTGAATATGCTGCCATTGAAAATACAATTACGACAGGTAGACAAAGTTAAGAAATTGTAAGGTCCTAAAAAAAATATGAATTTAAACCCACCCTGTAATGTGTCTTTTAGAAAAAGTTTCCCTACGATCACAATGGATTAATGAATGTTAATATATTGTGTCAAAATGGCGTTTTGGACTTTGATTATCCAGAGAATGATTGAATAGAGTGTTTATAGTATATACTGTCCAAAGAATGGGAGCATGGACTGCCCCTTACAAAATGTCCTTCTTCGGCTAAGACTACGTGCCATGTTGGAACCATTAGTATGTATGCTATATGTTCTTTTCCTCCTCTCAGTTACAGTCCAAAGTCATGCTTCGTCATGTATTTCCCTAAAACATAAGTTGCTAGTTTGGGTTTGGGGTTCAGATATGTCGATATGGAAAATAAAATCTCCAAATTCAATACAATGAGTACAGTTGTAATATTTATAATATTAAAAATAGTCATAATAAATATATAAATATATTAAAAATAATAAACATAAATATATTTTAGTTCTCAATATACTAGAAATAAATAATCTATAATTTTATAAATAATAAATTGATTAATAATTACACCAAGAGGTATCTGTATTATGCAATGGCTGGTGAATGTGTTTAAATATTTATTTCTTTAATACTATAATAACTGCCCCTCAGTTACAACCAAATTTTTTTCACTTAATTGACTGACCATCTTCTATCTAGCTTAGAAGAGCCGACTTTGTAATGTCTCCAATCACCATGGTGGTGACAACTCTACACCACCACTTATGCTTACACTTGGTGGTAAGCTCCCAATGTTAGGGTCATCCCTAAACCCAAACCTAAATCTCAAGGGTTCATTCAAGATGAGCTACCTACATATCCCTTTAGGGAATAAGAGGCTTCATAGTCTGTAAACCAATCATAGAGAGAATTCATCCTCTCCTCTTGTATGAAATCTTAAATCTTCGATTTAAACCATGATTATTCATTAAGCATAAGCTTTCAAAATTAGTCTAATTACAATAGAACGATATCATCACATTCTAGACACATGTTGATTCCATGCCAATCAATATCAATCATTAGTGTACAAACACACCCAAGTTCACACAAGGGTCATATCATTCTATCACCCCAAGTTCACATTGTGATTGGCTCGAGCATACATCACTTATACATAGGGTGACTAGTTCATGCACACATCATGTGTATAATAGTGACTAGCTCATACACACATCATAGGTACAACGGTGACTAGTTCATGCACATCACAAGTACAATAGCAACTAGTTCAAGTATACATAACATATATTCAATGGGAAAATTCTACACATTACATCACATATTCATATGAAGACCAACAAACACAATGGAAGTGGATGCAACCTTCGGTATGCATCATCCCACTATCTAGTTCACTAACATAGAAACTCATAAATAGATCTCATCTAGAAAAGGAATGTTGGTGCATATCATACTACACCATGGGTCCCATCATTTTCCCAATCCATAGCAATCTATGATGACAATCAAGTATCCCATACTACTTGATGTCCTCACTGGCAAGGCCATAGGTATAAGTTTATAACAGTGTTCACAATACCTAAGGCCAGTAATAAGATTCATACAACCCATTAATCGTCTAGGTCGTCAACCATCATATAAGTTACATAATCAAGATGTCTTAAGGTTATACCATAGACCCAAGCCTAGCACCTATACTATCAATCACATGAATTGAATTAATAATCAAAACTAGAAAATACTACCTTGGGCAAAAACCACATAGGAAACACACAATTCCTCTAATACACTAATGCCAATACTAAACTCCGAATATAGGTGGATCTTGGCATCCATCACTTTGCATGCTACTAGCTCTATGGCCCACATGCCACTAGGAATAACAATCCATGTCTCTGGAGTAGCATGAGCTGTTGGCAATTTGGAAGAATTGATTATGTGTTGCATTGATATTTGTCATTGATGTCAACACTAGTTGTTTTGCTGTCTACCGGGTTCCAGTAGAGTGGTTGGATTATGATGTTAATCTGGAGATCTTCTCCGGTATGTTCCGGTTGTTGGAATTGGTTTGGATTGGTTATTCATGTATTCCTAATGCATATCATATTCAGTTGGTTCGGGATTTGATGATCCGGAAGCTATCATTTGTTCTAGTAAGCCTTTTGGTTACCGGTAAAGGTTTTACCGGCAGAGCTTTGTTGAAGATCTTTTGGTGAATCCGATAAGTGGTGTTGGTGCGGTTTCTAGAAGGTTATCAAGATGTTGATGGTTATCTTGTTCGTGTTCCAGTTGATCGATGGTGTTTCCATTTAGGACCGGACCTCTTCTATCTTATTCTGTTAAGTTATGGACCGGTTTGTGTAACGTGTTGGTCGATGCTCCCAATGCGTTATCGGTTGGATTTATTGTTTGGTTTATGTTGTTTCGGTCTTAGGCCGACTTGGTTTATCATTGGTTTGTGGGATTATGTAACGGATTTATTGTATTATCTTTTAGGTGGCCGACCTAATTGTTTAGGTCTCGGGTTGGTATAAATATGATGTAAGATCTCTTTGTAGATCGCGGTATGTGGGTTATGGGATTATCTGTGTGCGAATAAAGTTGTAATCATATACAGAGGCTTTGATCGATCATAGGTGATCGAATTGGGTTTGTGTAAGAGGTTTAAGACCTCTGGTATTGAGTTTAACTGGAACTGTACTCAGGCATAGGAGATGCTATTCTTGCAGTTCATTCATCTTTCCAGATTGTAGTCTGGATTTCTTTTGTAGTCAATGAGGCTCCTTTTGTGATGAGCAATGCGCTCTAGGCTGTTGGCCTTCTTGCATGTGCAGCCCCTCTTATTGTAATCACATACTTACTGCAGAAGTATTATTTGACTGTGGGTAGGCTTCACACCGTGGTTTTTCACTTTATCGGGTTTTCCATGTACAAATCTTAGTGTTATGTGTTGTGGATGGTTGGTAATTGTTCGGTGATTTATGTTTGTGCTTAATTATTATATCTGATATTCTGGTATTTGGTTTATGCATTCTGGCAAAAGGTTTTGTGTGCTTAAATTTTTATAATCTGTTGACATCTGATTCACCCCCCCCCCCCCCTCCCAGTTGTCCACCGGTTATCCTAACAATTGGTATCAGATCTTGGTCCTCTCTGCAGAAGCTTAACCACTTGAGGAAGATCCTATGGCAACTAATAGTTCATCTACAGCTATTTTCCAGAGAGACACCCCTAAGCTTGATTCAACAAATTACAGAGTATGGAAGATTCAGATGGAGACTTATTTGAGATGTATTGGGAAAGAGATTTGGGAGCTAACTGAGAAAGGCTATACTCCTTATAATCTGGCATCTGGCAATCCTCCTTCGGCAGACTTGGATAAGAACATTGAAAATGACTGTAGAGCTAGAGAAGCACTCTTGAGTGCACTTTCTGATCAGCAAATAATGGGATTAACTGACTAATCATCTGCAAAGGCTATATGGGATAAGTTGGAGACTCTGAATGAAGGTGACCCTACTGTTAAAATTGCTAAATTTGATGGTTACCGGGAGAGGTATGAGAACCTGAAGATGGAAGAAAATGAAAGGATTATTGCTTTTATGGAAAGAGTTAATGAAATTGTTATGGGAATTCAGTGTTGTGGTGAATCTCTGAGCGAAGATGAGATTGTTTCTAAAGTATTGAAAGCTTTGCCACCGACTTACAAGATGAAGGCCACTACGATTAATGAGCTGAGAACAATGTCTAACACTTCTGTTAATAGGGATACTATAGTTGGAAAGTTATCTGCTTTTGGGCTTGAAGAATTTGGTCCTCAAGGAGCTACAAAGACTGATCTTCTTTTCATACATCTGCATTATCAACTGGCTAGAGTGATTGGAACTTTATATGTGAAGAAATTGGAGGAAATGAAGAAAGAAGATGATGAGTTTGAGCAATTTGAAGCCCTATTTGCTAGAAGAGTACCTAAAGGTCCGGCGGGAAGTAAGTATGAAGGAAAATCACCTTTTAAATGTTTTGCATGTAATAAGATAGGTCATTTTGCATCTAGATGTCTTGAGAGGAATTCAAGGTTTGAGGAGAAAGCTAGAAGATCTTTTAGGCCTAATCATGATTATCAAAACAAGCATAAGTACAGGAGGAACAAAGACAAATCATGTTACTATGCGGATGAGGAAGGTGTGACTGATTCTGATGATGAACCAGCACAAGATTCAAGTAGTGGGTCTGGCAGTGGAAAGGAATGGGTATTTTTGGCTATCAAGGAAGATGCTCTCACACCTGTTACTCAAAATGAGGAAAAGGCCCTTGCTGCTAAAATTGAAGACAAGGATGAATGGGTGATAGACAGTGGATGTTCACATCATATGACTGGAAATAAAAGGAAGTTTCTATCATTGCAAGAATTTGATGGTGGTCTGGTTAGATTTGGAGATGAAAAAGCATGCATGATCAGAGGAAGAGGAACTATATCATTGGATGGTAAGCATAACACTGATAATGTTTATTATGTTGAAGGTTTAAGGCATAATCTTTTGAGTGTAGGACAGTTGGTGGATAAAGGATTTCAATTACAGTTCAAAGATGGAAAATGCAAAATCATTAACAGATCTGGTTTGGAGATTGCAACCAGTACTCAGACTAAAGGTAACATCTTTCATTTGAACTCCGGTGAGAAGACAGGTTTGATTGCACAAATTGATGAGAGTTGGCTATGGCATAAGAGGTCGTGTCATGTGAATTTTGATTGCATTGTAAAGATCAATTCAATTAAGGCTGTTAGAGATATACCTAAGATTGTGAAGCCCTATAATCCGGTATGTAAGGAATGTCAAATGGGAAAGCAAGTCAGAACTTCTTTTAAGAATATACAAGACAAATATAATGATGTTCTTGATCTTATTCATACTGATTTGTGTGGTCCTGCTAGAATAAAAAGTTTTCAGGGTGATAGATATTTTATGCTAATCATTGATGACTATCCTAGAATGATGTAGGTTACTTTTCTAAGGGAGAAATCTGAAGCTTTTGAAAAGTTCAAGATCTTTAAAGCTAAAGTTGAGACAGAGACAGGGTTGAAGATTAAATGCTTAAGGTCAGATCAGAGTAGTGAATTCACATCTGGTGAATTTAACAGTTATTGTGAGAAGTATGGGATAAGGAGACAGTTGTCTCCACCCCAGACACCTCAGCAGAATGGTGTTGTGGAAAGAAAGAACAGAACTATCTTGGATGCAGCTAAAACTATTATGATGGAAGCTAATCTGCCTCATATTTATTGGAGAGAAGTTGTGAGCATGGCGGTATACACATTCAACAGAGTTCATATCAAAGGAGACACCGGTAAGACACCTTATGAGTTATGGTTTGGTCATACACCTACAGTTAAATATTTCAAAATCTTTGGTAGTAAATACTATATTAAAAGAGATGATTCCATTGGAAAGTTTGATCCTAGATGTGATGAAGGGATATTTCTTGGTTACTCTAATGAAAACAAAGCATATAGATGTTATAACAAAAGATTGCAGAGAATTGTGGAGAGTGCTAATGTCAAGGTGGATGAGTAGAACAAAGGTCAAATCAAAACTTATGAGAGAGAACTGGAAGTTGAGATGATCATAACTAAACCGGTAGCACCTGTACCGGAACAGAATGTTGAACCAGTTACCCCGGCAATATCAGAAAATTCAACAGTAACTGAAGATCAGAGCAGAGAAATAGAAAGTCAGAAGACTCCTAGGTACGTAAGGTTAAATGATTCAAATGATCAGATCATTGGAGACAAGAACAAAGGAGAAATGACAAGAAGAAGGTTGGCAGCTAATGAGGTATGTTTAATTTCTCAAGTTGAACCGGCATCAGTTATTGAAGCTTGTAAAGATCAATGTTGGATGAGAACTATGGAAAGGAATTAGATCAGATAGAAAAGAACAACACATGGACTTTAGTTCCCCGGCCTAAAAAATGGAATGTTATTGGAACTAAGTGGATCTTTAGGAATAAATTGAATGAGGATGGACAAGTTGTGAGGAATAAGGCTAGATTGGTATGTAAAGGATATTCTTAGAAGGAAAGAATTGATTATGATGCGACTTTTGCTCCGGTAGCTAGGATTGAAGCTGTGAGATTATTTCTTGCTTATGTTGCCCATAAGAAATACAAGGTTTATCAGATGGATGTTAAGTGTGCATTTTTTAATGGAGATCTTGAAGAGGAAGTTTACATTGAGCAACCTGATGGATTTTCACTTTCAGATGACAAAAACATGGTTTGCAGATTAAGGAAAGCTTTATATGGATTGAAACAAGCCCCTAGAGCTTGGTATGCTAGATTGGACAAATATCTTTTGAAGCTTGGTTTCACTAAAGGTAATGTTGATAGTAACTAATATTACAAGCTCACTAATGATGACATATTGATTGTTGAAATCTTTGTTGATGATATCACTTTTGGAGGTGAGGATAAGTTATGTATGGAATTCTTTGATAATATGAAGAATGAATTTGAGATGTCTATGATTGGGGAGATGAAATTTTTCTTAGGTTTGCAGATTACTCAAACTGATAAAGGTATTTTCATCTGTCAAACTAAGTATGCTAGAGAGTTGTTGAAGAAATTTGGTATGAAAAATTCCAAACAGTTGGTACTCCTATGGTTACAAGTGAGAAATTGACAAAGAATGATGCATCAGCTCCAATAAATCCTACAAGGTATAAATCTATGATTGGTGGTTTGTTATATCTGACTCGAACTAGACCGGATATAATGAATGCAGTTTGTATTGTATCAAGATATCAGAGTGATCCTAGAGAGAATCATGAGAGTGAGGTGAAAAGGATTTTCAGGTATTTACAAGGAACAACTAAATATGGTTTGTGGTATCCTAAAAATGATGACTTTACACTATGTGCATATACAGATGCAGATTGGGCTGGAGATGTTGATGACCGGAAGAGCACATCCAGTGGAGCTTTCTTTCTTGGAAAAAAACTTGTTTCATGGATCAGCAAGAAACAGTCATGTACTTCTTTATCTACTACTGAAGTTGAGTATGTTGATGCTGCTACTAACTGTACACAAGTTCTATGGATGAAGCAAATGTTGAAGGATATAAGGGTAGATTGCAATGAACCGGTAGTTATTCACTGTGATAACTCTGTTGCTATTGACATATCAAAGAATCCGGTATTTCATTCTAAGACAAAGCACATTTCTATCAAGTATAATTTTCTGAAGGAGAAGGTGGAAGCAAATGAAGTCGGACTAGTTTATGTGAACACTAAAGAGCAGATTGTAGATATCTTCACTAAACCTTTGCCTAAGGAATCATTTGAGTACTTCAGAGACAGATTGGGAGTTTCTGCCCCTCCGGTAGAGACTTGAGTGATGTTGATTGGCATCAGTCCGACATGCATTATCAGAACTATCATTCATTATGGATTGATGTGTTGGTGCTATTACTCAGGGGGAGTAGTCAGTTGTGTTGTTCAGTGGATTTATGATTTTTCTTTGATGTTTATGTCATATTTCTGGCATTGATGTCAAAGGGGGAGAGATATTTATGTGAAGAACAGAGTTTAATAGGGATATCATTCACAGGGGGAGTTTGGTCTGTTGGTTTAGAACTTCACTGTCATATCATTTTGGGGAGATTGTTGGATGTCTTCCATTGGAGGAGACTTGTTTGGCATTTCTTGGCACTTAGATGTTTTTCATATCTAGTGTTGCCATTAATGCCGAAGGGAGAGATTGTTGGCAATTTGGAGGAATTGATTATGTGTTGCATTGATGTTTGTCATTGATGTCAACACTAGTTGTTTTGCTGTCTACCGGGTTCCGGTAGAATGGTTGGATTATGATGTTAATCTAGAGATCTTCTCCAGTATGTTCCAGTTGTTGGAATTGGTTTGGATTGGTTATTCATGTATTCCTGATGCATATCACATTCAGTTGGTTCGGGATTTGATGATCAGGAAGCTATCACTTGTTCTAGTAAGCCTTTTGGTTACCGGTAAGGGTTTTACCAGCAGAGTTTTGTTGAAGATCTTTTGGTGAATCCGATAAGTGGTGTTGGTGTGGCTTCTAAAAGGTTATCAGGATGTTGATGGTTATCTTGTTCGTGTTCCAGTTGATCGGTGGTGTTTGCATTTAGGACCGAACCTATTCTATCTTATTCTGTTAGGTTATGGACCAATTTGTGTAACGTGTTGGTTGATGCTCCCGATGCGTTACCAGTTGGATTTATTGTTTGGTTTATGTTGTTTTGGTCTTAGACCGACTTGGTTTATCATTGGTTTGTGGGATTATGTAACGGATTTATTGTTTTATCTTTTAGGTGGCCGACTTAATTGTTTAGGTCCCGGGTTGGTATAAATATAATGTAAGATCTCTTTGCAGATCGTGGTATGTGGGTTATGGGATTACCTATGTGCGAATAAAGTTGTAATCATATGCAGAGGTTTTGATCGATCATAGGTGATCGAATTGGGTTTGTGTAAGAGGTTTAAGACCTCTGGTATTGAGCTTAACTGGAACTGTACTCAGGCATAGGAGATGCTATTCTTGCAGTTCATTCATCTTTCCGGATTGTAGTCTAGATTTCTTTTGCAGTCAGTGAGGCTCCTTTTGTGATGAACAATGCGCTCTAGGCTGTTGGCCTTCCTGAATGTGCAGGCCCCTCTTATTGTAATCACATACTTACAACAGAAGTATTATCTAACTAAGGGTAGGCTTCCCACCGTGGTTTTTCCCTTTACCAGGTTTTCCATGTACAAATCTTGGTGTTATGTGTTGTGGATGGTTGGTAATTGTTCTGTGATTTATGTTTGTGCTTAATTGTTATATCAGATATTCCGGTATTTGGTTTATGCATTCCGGTAAAAGGTTTTGTGTGCTTAAAGTTTTATAATCTATTGACAACCGATTCACCCCCACCCTCCCTCTCAGTTGTCCACCAGTTATCCTAACATGAGCATCCATCACTTGCATGCCACTAGCTCTATGGTTCGCATGTCACTAGCGAAAACCATCCATGCCTCTAAAGTAGCACTACCATCCATTGTCTGCATGCCATTAGAAGTAACCATCCATGCCACTAAAGTAGCATGGGCATCGGCCATCACTTGCATGCCACTAGCAAAAACAATCTATGCCTCTAGAGTAGCATGGCCATTCATCACCTTCATGCTACTAGTAAAAGCCAACTAACCTATGATAGAGTCGGATACTTCTTTTGGTAGAGCACACTCCTTTACTCCTATCATGTTGGAGCAAACAATAAGATTATCTATAAGTAGGTCACGGGTTTTACAATTTCGATGATC
This sequence comes from Cryptomeria japonica, assembly GCF_030272615.1. NCBI lineage: Eukaryota > Viridiplantae > Streptophyta > Pinopsida > Cupressales > Cupressaceae > Cryptomeria > Cryptomeria japonica. The sequence goes on along the minus strand of NC_081406.1, from coordinate 1,681,985 downwards.
ACCTTGTGATGAATGGGACAACTACATTAGGAGATAAAATATCCTCTACCTATGCCCTCGCAGAGTCCCTCACTCAACCCTAGTTGTGATGCCAAGAAGTTAGATCGTGTATTGATGTCAAATCAACATTGTGACACTAAAAGTATCAAGACATTGATCTAACAAATTATTGGAAGGGTTTATACTTTATACCATGGCTAATTAATTTGGTTACATTACCAAGAGGGAATTGGTAAACTATTCAATAATCTTATATGTCTAGGGTCAATTTATCAACATATAATTCATTGAATCCATATAAAATGGCCTCTATCCAAACACATAAATAAACCCATATAAACTCATAAGTAATTAAAGTCAATTTACTTCATTACATGATTAAATCCATAGATAAAATATTTAAATAGAACACCATTGACCATACCATATTGGTAGTACTTACTCTCGTAGTTGGCAAAGGCCACCCCTAGGAACTCAATCCTAAGCTAAACATAGATATAGGTGTACATTAGAAGTAGGCAAACCATCCATATCAATAAGAATACCCATTATTCATCTCATTAGATGTCGTTATCTTAATATTACATAGCTATTAGATATGAGTTATCAAGTTCCCTTAACTCTTTCATAGCCATCTAATGCAAACTCCAACCTTAGACTAAAGCATATTGAAGAGGGAAGGTCAAACAAATTTAGGAATCCCAAACCTTGACTAAATTCCCTAAACTTTCCCCTATGGACTTGAGCTCATAGGAGCATCCTTCACCCAAGGACTGCCTACATACCCACTTCCAAACGGGATCAAAGTCACATTTAGTTCTCCTAAGTTTGATGAATTGTCCTCAAAATATAATCATGTCTCTTCCCCTTCATTCAGGTTGGTGTTACATAATATCACAAGCATTCTTACCATCAATGTTAAATATACTCCTAATTTTAGATAATGCCATACATTAGCGGGTTTTAGTGATATCAACTACCACAGTTGTAATATGTTACAACATCATTCATGGAATGTCAAGTAACCTCAGCAATAGAGAACCCAGGTCAGTAAATTATGATCTAATTTTAATATGACAGCATCATGCAAGGCAGCAAGGGCAATGACATCCATCAAATATATATTTTTATAACCAGCTATACCGTCCATTCTGATAGTGAATCCTTCCACCTTAGAATAGGGGTAGAAAGACAATGTATTGCACTTGAAAGTAGAATTATAAACATACTTGCTATTTTATTAAGATAGTTTACTCTCTTAATCAATGTGTTAGTGACAGGTACAAGGTTAGTCCAAACCTTGGGTGATTTAACTAAGTCACAATATTTTATGCATCTTTAGCTCTCAATCATCCTGATGATGGATCACGAAGTGTGATCCGAAATGTTATCAAAAAACTTACACACAGTCTATTCCAGAAACAGCATCAAACAACCAGACCTATCAACCTACAGCCACTATAAGCATATTGTGAGAATATACTTTGCCCTTAATAAAGTAACATAGTCCACATGCAAATGAATTGATAAAGTAAATGACAATTGTATATGGCTAGATAGAAAATAGTTAATAATCATAGCAACTTTGAAACGTAAACTATGTATATAATAGGATGAACCAACTATTACCATAATGCTCCAAGGTTCATCAACATTCTATACACGAATTTAGAATGAAGGACTTGAATGCTAAACACACTCTCTACAAATATCTATGATTTAGCTAAATCTAGCCCATAAGGAAAAAAAAGATAATCCATAATAAGCTAAATAATAGCAAACAAGAGGCCTTCCAAACTACTCAAAAGAAAACCCCACACACACCAAAATGACTTCTTACGAATCTGAAAATGATAGCAGACCAAATACAGGTCTGAAAATGGATTTTTTTTGCAGTTGATGCAATAGTAACAACAGGGAACAAAGTCACAAAATCTCACGTCAATCACAAGAGTCCACCCCAAAGTGGATTGATCTGCCCTCCCAAAGTATTGGTTCCACCAAAAAATATGCAAGTCTCCACAGAAATGCAGCACACCAACATCCTATTCCCTCACCCTCATGCATACTACAGCCTGGTAATGAGGGGTACGGCTCATGATAAGACCCTCACTCTTCCTTGATGGTCTGCTAAAGCCTCGTCAAATGAGGTCCAAACAGCAGGGGACAAAGATGCTATCATTCACAAGTTCATCAAACTTCAAATGGTATGGCCCCAGGCAAGATGTACAGCCCCTTTATCAGCACTTCAAAACAATGATAAACTCACACATAATTCCAGTAGTATTTGCAAATCCAAAACAACTCATCATAACACATTGAATATTTCCATCTTCAAAGAAACCAACTAAAACTACACTTGCCAGCACAGCTATGACCTCTGTATGAAGCCACCTAAAACTAGCTAGGGGAGTTTTTGTTCTCGAAGCCGATATTTTTAAGAGGGTTTCCATCCTCAAGAAAATTGGAATGACCACAGATTCTGTCTAAAGTAAAAGAAAATATCAGAACATGGCTAACCTCAACATCGAGCTCTCAACCTCCATTTATAACATTTTGGAGGGAAAATAATAATTTCCCTTTTTCCTCGACAAACTCCTTTTTCACATTAAATAATAATTTATTATGTGCAAAGACCCCCTTGTGCCTAGGTGTCCCCTTGGAGGCACAACTTAAAACACTTTTTTAAATGATAATTATACTTTGTTGCCTTTTTAATATTTCCTACTTATGACACCTTAAGCAATAATTATTTAATCGTTTAAAAATTCACCCAAGTTGCAGAAAGTATCAAAATGAAACAAATATAAAATTCTTGTTTTCCCCGTAGGGTGTCAGGTTAAGACATTGCATAAATGACAGAAGTACACAGAATATATGGAACTCACAAGTGTTCTATTGATTCATAATAAACCAGTACATACAATGATAGCAATATGTTCAACTACAATAGCATGTCCAAAGGCTGGAAACAGATACAATATAAAGGAGTCGGTCAGTTACCCGGTGCCAACTGTCGACAACCGATGGGTTAACTGCCGATGCTAACACAATTTACCTTAATGCTTAATTACCCAACAACATCATTCCCCCAAAAAAGAAATGTCGTCTCCGGGCAACAGACAACCAAAATGGGAATGATGTACAAGCAAAACTGAAACCCAAAACAACAAATCACTGGGGAGGGCAAGAGGGCGTCCTTGAAGAAGGGGCCGCTGATGTTGAAGCCAACTGCGCCCGCAACCGCATCACCTAATCAATTCGATAAGCAAGGTCCCGCTCGGCCACCAACTGGTGCTCCTGTGATCACTTCACCCTGAATACAGCCTCCATAAGCTCCTTTTGCTTCGCCTCCAACTCTGCCCGCAAGGCTAGTATCGCGAGTCTCTGTTGTGGTCCTCATCTCTGACTCAGCCGCCAGTGCTACTCTCACAGAGCTCAATTCTCTCTTCACCGTGTCCAGAACCTCCTCCGCACGGCAAGCTCGGGCCTGCTGCTGGGCCAACTCCGTCTCCAACGACAGGATGCAAGCGGCCAGCTCCGTAGCTCTATCTGCCTGGATTTGAGCCTCTCGGAGTTGGTAATAGCCATCCCGCACAGCCTGCTCAATCTGTCTCACCAAAGTCTGCACTCGACTCTCTCCGACCACCTCCTGAAACTGCCACTCTGCTCTCATCTCACGTAGGTCTATGGTCGGCCATCCCCGTGCCTCAAAGCACCTCTGGAATGCCTCTCCTACCCCCGTAGTAGCAAACTCACGTAGGCTCTCCAAGGCTGGCTGAACAATGGATTCCTCAACTGTGGAGGCTACCAACCGTTGAACTGCTCCCTCCATCTCAGCAAAAAATTGTGCTACGGCAATAGGCTGGGTCCTCCCTACACCTCCGTCCTGAAGGCCCATCTGTGAAGGTATCTCCTCCTTGCCACTAGTGGGTAAAACCAGCTCTGCAGGATGCTCCACCAACTCGACTACCTCTACCTGCGTAGGATGCTCCCCCAAATCAACTACCTCAGTCTGTGTAGGATGGCGAGGTGTAGCAGGTGGTGGCCCTACCGGAACTATGGGTGTGGCGGCATACCGGTCCAACCATGTGTCTGTGTCCTCCACTACTTCCCCACTGTCCTTTGCCTGCCCCATGCCTTCCGTCCCTATTTCCTGATCTGTGACAGGTGAGCGCACTGGAATACAAGGAATGGTGGTCACTACAGGTGTCTGCATTATAGGACAAGGATGCCTCTGCCCGAATGTTGGAATGGCCACCCCAAGGAGGACTCCTGTCGTCACCCCAGACGAGGAAAGTGGTGTCAATTCCCCATCCACGTGTAGGAATGCTGGTGTGAATAGCAATTGCCCTGCCCGAACCCCCTCTCCAGGAGGTCATGCCACACCCCCTACTGGCAGCCCGTGGGTTCCACGTGGTACCTGGCCAAAAGACACTGCATAATCGCCCTCTTCCGTACCAGGGGTCCCTGTCGCCATCTCTACTTCGGCCAGCTCCGAGAGTCGGAAAGTAGTGTCCCCTCCGGAACACCTCGATGTCTCCTCGGACTCCACACTCTCGTCTGCACTACTCTCTGCCTGTCCTGAATCGATGTCACTAGCCGACACCACCACAGGGACCTGCCTTCTTCTCTTCCTACTGGTTTGACTCTCCACCAGCCATGAGTGTGTCCAACTCTGTCCAATAGAAAATAGCTGCCTGTAAGGAATCAATGCAGTCTCGTGGTCGCCACCCTCTCAGATTGGCTGGTAACTGGACTCGTAAGGAGTCCAAAAACAACCCAATGGCATGGTACAGCATGTAAAAAACTTTGTGCTTCAGCACCAGGAAATCGTGAGCTCTATCCGATAACAAACTCGCCCAATCATATACCGTACCTTTCTTCAAGTCCTGCATCAGTGCAATCATAGGTACTGCTGCATCTGACGCCCTACTTGCGCCAGTTAATCAACTCTGCATCAAATCGAGCAAGCACTGCCAGATGCCAGGTTTTAGTAATGTTTTCTTTAACCCTTTGCTCTGCGGTGCGAGAATCCTTGTCCAGTCGGCTGTCGTCAAGTCATCCTGGCACATTTCTTTTAACAGTTGCGTTTTCCGTTCTTGGGACATCTTTGTTGTATTTTTGTCAATCTTTCTCCCTTTATCCAGAATGCCAAAAACCCTCTCAAAATCATCCGGATTGAAAGAAACTATGATATCTGTATGTTGAAACTTAAATGACGACGTACGCAACTCTGGATCATAGGTTTTGATCATAGTGCGCAAGCATGGTTCAAATTCCTTAATAGAAAAGATGGGCATTTGTACTGCGTCATGGATGCATGCTTTGGCAAGGGCCACTTTGACCTCAATGTCGGTTGGGGTTAGGGCCGTTTCCCACCATTGTCTGCACGTACTGCCAGCTAGTCCCTCAAATGTCACAGTGTCCGGCGTGACTTTGTGTGTGCATGCAACCTGCACCACAGCCTTCCCCCGGCTCGCATCTTGTTGATCACCCATCGAATCCTTTCCGTGTTGTCCTCTCTGAGTTTCCTGTAGCCTCCTTCGCCAATCTAATTTCTTCAACTTTCTAGTTGCCTGCTCCATCAACTGAATTTTGTTTCCTAGGGTACGCGTATAGCCAATTCCGTTATGGTGGTACAGTATGGTCGTACAGCTGCCGTAGTGTGTACGACGTGGCAAGTTTCGACCTCTTTCCCTGATGCAATGGTGTACGGAATATGGGCCTGTAGATCAAAACATCATCAATTCAAAACCCTACGGACTTTTCTCTTTCCCATGGATTAATTTGCCTTCATACGATTCCCTTTTTTTCCTATACCAATGAATCGTACGGTCTTTTTCATACACCAATGACCATACGGGATTGTATATCTTTCCTCTTTTCTGGAGTTACGTCCGTACGGAGCTGTACGGAATTGTTCCGTACAAGAAATGCATAGGTTTGTGGCCGTACGGATTTGTGTAGCTCGCTTGACGCTTTTGTCCGTACGGGTCTGCACGGAATTACCACATACGAATATGTCTTTTTCCGTACTAATGTGTAACATTCCGTACTGGGCAATGCTTCCCGGCAACCTCGCAATGATTTTCGTCGATCTGGCAATGATTTCCGTCGTGTTGGTGTCTGTTTTATCATCTACCAAACATTAGAATAGGATACCCGAAGGTATTCTATCCTCTACTGAAAAATCACTACTGATTCCAAGGTCTATATGTGCGAACAAGCGACTTTATTGGAATAGCTTCTTGGGTAGTGTATGCTGAAATTTCAAGGGGGACTTACGTTTAACAAGTATCTTGAACTGCTGGACTTAGATGGATTTAGCAATTTTAGGCTCTTTTTTTGGGGGGGAATTTTCTGAGATTTAGGCTTTCAAAAGAAAGGGAAAAAGGGACAGCGTTTGAGAAGGCTAATCTAATCCTACGAATTCTAGAGACGATATCAACTGGGTGCTCTCGAGAAACCAAACCTTGCTTCGCCACACTAGGGACCACTACACAAGGCCAGTGCAATCTTCAATGGGTTGTGCTTATGATCGAGATGTTGGGATGCACAGGGGATGGGCTCAGACTAACTTTACACAGTAGAATGGAAATCATCCATTTACCAAAAGTATGAGCGAAGATACACCATCAATTGACACTTATCAAATCCTTCATTCAAATTAACAACATGGAAAGCAAATCTAAATTAATTCTAAGTGTTGAGGCAATTGAAACCATGCAAATCATTCAAATAATAGAGATTAAAAAGCAGCACACATGCAATATATTATCTGGAAATGACCTTAAGCAACAATACATCAAAAACCTCACTCTCCAAATGAGAGGAGGCAACCTTATATAGTTTTTCAAAATGAATGAATGGCTGAGATCAAACAGCGATCAAGGGCCAAGATTGAAAGTCTTAAACCCTAATTAGGGTTTCCCGAAATACTATCAGTTCAAACAAATGGAAGAGTGACACATGGCGCAGCTGCTAATTTCACTAGGGTGAGTGGCCACTTTCTTCTTTCAGAGATTCAACGTATCTGGACACAATGAGCTTGACCTCCTCCGAGGTCCACATCATCGATACATGTGGCAAGGATGCCTTCCCACTCAACTGCTTGGGTGAGGAAGGCATCATCGATGGAAAGGAAGTTTGCAATCTTTGAAAGATCACCTTTGTCAATCATCCCTGAATCCCTGAAGAAGCTTGCCTGAATCCTGGCTCTCAAGTTCTCTGCTTGTAAATGCTTCTCCCTTAGGCTTTCCTTCTTCCAAATCTCTGACGCCACACGGAATACCTTGCCCAAGATTTCTCTAACACTTGCCTCTGTCTCAAAGCACTTGGTCTCGTATTTCTTCAAAACCTCAATCCGAGTGACCAGAGTATAGTACCATGTGCCGAAGTCGTACATGTCTCCTGTCTGTATGATGCCTGCATCCACTAAGCTTCTCTTCGACATGCCTCGGATAACCTTCAGATGAGGGAGTATTTCATTCTGAATTTCATCCACCTCTTCCCAATTGGAGGCTAGATCCTAGATACAATCAATCAATAAAGAAGTTGCCTCGTGTGCCGATACTAAGTTTTCTACCAGTGTGTCAGCACGCACCGAAGCGTCTGAAATCCATTCCTTTTCTTGAGTGTACGAGCCCTTCATATCATCATAGTCCTTCATTGATCCCTGCTGAAGAGGTTGTGGCAGAGTAGCCGGAACTTCACGGTTGAGTGGGCTGGTAAGATGGAGAACATACTTCTTCCACTGTTGGTTTTCTTCTTCAACCTTCTTCCTCTTTTCCTTTTCATGAGCCAGCCTCGTCTTTAGAACGTTGCAGGAGTCATCAAAATATTGGATCTCTTGGTCCTGGGTGGGCTTCCCAGCTCCATGGTGGTAACCTTGTAATCATCTGCGGTGACATTGTCTCTAGTCTTCCCTTCTTTGGGCACCGCTATCTGGACTGTCCTGAATCCAGCACTGTCTCTCTAAATTAGGGAAAACTTCCTGGCGGGTTTGGGCAGTTTAGCTATGGCGGGTTCATTTACCTTCTCCAGGAATGTTGCGGTGACCTCCTCGGTTGAGTGGGCCTCTTTGGGAACCTTGGCCTTTATCCTTGCTCTCAGCCAATCCGGAATGGTTGATTGTTCTACAGTGTTCCAATCAAACTCATCATCCGCCTCTCCTGGGTTTGCTGGTATGCCATCAAGAAGATTGTAGGTGCTTCAATTTGCTCTCTGTCTGGACTTTAGAAGACCTTTTCCACTACTTCCTCAACTGGTTGGGAAAGCACTCTTACTTCATCATCAATCACACAGATGTTCATCTCTTGCTCCCCAGTTGCACTCTGATCGGGTGCAATGGAAGCAGCACTTAGGATGGAGTGACTCTCGCTAGATTCTCTTCTCTCACCTACAACCCTTTTCCCTATGACGTTTGTGGAGCTTCCAACCAACTCCTTCCTCTTTCGAGACCCAACACTTTCTAGATTTCGAGCATCACCGACGGAGGTACAAGGATTGACGGACAGAGTATCATCTACTCCCATTAATTCATAAGTCAAGGTCACACCTTTGGCCTTCAACTATTTTGTCTTTTCAAACGCCCACCACCTTGAATACTCAATCACTGACCTCATGAGGTCTCCTAGATCTGATTTCTCTCCTTCTGTCCAATTTATTAAGACTAAGGGTTCATTTTCATCTTCTCAAAGCCCGGCTGCTGAAGTTCTAGGCTTTCTTCTACCTGATCGGCAACTCTGAATACTTCTGTTGCTCTCACCATACCCAACGGGATCCTTGACCAGAATCTCTTCCTGATCTCGAAGCTATCGGCTGCATTAGGCCAGTAGTCTTCTAGATCCAGTCTGTGCTCAAACGTTGTTCCTTCGATCTTCTTTATCCTATGGAATGGATCGAAATCTTTTCTTGCCTTGTGTTGATAGAAGGGATACCAGGCCAGCTCCTTCTCAGCGGTTGCAGCACCCTGTGATGATGGACATGTTTCCAGCCAATTACCAATTGTAAGTGAGGACGTCCCTGCCTTCTTCTGCTTATCCCTTTGAATCACTATATACTCCTCCAATTGTCTCACAACCTCGAGCAACACCACTTGGTTGGTAGGGTAAGCTGGAAGCTTGTATGGAGGCCCGAACCGATCGATGAAGTCCATAGATTCTTGAGAGAGCCTCTGGTGCAGGCCACCTTGAAGTGTTTGGGTAATATGCATCAGGAAGGTATCATTCACCCTTTTGAAATGGAATTTCTCCTCCATGTGGAGCTAGGGATAGCAATCGTATACTGGAAACTGGTTCTCCTTGTTCCCAACTTCTCCTCTACAAGTGAGACCTCTGTACCTAGAGGTCCTGACCAAAGAATAAAACAAGTAAGAACTCATGAAAAAAGTCCTATTTGTCTCCAGGTTCCTTAGCTGGCTATCTAGGTTGTCGCTGATCATCTGGGCCCAGTCTATCATTTTTACTCCATTGATTATTTCATTAATGAATTAATACATCCAGGGTTCAAATGGAGCTCCCTGAGGATTTCCTATTATTCTATTGAGCAGGTCAATCATGTCCCCAATGTCCTCCTTGAAGTATGCTCGCACTAGGCTCTTTCTCTGGAGTTTGGAGGTGCCCTTCCTCGGCTTGTCTAGCCAGGAATGGTTAACTATGGCATCATATTCCTCTAGGTGGTCCTGGTACAGACTGTCAGCTTCGTCCTTAGTCATATACACTGTGTTGTGGTACTCTGGGATCCTGAAGGCCTCTCTGACGGCCTCATCGCTGACATTTGCCAACACTCTTCCATCAGGTTCAACAATGTCCTTATTGATGGGGTTGTAGTGTTTGGCACATTCGACTACTAGTTCGTTGCACTGCATGGTAGGGAGGAAGCCAGCAGCATGCACGATACCACTCTTCATCATCTTTCGCGCAATGGTTGTAGGCACAAGGTTGTCCAGACCAAACATTCGCTTCTTAAATTCCCTCAAATTGATGTGTCTGAGGTTGGTGTCACTGATGTTCTTCCACTTTGAAGTCATCCTCGACTCTGGAGGAGCATCTTTGTCTACCTGGTATTTCATAATGTCTAGGGCCTGCAGGCAAACAATGAAATTTTAAAGTTAGAAAATAATTTGCAAAGTTTTGAAAATAACGGTGCTGCGAAATGGCTAAGTGTTGGAAAATTTTCCATTTTTATTCTCATACTTGGCCATAAAAATTGAATTTCCACCTAAAAACCCTCAGTCCTAAGGCTGGTTGTGGTTACCACCAAGTGTCAAAACTCTCAAAAAATTTCATACTTAGCCAAAAAAAATGATTTTCTTCCTCCAAAATTTTTGAAAAAATCATTTATTAAATTCTGGAAAATATTCAGAAAATTCATAATTTTAATTTCACCTCCGACTTGGATAGAAGTAAGGCTAGAATTTTCTCCAGAATACTCAGAAAATTCAGAAAAGTTTAGATAATTCTTCCTCGTGCTAGTTGCCTTTTTCCAAAAATCTGTAAAACTTTTGCCAAAAAATATTATCCAACTTCCAGCAATATCTAGAATTTTCTCCAGATGATCTTCAAACTGTCATACTTTACTAAGCTCTCCTTGGTAACTTTGAACTTCTTGGTGTAATAATGAAGTTGATAATGAAGTATTTGTAGACAAGGTTAAATCTTAAGTAGAAACCCTTAAAATCATCCAACTCATACTTCTAATTTTAACTTCATGTTTCCTAGTTTTAAGACAATATCTCAAAAAAAACTTTCCACTTTGATTTAATATCTCAATAATCATTCAATATTCTTTTCCTCAATAAAAACTTTCCATTTTGGATTTGTTTTTAAGATATTTAATAATCCTTAGATATTTTCTTCATTTTGGATTTAATTTTGAAATCTCTGTGGATTTTTATGACATCATATTGACTTTGTTTGACCTCCCATGTGTAGGCGGACTTTAGGAAGTTTATCCTCATCTTCTCCAAGTTTTGGCGGACTTTGCCTACCTCTCCAAGGTATGGCGGACTTTGGAAGGTTCTCTTGGGCGGACTTTGGTGGTTGCTCCATGCAAGGCGGACTTCAACACATCTCCTCATGGGCGGACTTTAAGCACATATCCTCATGGCCCTCTAACCTATGGCGGAGTTTAAACTTGGCTTCTCATGGCCTAGGCGGACTTTGAACAAGGCTCCTCATAGCTCTCTTACCTTGGGCGGACTTTAGAGAGTGCTCCCACATAGCTCTCTTACCTTGGGCGGACTTTGGTGGTTGCTCATGGGCGGACTTTGTAGGCTCTCCCTACCTTGGGCGGACTTTGGAAACCTCTCCTCATGACCCTCCTAACATATGGCGGACTTTAGGCATCCCTCCTCTTGGCCTAGGCGGACTTTGGAGAGTGCTTTCACACTTAAGACCTTGGGCGGACTTCAAGCACCTCTCCTCATGGCCTATTAACCTATGGTAGACTTCAGGCTAGGCTCCTCCATCACTTGGCATGCTTGGGCAGACTTTGGGCTATACCCCTATGCACCTTACACATACATGGCGAACTTTGAAGGTGCCTCCTACATGACCTCCAAGACAGTGGCGGACTTTGGGGAGTGCTCCCACATGACCTCCCAATGCATACATGGCGGACTTTGGTGGTTGCTCTTGGGCGGACTTTAACAGATCCCCTCATGGGCGGACTTTCGAGTGTTGGCCATCATGGCCTCTTCAACACATGGCAGACTTCTGGATGGCCTCATTTTTGTATCTTCAAAAACCCTTCGTTAGCCAGACTTAGAGGATTTTTAGAAAAATTTCAAAATTTCACAGCTTAATCAAATTTAACCAGATTAACTTTAAATTTGAAATCCATGCCTAGGTGGATCATCTGAAGCAGCAAAAAGCCTAAAATCTAGGGATTTAGCCTTTTAGGTCAAAACTTGGAATTTTCGAGTTCCAGTCGAAGCGGGTCAGTGGTGCAAGTGTAAACCCTAGGTTCGCATCCCGCAAAAGCAAAAATGCCTAAAATCTAGGGATTTAGCTTTTTAGGTCAAAACTTGGAATTTTCGAGTTCTGGTCGAAGCTCGTCAGTGGTGCAAGTGTAAACCCTAGGTTTGCATCCCGAAAAAGCAAAAAGCAGACATCCCTAAAAAATAGGGAAACTTTCTAAAAATAGCCATACCGGGGATTGGGCTAAAAACGCCAAAAACGAAACTTCCTAAAAAATAGGAAAAAGCAAAAAAAGCAAACTTTCTAAAAATAGAAAGTTGTCCAAATTCGTCCAAATCAATTGCGATCTTCGTCCTTTGGCCTCTCTAAGCACTTTGGTGGTGTTCACATTTCGGAATCACATAACTTGCAAAAACTAACTTTCAATCGTCAGGAACTGAAATGCTCTGAACTGGACAAGGCTTGGTGAAACTGCAGCAAAAGGTCACAGGACACTAACAAAACCCTAGAAAGCAGGAAAAGAGAGGGTCCCCATTTGCAATGGGGCAATGTGTGAAAAGGGTCACAACACGTCGGTCTGGCAATGATTTCCGTACGAGAATTTCCTTTATGTCTCTACTGACTAGGTCCCATTTTCATATTCGCCGAAATTAAAAACATTGCTTGTAAGAGAAATATCACAAAAATGATGTGCGCCAGGGACTTCCATGTGGTTCTGAAGATGGTAAATTGGTGTTGGCGCTGCCCCCGAATCCCGTGAGGGGCGCTGCCCCTCGACCCCACTTGGGGCACTACCCCCAGACCCCCAGTTTATTTTTGAACTACAATACACTTTTGAGTTGGGCGAAGGCATTAGAGAAGTCAATTTTATTTTTTTATTTTTATTTTTTTTGTTTTCTTTTCAATTTTCACGGTCTGGGCCTTCCCATCGTTCCCAGTACACCTTCAATTTCGAGTCGTTGACTGCCTCGAGTATTTCCTTGTCGTCGAGTGTCCATAGTTTAATGGCTCCATTCGCGCAGACTTCGCGAACCTTAAATGGACCCAACCACTTTATCTTGAACTTGCTAGGCTTTATTTCATTGCGTCCGTTAAACTTCAGCACAAGTTGTTCGGGAGTAAACTGCATTCTTCGCAGGTGTTTGTCGTGCCACGTTTTCTGCCTCCGTTGTGCCGTCTCTGTCGCCCACTGAACCATCATTCGTCGCTCATCCAATTTGTTCAAGGCGTACAACCGCTCTCGGAGACTCTCCATGTCGCCCAATCTGTTGTCAATGGCGATCCGAAGACTCGACACCATGAATTCCACTAGCACCACCGCTTCTTGCCCGAACATTAACTGGAAGGAGGTCTGTCCTATGGTGACCTTATATGTCGTCCGGTACGCCCACAATACTGACGGTAAGCGTTCTTCCCAATCTTCCTTCTCCACTCCGGAAGACTTGTAAATCACAGAGACAATTATTTTGTTTGTTGCCTCGGCTTGCCCGTTCGCTCAAGGATAGTAGGGGCTTGATAAGGAGTGGAATATCTTGAACTCCGTCGTGAGCAACCAGATTATATGATTGACAAAATGTCCTCCCCGGTCACTCGTCAATTGGATTGGAATCCCGTACCGTGTAATGGTTTGCTCGTAGATAAACCTTGCCGTACTGACGACCGAATTGTCTGGCAAAGCCCATGTCTCGACCCACTTGGTCAAGTATTATGTGGCCACCACGATGTATCTGCACCGTCGGGCTCGACTTGCCTTCAAAGTTCCGATGAAATCCAGCCCCCATCGTTCAAACAGTTCCTGGGCATTGGACGGGTTGAGAGGCATAAAATCCCTCTTCAGTGGCCTCCCCGCCCGTTGGCACGTGTCACAACTCATCACCCATTCCCGGGCGTCATTGTGCAGTGTCAGCCACCATAGCCCTGCCAATAGAACTTTCCTGGTTGTGGTGTCGAGCCCCATGTGCCCTCTTGCCGAGCCTTCATGTGCTTCCCGTAAAACACCTTGAATTTCTTCCTCCAGGACACATCGTCGTAGGACCTAGTCAGGTCCCATTTTATACAAAAGGCCATTAATGAGTTGAAACACCTTACTCCTTAGTACGAGCTTCCTTCGCTCCCCTGGTGGCATCTCTCTAGGGAATTGCGATGTCGACAGATATTCCCCGATGCTTGTGTACCAGGCAGGAAGAACAGCAATGCGGAATAAGTGGGCGTCTGGGAAGTCTTCATTTACTCCTTCCGCCAGTTCCCCTGACTTGATTCTAGATAGCTGGTCGGCTATCACATGGCTTTTCCCAGGTCGTACAATAATGTTGAATGTAAACTCCTGCAGCAGCAGCACCCATCAACTGATTCGCCCCTGAACGATTGGCTTATTCACCAGGTACATTAATGCCTAGTGGTCCACAGAATGTGAACGGCGTGGCCAGTAAGTAATGTCTAAACTTCTGGACGGAGTACACCATCCCCAGGGCTTCCCTCTCTGTCGTACTATAGTTTTTTTCCGCCTTTGACAGGAGTCTACTCGCAAAGTATACCGGGTGATCTAGCCCGTGATCGCCAACCTGCGCTAGTGTGGCCCCTATGGCAAAATTTGATGCATCGACGTGTACATGGAACTCTTTGTCCCAATTCGGATATGTCAGGATTGGCGCACCTACCAACCATGACTTCAATTCTTGGAAGGCTTCTACCTAAGCCGTCCCCCAGGCATACCGTTCACCTCTCCTCATCAACTTGTCCAGAGGGTAGGATACTTGAGCAAAATTTTTGATAAACCGCCTGTAATACCCTATGTGTCCTAGGAAGGATTTGACTCCCGTGACATCTGTCGGTGCCTCCATTTCCACTATCACCCGAATCTTGTCTGGGTCAGTCTTGAGTCCAGCCTTACACACTATGTCCTAATAGCTTCCCTTGAGGCACCATGAATCTGCATTTTTTGGGATTGAGTGCTAGGCGGGCTCGCCTGCATCTCTCCATGCATTCGCCAAGTGCGGCCAGATGTGCATCCTGGTTACTGTAGATGGACCAGTCGTCAAGGAACACCCTGAAGTTTCCTACTAACATCTTGTCAAATATGTGAAGGATTATCCACTGGAATGTCGCTGGCGTGTTGAATAAACTGAACGGCATTCGGTTACATGCCATCTTCCACTATGAAGGTCGTTTTTAATTTGTCCTCTTCGGCAATGGATATCTAGTTATACCTAGAAAATCCATCCATGAATAAATTTCATGACCGGCCACTTCCTCCAAGATGCTATCCGTAAATGGTATTGGAAACGGGTCCTTTATGGTGACCGCGTTAAGGCATCTGAAATCCACACAGATTCGGATTTGGTTTGCCTCCTTTTTTAGGGATATCACTATGGGCGATACCCACTCGCTGGTCTGCACTTTGAAAATAATCCCGGCTTTGAGCATACGCTCGATTTCATCATTCACTCTCGCAGCATAGTTTTTATTCATTTTGTATGGCCCCTTCCATACAGGTATGACCCCAGGTACAAGTGAAATTTGGTGTACAAAATTCTGGCGGCACCCCTTTGAGGTCCTTGTACGTCCAGGCGAATACATCCTTGTATTCCATGAATATTTTAAACGCAGCGGCTTTCAGGACTGGATTCCAGTCGTCGCCAACCAGAATGTTCCTTGACTCTGCTTCCGTGTTGAGGTTTGTAGGTTTTATGAACTCTTCGTACCGGATTGGTTTCGACGTTTCGTCATGTCAAACCTATGTGCTGGTGTCTCGTTGACAGGAGCATCCCCTTCCGTGTATTCCCCGTACGTTGGCAGACATTCATTTTCGTCCGGCTCCTTGTCAACCTGCAACATGTTGCACCCATACGGCAGCTCGTAGTCTTCCATTTGCCAATGGAATAGCCCATTAAGGGAATCGATCACATCTTCCGAACATCCTTGGATTCCCAGGACGCCTTCCTTATCCGATTCCCTTCCGTACTTTCCTTTGTCAACTCCGCCCTCGCCATCCAATTTCGATTCCGACACGAGTTCTTCACTCACGAGTTGTGTTTTCAGGTCGATAATAAATTTTCACCCGGCTTTCTCCATGGATAGCATGTTACGCTTCCAGTTGTGATTCGCTCTGGCCGCCACCAACCACCCTCTACCAAGAATGGCGTCGTATCCTTTCTTGGTGAGCGGAATCACCACGAAGTCGAGGACAAATGGTTGTGTCCCGATGGTCACTTATTGCGCCATGAGCGTTCCAAGAGGTTTGATACCATGTTGATACGCTCCCAGTAAGTTGAAGGTTGACGGCCATAGTGTCGGCTTGCCAAGCTTCTTCCAGGTTTCTTCCGGAAGCACATTCACTCCCGACCCGCCATCGACAATGGTGTCAGTCAAAATGGTGCCAAGTATTCCCATTTCTACCACCATCGGGTGCCAACCACTGTATAGTGTCAGGACCAATGGGTCTGTTGGTGTTCCACCAGGAACATCCGTATTCCAGGTCACCCGACTATGTGGAGTTACTTGCACCGTACGTAGGAGTGTCGTACGTAATTGTGGCATCGTTTCCAGGAGGTCCTTCATCTTCACAAGTACTTCAATCTGCAGCATTTGATTTAGGATATTTTCCTCAGCCTCAGAGCAGGAAGTACTTGCCGCTTCCTGAGTGTTCCCCTGTGCCAACATTTCCTTCGCCACTTCAGCCTTCGCCTCCAGTGCCCACTGCTTCTCCATGCGAGGGTCTGGGTATGTGGCCTTCTTTGCCTGTGACCGTGTGATTGACAATACCCTTTCCTCCGTCCTGTCAATGTTGAGCAGGTTCACTCCAGACTTTGGGCAAGTTCCATCATCGTGGTCTCCAGGCCCACACCATTTGCATAGTTTTTGTGGAGTTTCTTTTGAGGTGCACTCCCTGGCAAAGTGACCCCATTGATTGCAGGCTCGGCATTGGATCATTGGTTGTCCCTTCGCATCATATTGGATCCGGCCCCTATTATTATTGTTATTATTGATCTTCCCCCCTCGCCGGTTGTTCTGGTATCCGCCAGATGATGCATTATTGTTGGCGGTTTGCGAAGTTCCGGCGGCCAGCTCCTCTTGCATGAAGAGAACTTGTTGGCTCCTGGTTTTCATATTGTAGGGACATTCCTTTGTCAAATGTCCAGCAATCTGACAAATGTCGCAGAAAGCCTTCTTGGGGCAGGACCCCTTGGTGTGTCTGTCACTCCTACAGTCCGTACACCACACATCGTTTTCTTCAGTCTTACTTGTACTCCCCTTCATGGCTTTGAATTCTTTCAGCATTCGTTCCATATCCTTTTGGAGCACGTGCACCTTTTTACTCGATTTGCCACCACTGTTGCTTCCCTGTCAGAGTCTTCATCATCATCGGATGAGTATTTATTACTTTTCTTCTTCTTTGACGTTTTGTGTTCGCTCTCGAGGTCCATCGCCCTATTATAGGCATCGTCATATGACGTCGAGGGTACAATTTTCATCTTCTTCCGTAGGGAGGATTTCAACCCTTCCACGAACCATCGTTTCTTCAACCCATCTGCGGGTTGGCTTTCCATTTTACCTAGCAATTCTTTCAGCCTCTGGCTGTATGCCCGTACTATCTCCTTGGGACCTTGTTTGGTATTGTATATCTCGGCTACGATTTCATTGTCATCACGGAGCAACCGAAACTCCTCCTTGAATTCCTTCTGTAGATTGGCCCATGTGGCCAGTTTTTGCTTGTCAACATCAGAGTACCAATCTATGGCATCTTCACGTAACGTGGTTGGGAACTGCTGTACCCACTCATCCTGGTCCGTCACTCCGTTGGCGGACCAAATAGTTTTACATGTACAGCAGTGTCGTACGGGGTCTTCCTTACCATCCCCTGTGAACTTTGGCAATTTCTGTTTACTTGCCATCCCACCACTGGGTCTCACTCCTCTGATGCCTTGTGTGCTTGTACCTGGTGATCCGCCGCCTCCGCCTCCTGCACCTGACCCTCCACTCGTGGGTCCTCCGGAGAAGGTTGTTGACCCCGAACTGAACAAATTGCCTCCCGTACGATACCCTTGTGTTCCCTCGGCACCTTCGGTCGTACCGTCACCTTCGGTCGTCTCCCTCCGATTGGTTGTCTCCCTTTGGTTGTCCTCCGAAATGGACAAGTTCTTTAGGAGGTATCTGGTAGCGTCGATCAGGTTTAGATTTCACCTTGTTTGTTGCACCAACTCTTCGCGACTTCTTATCCTATGGTGGTATTCTAGCAAACTGTAGAGTCCTCCTTCGGCACCCTTCGTGACTTCTTCTAGGTTCCCTTCAGGCAACCCTACAACAGTGTAGAGAGTGTAATTCTCTCCATCTATCTCTGCCTCCGCAACCTCCATGACACCTCCTGGGTTCCCTTCGAGCAACCCCTCGGCCGGTCGTCCGTCGGTAAGCTGCCTTAGCCTACGCCTTCATTCTATCTGTTGTCTGAGATTCAACTCTCTTTGTGCCACTTCCCATTCGTCACTTTGTATCTTTTTATTTTTGTCTTTATTTAGTATATTGGGCATAAATCACTTCCGAACACAACAAGCACACACCATGTGCACAAAACAAAAAAACTTTTATTACTTCATCCCTCGTACATAATGTATGTCACTGACATACTCATTACAATGGGGTGTTCTTATTTATTCTCTCTAACCGTCAGAGTTCATGTATTGCGCTCATCTTCTTCGCGCTCCCTAAATTCTCATAGAATTTGCTGTCGTTGGTTCTCTCGGTAGATGACTTCCCTTCGGTTTTGGAGAGCCAAAAATCCTTGTGCCAAAAGGTTAGGCAGTTCGCTCATCAACCGATTCACAGCGGGGCTTACTCTGAGCGAACTCCACACAGCACCTTCTGGGACATCTTCGGCGGTGGCTTCCCTCCGTACGTGTGTTTCGATTGTCGCCTGTAGGATGCAGGAGAAATCCTTCGTGAGTGTCTTTTTCCCCTCGAACAATTCTTTGGATTCTCTGTCAAGGTCACTCATTCCTTCTGGTAATGGTTGTCCCATTATCCATGTGCCATGTAGTACGTCCTTTTTCCCGTTGCTCCCAGGTTTTTACTTAGGCAACGGCGCCAAATGTTTTCCCCGTAGGGTGTCAGGTTAAGACATTGCATAAATGACAGAAGTACACAGAATATATGGCTGGAAACAGATACAATATAAAGGAGTCGGTCAATTACCCGGTGCCAACTGCCGACAACCGACGGGTTAACTGCCAATGTTAACACAATTTACCTTAATGCTTAATTACCCGACAACAATTCTGACCATACCAATATGTCACTGAGGACTTAGGGCAATGAACTAGAGGAACTTGGAGGCTATCTAAAAATAGCATGTTTCTCCAAGAAGTTTGGAGAGCTCCCAAAACTCCTACATCCTATATTAAGATATTCTTTTCATGGACCTGCATGGCATGGTTGAAGGTTTTTATTTTGGCACTGACAAGGAGGATGTCAGCAAAGGTGATGGTATCCAGTTTTACAACTGTCAATTGCATTTACTTCAAGTTTCTGAAAATCCATCATCTTCCATGCATCTAAAATAATTCCTCCATCCTCGACACTTTGATGGATGTCCTTTGCCTATTTGAAGCTCTCCTTTCAGGGTAGGCAGCAAGGAAAGATATTGACAAAGGTTGTGGAGTCTGGCTTTCTACACCTCACATTCCTTCTTGTCATTGTTTATATATGAGATTAAGGAATGCTTTCATATTAGAAAAAGAAAGGAATAACTTTATAGTAAAATAAAATCACTATTACTAATATTATTTTTTACTAATATATCTATATCATTAAATAATTAAAAATTAAAATCATCATTATTATATATACAATCCTCTAAAACTATAAAAATTTGCCTATATACAAATCGAGCAAAAAATTTACCTATATACAAGTAATTTTACTTTTAATGCATATTCATGTTTATATACAGCAGCAACTTCCTTTATGACACTTGAATGGGTTAATAACATCAGTGATTTGTTCTCCAAAGGACTACGATTCAGAAATATGATTAATATGCTGACCAATTCTTTAAAGAAGTATATACTAATAAATAGCAATATGTTTAGTAATTATTTTCCAAAAGGTGGCAAGTTGTTAAGGTGTGATTTAGAAAAGAGATACGATTTGTGGTAGTGTGGGGATACAAATATTATTATGACTAAAAGCAGCAATTAAAAAAATAAAAAGACATGTCTCTTCAATGAAGTTTCTACTCAAAAGGTAATGACCCTTAGAGATAAAGATATTTATAGAGATTGGAAATGGAGGAGAAGAGTGTGTGTGTTGAGTGAGAAAAGCAATTATATCAAGCATATAAACCAGATTGAGGAAGAGCAATACATGAGTAGATTATTTCAGATTTAATGAAGAGAATCTAAGGAGTTCATAACAGATTTTTATAGAAGATTGTGACCATATCTTTGGCAGATTTATGATCAAGTTATAGCAGAATTGAAGAAAGAATTATTTCAGATTAAGAAGAGAGTTGTAAGTCTTGTGACTACATTTTGAATGAAGGGTCGGTGCCTCTAAAATTTGTAAAAAAGAAAATTAATACAAGCAATATATTGGCCATGGTTTTCTCCCACAAGGGTTTCCATGTAAACCTTGTTGTTGTTGTGTTGCTTCTTGTTTTCTTATAGTGCTAATTAAGAATTAAAGTATACTTAAAAGCTTTCTCTTTTAATATAAGGGGTGCTGCCCCTTAGCAGTTATTTATCTATCAAAAAAAAAAAGAATTAAAGTATACTTGAATTGAATAAGTTTCAAAATAGGGTTAAAAAGAAAATTATTATATTGATATCAGCCACCAATAGGGCACTTGGAAGCAATCAAATTCAAAGAAAGCCCAAAAGGTCAAGTCATTGATTCTAGATGATGATTGATGGGCTCCTGTTAACTACGTCTTGACTTTCATTGAGTCTATCATTAGCATGATCAGGTTGCTAATACAGATCAACCATGTTTGGGGGAAATTTATGATGGAATTGTCTCCATGATAAAAAAAAAAAGTCATAATAGCACAAAAGAATGACCTCGAAAAAACATTTTTTCGAAGTGGAAAAAATCACACATTGCCACTAGAACAAGATGAACACACCATTACAACTCCTTACATTTGCATTATGTCCCAAATGTTATAGCACAAATATACTTCCTTTGCCAAGGAGACCTGCACCATATAGAGATAGTGAAGTTACTAATGGGTACAAGTTGGTATTCTGAAAAATCTTCTCAGATCCTCAAATAGAGGATAAAGTCAGGATAGAGTTTAACAAGTTCATCTCAAGACAAGATCATAGTATTTGTGCTCTTCAAGATCTATAAAAGGAAGATGGTTATACATGGTGGTAGCTCCACAAGAAAGATGATTTGTTCCTCCAGCCTCTTGCAATCAAAATTCTATTACAAGTAACCATTTTTTATTTTTCATCATTGATCGACTTTAGTACTTAACATTTTTTGTGCATTTATTATTTTTAAGTTGTGTTGGTTTTCTCTCCAACTTCAATAGGTTGCAGGTGACATGTGATGATTAGTCACAAACGTTTGAATTTCCTTGACCTCCATGTAGACTTGTTTGACCCAATCTATTTGTGTGCCAATCTTTTTCAAGATTGAGTTGAGTTGACTGCACATGGTGTCCAAAAAATGTGATTATATGTAGCCTCCACTATCGACCCAGCTGCCCTACAATTTTTAGCATCGTCCGTTATGACTTGGACAACATTTTCAAGCCCCACCATCTCAGTGTATTCTATGAGGATATTGGCAATGAAACCCACATCTTGTACTTGCCTCACAATCGACTGCCTTCAAAAACATCTTCCCTTTAGGGAACAATGCTATAACATTGATTAATGATCTATTCTTGCAATCTTTCCATCCATAAAAAATAATGGATACACATATTTCTGGACATGCATCTTTGATCATTCTCATTAATGTCTCTACTGAAACTTTCTCCTTCACCAATAAGGCTGTTCGCACCTTTTCATACCCGGCACTAACATAATCAGGAGGTGTATTGTAAAGGGTATTCACCATCTGCCATCAATAAGGTAATCTAACAATGTTGAAAGGAAAACCATTGCCATAAATGCAACTGTAGTATCCCTTGCTTATGTATGGAAGAATTGATGATTTTGATTCAAGGAATATTGTCCAACAAGTTACATACAATCTACAACTAAGCACTTTACTGATTTGCAAAGTATATAGGAAACATATATCAATTTAACTACCAAGGGAACAACTCAATTTTTCATCAATACTAGAATTGACATTATGTCAAATAGATGTCATACATGCTTCAGAAATATGGGAGTTTGAAGTATACAACTGTTGCAATTAATTTCTGATCACTATTTCAGACTTTCTAAGATAGACAATGACATTCATTGATACATGAACAAAGATGTAAGTTTGCAACTGATCTCTAAATTGAACCCTGACAAGATAGTATTCCAATTAAGCACACCTGAATTGGCTGAGTACCAATTCCGAAGAGCAACCCTTCAGAGGATCTTTCACCCCCTCAGCTATGCAATCACTTGGGAGGTATCGTTCCCAATGATTCAGCTGAATACTTGTAGACCTTCAAGCTCCACAAATGCTCAAGTAGATGCACTAGAGAAAAATAAACTTGGATGCCAAATGAGAAACCCATGGGGTCTATTTATACACATAATAGAATCTTCTAGAAGCCTCTTAGTCTTTCTAGAAGTATCCATGACTTTCTAGAAGTATCCATAATAGAATCTTCTAGAAGCCTCATTGCACTTTTTAGATAAAAAGTTACTTCATAAAATAAAAAGTGCACCTCAATTTAAAAATATAACATCTTGGCCCCAAATAATAAAATATAATGTCTCCAAGAGCATAATGAGCCATCCATTCACCAAATAAACGCCAAAATGACTCTCTCACCACAACCATCTGCCTACGAGAGTCTGGAATAGGCAAATCCACGTAAAGTGTCATGTCATACTAAAGAGGGGACATGACACTCCGCCCCTCCTGAAATTGCTTGGCCTCAAGCAATCTCAATGCAGGATGCTGCAGAATGGCTTCACCCTCCCAAGTAGCATCCTCAACAGGTAGATCCTTCCACTTAATCAGGTACTCTCTGATCACTCGCCTGTGAAGCTGCTTCTCTCTGCTATCCAAGATGGATTCTGGAACCAAGATCAACTTCCCCTCATCATCCAAGGGAGGTAATACTGCAGAAGGCACCACTCTGACCCAACGCCTTCTTGAGGCGTGACACATGGAATACATTATGCACTCTGCTATTTGCGGGAAGCTCCAACTCATAAGCCACCTCACCAACCTTCCTGATAATCCTAAATGGTCCATAGTAACGTGGCTTGAGTTTCTCTGCACCACTCTTCTTGAGAGTGGACTGCCTGTATGGCTGCAACATGAGGTAAACCATATCATTCACCTCAAAACTGCGCTCAGTCCTCTTCTGGTCTGCATATTGTTTCTGCTGGTTCTGAGCTCTAGCAATATTGTCTCTGAGAGTCGCAACTATGTCCTTACTCTCCTGTAGTAACTCACCTGCACTAGGTACTCGACTGTCACCCAACACTAAATCCAAAAAACTGGGTGCCTCATAACCGTAAAGTGCCCTGAAGGGTGTCATCTGTATGGTCATGTGGTATGTAGTGTTGTAGCAATACTCACAGAGATATATCAATCTGATCCAAGCTCGCTGCTGAGCTGCCACATAATTCCTCAAATACCCTTCCACCCATTTGTTCACAATCTCCATTTGACCATCGGTCTGTGGGTGATAACTGGTGCTAGGTGTAAGCTCAGTGCCACACAACCGGAATACCTCCCACCAGAAGTGACTCATGAAGCGGCTGTCCTTGTCACTCACAATGTTCTGAGGCAAACCGTGTAATCTAAAAACCTCCCTGAAGAAGACCTCTGCCACCTGGGCTGCTGAGTACGTAGTAGTGATAGGGAAGAAGTGAGCATATTTTGTCAGCCTATCCACCACCACATAGATACAATCACGCCCCTGGACCTTGGGCAAGCCCGTGATAAAATCCATGGAGATGCACTCCCACTTCCTGTCAGGAATAGGAAGTGGCTGTAGGAGCCCTGCTGGATAAGTGTGCTCTTGTTTGTTCTGCTGGCAAACAAGACACTCACGCACATACTGCAAAACATCAGCCTTAAGCCCCTTCCAAGTGAACCGCTCCCGAACTAACCTATAAGTCTTGAAATACCCGGGATGGCCTGCTATAGGTGAATCATGGAGTGCTCTCAAAATCAACCGCTTCACTTTCGATTCTGGGACTAAGTAAATTTTGTTCTTGTAAATGATCAAATCATCTACAAGAGTGTACCTGGTGTCAATCGCTGTCCCCTCCACTATATCAAAGGCCCATGTGTCTTTGGCATATTCTGCTACAATCAAGTGTTGCCAATCCTCTGATATCTGAATCATAGAAGTGAGGTGTGGCCTACGTGATAAAGCATCTGCAACAACATTCTGTGTCCCCTTAACATATGTGATATCAAAATCATAGGCCTGTAACTTACTCACCCACTTCTGCTGACGATCATTCAGGTCCCGCTGTCCCAAAAAGTGCCTCAAACTGTTATGATCAGTTTTAATACAAAATTTGCTGCCCACAAGATACTGTCTGAATTTGGCCAAGGCATGCATGATTGCCAACATCTCCTTATCATAAATGCTAAATGATCGCTCAGGCCCCCTAAGTTTCCTGCTCTCATAAGCAATAGGGTGCTTGTCCTACATGAGTACAGCACCAACTCCCTCTCCCGATGCATCACATTGAAGCTCAAATGGCTTCGTAAAATCAGGCAGTGCTAGAACTGGGCATGTAGTCATTATCTCCTTGAATCTCAAGAAACAATCCTATGCCTCCGGAGTCCACACAAATGCCCCTTTCTTCAACAAAGCCGTCATGGGTGCTGCGTGCCGTGAGTAGCCGTTGACGAATCTGCGATAAAAACCACATAGACCAAGGAACCCCCTCAACTGTGTAAGGTTCTCTGGTGGAGGCCAATCAACAATAGCGCGGATCTTTTCAGGATCCATCCGCACTCCATCCGCACTAATGATGTGTCCTAAGTATAGAAGCTCAGTCATGCCTAAATCGCACTTGGACTCCTTAGCATACAAGGACTCCTTCTGCAATATGCTCAATACTATCTCCAGATGCTCAAGATGTTCCTGCCATGATCTGCTGTATACCAAAATGTCATCAAAGAACACCAGTACAAATTTCCTTAGTTGATGGTGAAAAACCTTGTTCATCGTGGACTGGAAAGTGGCAGGTGCATTAGTCAAACCAAAAGGCATGACTACAAACTCAAAATGCCCACAGTGACATCTGAAAGCAGTTTTCTCAATGTCCTGCTCTCTCACTCTGATCTGATGATATCCTGATCTCAAATCAATCTTTGAGAAATAACAAGCCCCATGCAATTCATCTATCAACTCATCAATGCGTGGGATAGGATATCTGTTCTTAATGGTTCTCTTGTTTAACACCCTGTAATCAATACACATCCGAAGAGTACCATCCTTCTTTTTAACCAAAACAACAAAAGATGCAAAAGGTGACTTACTGGGTCGGATGTGTCCCATTGCTAGCAACTCCTTGATGGTCCTCTCGATCTCATCCTTGAGTCGCTTTGGGTGCCGGTATGGTGTGATCATGACAGGCTTAGCGCCTTCCTCCAGCTCGATAATGTGCTCAATGCCTCTGTCTGGTGGCCTACCTGGTGGAATCTCGCTGAATACCTTCTCATACTTGATTCTCAATTTCTGAATATCCGGATGATATTCAGTCTTATGTTGCCCCTCCTGGGGAGGCATCAAGGTGCATATTGCCGCCCACTCTATATCATCATGCCTGGCTAATCTCTCCATCCGCCTAAATGAGATAGTCCTAATATCACCATTACGGATAGCCTTCAGCACGTGAGTCCTGCCATCCACCTCGAATCGTATCTCCATATCCTTCAGTCTCAGTGTAACCTCCTCCAAAGAATGTAGCCACTGCATCCCAAGTACTATGTCCATGTCACCCATGTTGACCACATGGTAATCCGCCTTGAACTCATAGTTGTTCAGGCGTAGGGGTAGATCACACACCATCCTGTCACATCGAAGTGTATATCCATCAGCCACCTTAACTCTCAATCCCTCAAACTCCTCAGTGATGAGTCCACGTCTCTCCACAAAGCGTGCATCAATAAAATTATGCATGGCACCTGTATCTAATAGTGTAATAACCTTCTGTCCAGCCAAGACACCTCTAAGTCTGAAAGATCCCTCTCTCTGAATACTAGATAGACGTGCCTCTGGTTCCTCCTTCTGTTCAGCATTATCTACCTCCTGTTCCTGCTCTGCATCATCAGGATCATGGTATTCTGAGCTATCTGAGTCTGAGCCCTCGTAATAAGCCCACATCACCCTGTTGGCCTTTCCCTTAGGCCTCATAGGACAGTCATGTCCAAACTCATAGGGACCCTTGCAAAAGAAGCATAACTTCTTCTTACGCAAGTCATTAAGTGTCTCCCTATCCAGAGGTGCAGCTGACTTGCCCTTTGTGTCATCAACCTTTTCCTTACCTTTGTTGAATGCCCCTCTATTATCTCTGAATGATGAAGAGCCCTTCGAACCAAACCTATTTGCTGGCGCTGCAAGTTCCATGCTACGAGCTTTCTTCATGGCTTCCTGTAATGTGAGAGGATCAAAGGCCTTAACCCACCCCTTGAGTGGTTCAGTCAACCCTTCTGTAAATAAAATGACTAGCCTCCGCTCTGAAATATCAGGTACCATTACTGCAAGCTTTTGGAAGTCATTAATAAACTGCTCTAAACCTCCTGTCTGTCTGAGCTGCGCTAATTCCCGGAAATATACCTCAGGATCCTTCTTATCAAACCTTTCTATCAGCTTATCCACGAACTTCTGGTAAGTGGTTACCTGATTGTGCTGCAACGTGATCATGCCGTGCATCCACCAATCATGAGCTGCCCCGTCCAGGTGTAAAGTGGCATACCTGAGTGCTTCGAATTCTGTCATAGTCTTCAAAGATAAAAAGGTATCCACTTTATGAATCCATGCCCGAGCAGTCATTTTCCCACTTCCATCAAATGTGGGTAATGTCAACTTGTTAGTGACCTGTTGCGATTCACTCTGTTTTTCCACCTGTTTCTGTCTGTTAGCCCTATAATTCAGATACCTGTCAAAAGTCCACCCATTCTGTACATATCCTGGTAAATCTTCCCACTCTTGCCTTGCCAGTCTGAGCTCATCTCTAATATCTCTTTCCAAATCATTAGGTGTGGGTGGTGGTGTTTCCGGACGGAATGTAGGACGTGTGGGTCTATTTGCTGTGGTAGACCGTGTTCCCTGTTCGTGTTGTGATCCTGCTATGCTCCTGTCATCACGGTCATCATTATGGTCATTTCTCCTATTCCCCCTAACCAAATGGCGCATCAAAGCTTCAATGTTCTGTAGGGTTCTATCCTGGGTTGTGGCCATTTGTTCCAAACGTTGCATAATCTCATCATCCCTCCTGTTTCTAGGTGGGCTTTGTGATTGCCTATCACCCATGTCCTTACCTGGTGTAAATAGAGCCCTGCTACCTCTGTTGTAAACTTGATTGTACGGTGACCGCATAAACCCTATCAGGCTGGCAGGAAACCGCTCTGATACCACTGTAGTATCCCTTGCTTATGTATGGAAGAATTGATGATTTTGATTCAAGGAATATTGTCCAACAAGTTACATACAATCTACAACTAAGCACTTTACTGATTTGCAAAGTATATAGGAAACATATATCAATTTAACTACCAAGGGAACAACTCAATTTTTCATCAATACTAGAATTGACATTATGTCAAATAGATGTCATACATGCTTCAGAAATATGGGAGTTTGAAGTATACAACTGTTGCAATTAATTTCTGATCACTATTTCAGACTTTCTAAGATAGACAATGACATTCATTGATACATGAACAAAGATGTAAGTTTGCAACTGATCTCTAAATCGAACCCTGACAAGATAGTATTCCAATTAAGCACACCTGAATTGGCTGAGTACCAATTCCGAAGAGCAACCCTTCAGAGGATCTTTCACCCCCTCAGTTATGCAATCACTTGGGAGGTATCGTTCCCAATGATTCAGCTGAATACTTGTAGACCTTCAAGCTCCACAAATGCTCAAGTAGATGCACTAGAGAAAAATAAACTTGGATGCCAAATGAGAGACCCATGGGGTCTATTTATACACATAATAGAATCTTCTAGAAGCCTCTTAGTCTTTCTAGAAGTATCCATGACTTTCTAGAAGTATCCATAATAGAATCTTCTAGAAGCCTCATTGCACTTTTTAGATAAAAAGTTACTTCATAAAATAAAAAGTGCACCTCAATTTAAAAATATAACATCTTGGCCCCAAATAATAAAATATAATGTCTCCAAGAGCATAATGAGCCATCCATTCACCAAATAAACGCCAAAATGACTCTCTCACCACAACCATCTGCCTACGAGAGTCTGGAATAGGCAAATCCACGTAAAGTGTCATGTCATACTAAAGAGGGGACATGACAGCAACAAGCAATGCTTTGATTTGCAACCTCTCTGATTTCATTTTTGAAGGTCTTATTTGTTGATGTTTGTTTTGCGACACTCTCCAACACAAAATAAAATACCAAGTATTCTATCCTCTCTTGAACAAGGAAACCTCAAATGCTAGACAATGTCATCAAATAAGGTAATTCCAAGGTTTACAAATGTTAAATCTTGATGTTGCAATGGATAGACTCGGTGAATTGATGTGATTTGTTGTTCTCACAAAGGGACTTACGCTTTTCACTTCTACAAAGCAATTGGAACTTGAACAATTGATATAGCAATTTAGGTGATGCTTTCTTCCTAAACTAACTCAAACTTCTACCAAACAAAGATCAAAAGGATCGGGGTTAGAGAATCTAATCTAAGACCTATGAACAATAATGATAGTGGATAGTAGTTTAGATAGACGGATTCCTTAAATCAAGCTTTTCTTTGCCATGATAACAACTACACAAAACTAATGTGATCTCCAAAGGTAATAAAAGATTTTTATATTATAAACATCCATCCAAATACCAATGCTAGCGCAATCCAAATGAACATCCATAATCGAACTAAGATCATAATAAGTTCAAACTAACCATACACTACAATTTGCAATCAACAAACTACAAATGGTATGAATTGGAAATCCATCGAATATCTTCACACTTACCATTACAATCAATGAACTTTAACTAAAATTTAAGAAGTAGAAACCATGCAAAATGTTGAAACTCATACAAAGATCCACCATATCTTTAATGAAAATTATGTATTGATTCCAACATAGTTTTAGCAACAATTTCCAATCTCCCGCTACTACTACTACTATTCCTACCACTATTCTATTTATAACAATTAACCTTTAGAAATGAAAAGGCCAAGCCTTATATAGACTTTGAGTTACAAAATGAAGGGCCCAAATTGATTCTAAATCAATGGACGAGATTATTCAATGAAACCCTAAGTGGAGGTAGTTATAACTAACACCTCATACATTTGGTATCAACCAATGAGAAAATGAATTGTAATATTATATTCAATGTTTTTCTACACATCCATCTCTTCCTTTTTGGATGAGTCAGGTTCAATGAATCTGGACATATTGTCCTTGGATTATTTGATTGGTGGAGGTGGGTAGGCGCCACCTCAGCTTGTGCACGTATTGGAAACTTTCTTCTCTCAAATCCTAACTTGTGTCCTTCAACATGTTCATTTTGTTCTTCATTTCAGATTCCCATCTTTGCACTTGATATCCCTCTTCTTCATTCTTGAAGGCTCTTGATCTTGACCTTTTCACATCTTGGTACTCTTCTAAAACTATCTGCACAAGAGCGAAAACTACTTCCTTAAAACGCTTTCCTTGGTCTTCTCTTTCGCATGTCCATTCCTCGTTCTTGTCTCTTCACCCTTAGCAAATTTCATGACTTCATATCATCTTGCCTTACGTAGTTGAGTTCTTCTTTTCTATCATTCTTCATCATTCCATCCGCTTCCTTGCATCACCTAAAAAAAGGGAAAGAATCCTTGGAATAAAGCTGCAAATGAAATCCTATATTAATTTTATGGAATTCCTTAAGTGAAATGCAAGAAATTTATGATTAGAAAAATGAAAGTTAAAATCTTGCATTCTTAATTCATCTTGAAGCACTTCAAAAAAAAAATTCAAGATAAAACCCTCTTCAATTGTGAAACACATTTGCATCTTAAAGGAACAAACTCGTTTGTATTTAAATATGTCATCAACAATTCACAAAAATTGCATCACAAACCCTTGTTTTCACCTCTTTGCATAAAATTTTCCAGAAAATTAATCTCAATAACTTCTGATTTTTCCTTTATAAATATGGAATTCACTTTTAAGCTGGGAATTCTTGACTTGGAAAATTCTGAAATGATGTTTTAAACTGGAAATGCTCAAATTGGTGAAGGAAATTTACCCAGGTCTGCATGTAAATCGCTAGTTTTTCCCTCACAATTTGCCTCCTTTTTGCTGACAGCAGCAACACTTAGCTTGGAATCTCTTGTGGAAATTGATTTCAAACAATTTTACTTCAAGTTTTAAAGCGTTTTCTCTTGTTTTGAAACCTGGATCTGCTCAATTTGTGAATAGATACATTCAGGTCTGCACATAAAATTCTTAAATTTTCTGCAAGAATCACTTCTCTCTAGGGTCTTTTAATGATAGATCATTTGTCTCCTTCAACACTTGCTTGGATCTGATTTGTCTTGTCCACATTCGTACCTATCTGCTGCCATATCCCACTTCTGCTCTCCTCTGATGTGAATTTGCTCCCTATTCTGCTCCTAATTCGCTCTTGAATTGAATTGCATTGAATGATATAGAAATGATTTCCCATCTTGCCTTATAGGCGTTCATTAGGTAATTGCACCCCTTGACAAGGGTTGGCTTGTTTTTTTAATTGCAACTTCTATCCTTCAAGTCGGCCCTCTTCCTTGCAAACAAAATTGAATATTTCTAAGCAATTTTTGTTTTTCCATTCAGGTCAGCCTTCTGCATCTTGATTTTACCATGTCTTGAATGATATGTATGTAAGGTTGAGCACTCACTTTCTTGGAATTCAATTCATGTGTGGAAATTTGACTTAGGCTTGCATTTCCTAGCAGATTTCTGCCTTATGCATGCATTCTTGGTCAGGATTTCATCCATTTTCCAGCGGAAGTTTGAGGTGGTTTTGCATTTTTTCCAAGCAGAATTTTGATATTGTCTTGCATTTTTGGACATAATTTCAAGGGTGTCCTGCAATGTTGGGCTGAATTGCAAGGGTGTCTTGCAATGTTGGGCGGAAATCTTGGTTGTGCATGCACAAAAAATGCAAAATGCCGAGCAGGATTTCGAGGTGGATCAACAATGTGGGGCAGAAATGCAAGTTTGTGTCGCACAAATGTTGAGCAGAGATTGTAGGTTGTGCAACATTTTTGGATGGAAAATGCAAGGAATTCAACATTTTGAATCGGGATTCATAGGTTGTTCAACGATTTGAAAATGGAAATGCAAGTTCACTCAACAATTTCAAGCTAATTTTAACATAATGCTTGCAATTTCAAATGAAAATTCACTTAGGTTTTACATTTTTGAACGAAGTTGCAAAGTGACCTTACAATTTCAAGCGGAAATGTATATGATGCTTGCAAATCCAAGCGGAATTGCAAGGCAATCTTACAATTTGTATTGGCACTTCACCCATTTAATTGCAATTTTGAGCAAGATTGGAAGCCTACACTTGCAATTTTGCACAATGTATCTCAAAAAAATTGGAATTTATTGCAAATTTTAAACCACTTCCTTGCACGTCACTTTCACACTCTCGCTCTTTCAATTTTTACTTTCAAACTTCAAACTTTTGCATTCACTTCCCCAAATCAAAATTTCATAATTCTCTACCTCATCCCCATATTTACACAAGACTTGATTTCACAATTTCGTTCCTTGACTCAATCCTAGACTTGACAAAACAAAACCCTTCATTCTAAGGCTAGAGACTAAAATTATTGCCAAACCTAAGCAAAACAAAGCTAAACAACTAAGCTAACAAGCAAAAAAGAGGGGTCCCCATTTGCAATGGGGAGTGTGTGTTTACAACACAACACTATCCAATGGGCCTATTTTTCATGTAACCAAAACATTCTCCGATTCAAAAGGTGGTGGCATTGCATGAAAGGATGTGGACCAGCTGGTTGTGTCAAGCCACCAGGAGGTTTCTTCAAGCTTTTCTTGGCAAAAGGATGATCAATCTTTGATTTGTTGCTTTTCATGTCAGCTTCCTCTTGTTATTTAATATAAATAATTATTAGATCTTGTGGTAGCCCTTTGCCATTTGGCCTCAAACAAGCTTCTATTTCATGTCTAGGGATGGCACATAAGTGACCTTTTATTCTATAGTATGAGCTAGTATGCTCTTTGTTGCAATGGTTACACCACCAAAGAAAACTCATACCACCAAACATTTGCTTAATCATTGTTGTATAACACCAAAGTGGTGAAGCTGCATCAATTTTTAAAAAAGTCTCTTCATTTTGGCCTCGAGCAA
Source organism: Cryptomeria japonica (assembly GCF_030272615.1). Taxonomy (NCBI): domain Eukaryota; kingdom Viridiplantae; phylum Streptophyta; class Pinopsida; order Cupressales; family Cupressaceae; genus Cryptomeria; species Cryptomeria japonica. The sequence continues at coordinate 1,649,370 of NC_081406.1, read as the reverse complement.
CTAAACTAGATCTTCCAATTCCAACCATTATATATGAATAATGAACCTAAAATGGAAAACATTATTGAAAAAGAATTAAAAAAAGACGGCATTATAGCCCCTTATGCATAAAAAGTTTTAAACGATATTCAAAACTTTTTTAAAAATTAAAAAAAATTGAAAATCTTTTTAAAAACTTGAAAAATCTTGAAAAAATTATTGAAAACTTGAAAAAAATGAAAATTTACTCACCTTTGTCCAATGATTCCTAAGCCTTTGGTGTCTGTCTTACTCCTTAGCCTTCATCTTCAAAAAAAAAATGCAGCAATCTCCAAAACCAGCTTAGAGGGAAAAAATGGTAAGAATGCAAATTTTGTGTTGAAGAAATGAGGTGAAATGACAAAAGAAGGCAAAGCAGGGCAAAATTAGGGTTGGACAGACTTTATTAGTTTTTAAATTGTTTTTTTGAATTGTGGGGCCCTTTTTTGGATGCACATGGCATCAAAAACACCCGAGTTCACTCAGGATTCACCCTAGGCCAAACCCTAGACGAACCCAAGCCCGAATCAAAACCATACCCAACCTCAATTCTAGCCTCTCAAGGATGAGTCCGGTAACTTAGTGTATTAAATGTTTGTCAACTTTGGGTAGTTATAAGAGTTAGTCAGCAGTAATGTTGGTTATCCTCGATTTTGACTCACTCAAATTGTGGGATAACCCTTACGAAATTTGTCCATTTCATAGCCCACACCCTCTAAGCACACATGTCGAGGCGCTTGTTAAACCCTCTCATGCGTCAAGAAATTGTCTCATTTGGGTCCCTTAATTTGCCTCTTCAAAAATTGGCAAGTTAGTTTTTCTGATTTCAAGTAAATCGTTTTAAAAATCGAAATACATCTTATGCATTATCACATGCAAATCGGGTTTTAAACCACGATTTACATCCCACTATCATTGTCACTTGCACATTAGGTTTTAAAACCCGACGTGCACCTTTTGCATCACATACACATCGGATTTTAAAACCCGATGTGCAACCTTCACTGCAACTTACATGTCAAACGGATTTCAAAACCCAAGTGACATGTTTATGCATTGTCACTTGCATTTCGGGTTTTAAAACCCGAAATGCACATCTTTGCCCACTAACATGCATTTTGGATTTTAAAACCCGAAATGCACATTTATCCAACCTAAGTGTAAATCAGGTTTTGAAACCCAATTTGGATGTTTTGACCCATTCTTGTTCCAAATCAAGTTTTAAACCCCGATTTGCAGTTTTTGATCTATTGTGTCAGAATTTTTCTCTCTCTAGGGATTCTTCAACTCAATATTGCAACTCCATTCCAGATGTCATATTCCCTATATCAAGACCAGATGACTTCGAAGCACAAGCTACCTTGCAACAATATAAGGACAACTTGACAAAGGATGTTGATGTTGAAGGCGTGTCTCCGAACAATTTATTTTCATGTCATTAGTATATGCATTTTGTAAATTTTTTTTGACATTCTACATATTCAAAAAAATGTAAATACATGTAGCCATAGTACAAGTCAAAGTCAAGTAGGACTGTACTATTGAATAAGTCATAGTTGAACATTTTCTAAATTTTTCTCATAGCCCCCCCCAATATATATGAGGGTGCGCATTTGTAAATAATCATCTTTATGCATAACAACAAAACTCTGCCAATTTCTGTAGGACTTCAATTTTATTTTGCAAACCAATTTCAAGTGAATAGAAAGGAGCAATTGTGCATTCAATCTTTGAATTGGAGCATTTTCTTATGAGATTACAGTGTTCTTGTGTCATTGTGATTACATAACCTAGAATTAGCTTGAGGTATTGTGTTGTGGCTATTAAGTTTAAAGTGGTTTTAAATCTGATTTTTACAGTCTTTGAGCTGTAATACTGGATTTAGAGATAGTGATCAGCATTTTAATTCGAGAAGGTTTTAAGTCTTTGAGCTTCAAATTTTCTTTCCTTCATAAGTTTGGAGCTGCAATATACTTGGAAATCTTTGTGCTGCTATATATTGCATCTTTGTTATCTAATTTGTATAATCTTGTGGCTATTAGTTATTATTATTTATTACCATTCTTATTTGCAAGTCTTGAAAAGAGATAACTTATTCTGAAATAAGAGAATAGGAGAAACATCAATCCTGAAATAAGAGGAACTGATGATTGTAATGCCCAAGTAGTTAGTTTAGTTTTAATTCTAAGTCAAGAGTTAATTGGTAAAAAGCAATAAGAAGGCAGCCTCCCCTTTGCGAGAAGAGATTTAATCTCATCACACTATGGCTGAAAAGCACATTTTGTAATCATCCCCTGATTACAAAATTTTCAACCAACAATGTTCCTCTTGGCAAACATTAGGTCCTTTAAATAGATTTTGTACTATCAAGGAGAGCAGCATAATCTAATCAGATCAACTCTACTCCTTGGTTGACCTCTCTATCTACTTCTAATCACTTCATGTTCGAATAAAGATATACTTTTACTCCTCTATTTAGTATGCATTATTAATTCTATTCATTATTTCAAGTATTCATTTTATGAGATAGGAGAGTAAAGAACATTGAAAAGAATATATATCTTCAAACAATAGAAATTTTGATTTTATTCATGACCTGGGTTGTGGCATCAGTCAAAGCCATTATTATCAAAGTATTACAGCCCTTAGGGTATCTATCCAATTTCATTGCAAAGTTTATCTAATTGACAATATAGAATGAAAACAATGTTTGAAACCACTACACAATCATCACAACTTGTTAGCTATTTTTATATGAGTAGCCAAGCTGAAAGATGAATACGTGTGCTTCTCTCTCTCTACAAAACTTCTTCACTGAAATTGTGTCAAGGGTGAAGGAAGAATATTTTCTGAAGTCAATTTAGATGTTTGGAAAACTACGAAAACAAAAACATTTGCAGTTATTTGAAAGCTCTTCAAGAGCGTATCTATGATTGTCTAATGTATAAGTTATTTTGCATTATGTAAAATTCATCTGGACAACAAGATTATGATTCAATCATAGTATGGTCGAACTTTCGAGTAAATCAATGTACTCAAAATATATGATAAGCCCAAGAGCAAGTGCGACATAATTGAACATAGAAAAACCTTTAGAACTCACCATGCAACTAAGTCAAAAAATTGAAGCATCAACTCACAATCATAGTACGGTGTACCTTTCAAGAACGTCAATTTTACAGAAAATGTATGATAATCTCATAAGCAAGAACTACATAAATGAACATAGAGAAACCTTTAGAACTCACTTTGCAACAAAGTCATAGAACTGGAGCATTAATTCACGATCATTCTCATAAACAGTGTTAATCTTCCCCAAGCAAGAAATGCCAAATTGTGGATCTGCAACTAACAAGTATAAGTACCAGATAAATGTAACACACAGCATCAAAATGACTTATTTATAGGGAACTTATGTTGCACTGGAACACCATATGGCTAATGTAACAATCCATTCAATAGAATTCAAGTACCTGGATATATGTCATATCAAGACTCGATATTTTCTTTTAAGTAGAATCTTTTAAATCAGAAAATTATATTGTAAATTGGGGAATGGCAAAGATATCAAAAATACTAGATTTCTTATGTCATTCTAAATTGGAAAAAAATCAAATCTCAACGATGTTGGCTTGCTTTAAATAGGGAACAAAAGAGACAAGAGATCAGGTTACACGCATACCGAGAATCAAGAATTTACAGCAAAAGAAGAATACAATATTTTCAAGGTTGACATCTTTAGTATCCGCCCACAAAGACCAGAAACAGATTCTGTGAATCTGTATGTTTACATAGATGAATTGTATAGAATTGCTTCTACAAAACATGTAAAAAGAAAAAATTAAAACATTACTAGATTCATCTAATTGATGCATCCACTAGTTGCACATTATAATATCCATACCAATGTCCATCTTCAAAAGAAGCTCCTCTTGTATCTCGGTAGTGATAGCCACTGGTTCCTGTCAGTATCCATCCAGAGAATAAATAGCATAAACCAATAGTGTGAAATTTGAAATGGAATTGCACAAACTTAAGATTTCTACTTATGTAGCATTTCATGTTATATAATTTCATGTTTTGTTTTTTTACTAACACACTTATTAGCTATGAATTAAAATTTATTTGGAACAAAGTACAAACTCATTATTTGAAATACCAATTGTTTGACAACCATATGTTCAATAAGTTCTCCCACAAGAACTTCTATTGAAATTCATTGGAAACAAATTAGCTGATAACTCAATACAGCCTACAATCTCGTTTCTAGGAAGGTTTAAACTTTAAACCATAAAGAAAACAATATTCCTATTGATAAGTAGTATGCAATAGACTAACAATATATCTGATGCTTATCAAGGAATGTAACTGGCTAATTAGAGACCAAGGATTCAGAAGTACAATAGAAGAAACAAAATTTAGGAAGCAAAACAACTTTGTCGATTGTGCACTAAGAGATGATTTAAGTCTACTCTTGCATGCTTTGAGGCTTTGAGGCTTTGAGCTTTAGCTTGCACATGTTTCCTCTTGCCGTTTTTGGCCTCTGTTCAAGGCATTAAGCCCATACGTAAAAAGTCCTTGGTGGAATTGGATTGTTTCAACTTTTTTGGGACTTCCAGAAAAGAGAATTTTTTTTTAGTTTAATATATATAACAAGTATTTCACCTACCAGGAAGGTGACATAGTTCGCACAGAGTAATAGTGACAGGATTGTGCATGGGATGTTACATACATAGGATGAAATTCATTCATGTCAGCCATGCCTGCATTGTTTTCAACTTTCAGCAATTTGAAGATTTTCAACTTATTTGACAGAGGCAACCTGCAAGAGGGGCGGAAGCAGCAAGGAGAGGATAAACAAGGAAGTGAACATTTCAGTTGAGACCCTTTCCCTTATAAGGTAGAAGATAACATTCCAAAAAATGGGGATTTTTCTGCTAGTTCCATAGGGTACCTTGCCACCCCTCAGCTCCCCTTCCCTATTCCAGTGTTATTTATATTTTCCTATTTGAATATCAGTATTATGTGGGTACTTGGTGAAATACAGATATAAACAATCTGGTTGTACTTGTATCTGTTGCTCCAGATTGGTTTTAAAAAATCTTTAGTTTAAGAACTGAGATTTGAGACTTCTCTCCTGTAAAAGCCAATCCAAGTATGCCTACTACCAACGATAAAACCTGTATGAAAATAAACAATATTCCTACCTCCAATTCATTCACCAATTATGCTATTATGGAAACCCAATCCAATATGCTTAGGCCAACTTAAAATTATTTGAAAATTATTTGCCTATTGTGCAAGCCTTTTGCGCAAAATTGCAATTACCCCACCAAAGAGCAGTGTTGAGAATTCTTTCCTAAAATGAGATATTCTTCAGTTTGAGGATTACCTTCATCAATATTCTCCATCTCAACATAGGTTTTTGGATATTGAACCCACTCCGTAAACATTTAAGGTTTATACCTTGCTTTTAGTACCATAGTTTCTGAAAGCTTCAATAAGCTTCTCTATGGATCAAGCACAACATTTGAGTCCTTGAAATTTCTTCCTCTTCTTTAGAACGATTCCAATGCAGCACCCTAGTTTTAAGAGCCTCAAGTATTTCAATGAATTCACCAAATCATGAAAGTTCCCTGCATTCCTCTCATCTCTTTCCCAATTTAGACCAATTCCGCCATTTCCATGACTTCAACAACTCACTCATCTTGAACCATTCTGCTTAATAGTTAGACTACTTCTCAACTTACAAGGAAGAACTTGATTCTAACACCAATGATGTAGTGGAAGCAAGAAACTAGAGAGCATATAGAAAGAGAATAATCCTACAATGAATTTACATCCACAGACTCTTCCAGAGATAGTAAATCAAAATCTCTTTAAATCCTCTTTTATCAATTGTTCAAATGCAACATTCTATCTAATAAGAATATAACAGCTCACCTCCTTTTTATGCACTAAGGATTTAAATGCTTTATATGCCTCTTTTCTTTATAATAAATTGATTGTTCCCTTTATGGAGAAAAAAAAATCTAGAGCTATATTTCTTGCTTGTAAGAAAATAAACTTTAAAATTACTTTTCTTGTTCTCTAGGAAAAGACACAACTTCTAGAACTGGAGGTTCCTGCATCATATTGGATAGAAAAATTAGATCAAGAAATAAGAAAGTAAATATATAAGTTAAACCCAGATAAGGTTCATAAGCAGGATAATTAGAGAAATTTGCCTCATACTTTGTAAGTATGGTCTTTGTAAGGTTTAAATTTAAGTCGTTTCAATTGGTAACTGCGATGACATTAATTACATACTACTATTGAAACAACCTTGCCATTCTCATAACAGTGGCCCCAAATTCATTAAAAGAAACTGAGTTTGACAACTAAAGTATTCAAAGAAATGTCCAAGGCTAACAATAAAATTTAATGAGATAAACTAATGGTGTCACTATCCCTAATTCATCAATGAATTGTGTTAATATCGAAACTTAACTCAATGAGTTTCTCCCCTCTATTGGAGAAGATGATTCAACTTATTAGGAGCATAAAAGAGCTCAAACCCTCTCTATTGACGTGAAGTATATTGTTTCTTAAAGTGATTAGAACATTTCAACTATTCTTTAAAACCTAGATTACCGGTTCTGATGCAGGAGCATCCCTAGTTCTTGGCAATCTTGCATCAACCAAAAAACATTTTCTTTTCAGTTTGTTTCCTGTTTTGCAATTTCCGCATTTCTTTCTACATTTCTTTTCATTTGCTCCTCGGATCTTGCGGAACTGGATTTTGTTTGTGGGCATGTTCATCTACCTTATCCTTGGTCCGCGGGACGTTTGGATCTTTTTCCAGCAAGTTATTGCTTCCAGAATTTGGGACAATTTTCTGGCTTGGAGCACCGGAACCCCCTGGACCTAATTGCTATTGGCAAATCTTGCGGATCTTTCCCGTAGCTTGCGGAGCTTCAATTAGTTGTTTCCAACGTTCCTTGGCATGTGGCCGACCTTCCCTTGGGTCTGCACTTCTATGGATTTTCCGGAGGGATCTCTTTGGCGGAGCCGACCTTGTTGTTCTTCATGTTCATCAGCTATTGTTTCATCTTGGGCCGATGTGGATCATCCTTGATCATATAAATCAATGTAATTAAGCATTTAGAATCAACTTTTTAGAAGATAGAAGATCAATCTGAAGGTTAGGAGGTCTGGAGTTGGCTCGCATGCTTGCTTGAGCCCGGATATAGTATTTGAGCATGTATGTAATCAGGCCTATGTGCCGAATCTTGTACGCCCGCATGTTGCTGGCAATTTGTAATTGAATTTCATGATATAATAAAGTCTGATCTGCATTGCCTCCATCACGATTGTGTTGTTTCTGCTGTGTAACTCAAGCTGCACGGTCTGGACTGTTCTCTTTGAGGACTTACTCCTGTCGTGACTGCACCAGGTTCCAATATGGGTGTGGGTACGACTCGTACGAGTACCGAAACCCAGTATAATGGTATGGCAAAAAAATTCCTTGGGTACTGGTAAGAGAATATATATAAATATATGTATGCTCAGAATTGCCAATAGAAAAATATTTAAATACCTCATAATTTGTAAAAATGAAAAACTTCATAAATTCATAATTCAATGATTTGTCATATGTCAATACACAATGAAAATTACAATCAATATTTAATAATCTTCATAGTACACTCCATCAAAAGCATCAAAGTCTAACATTTGGTTCCATTCCACTTGAACCAAAATGAGTTACAATGCCACTTCCACTCGCCATGTACTGTACAAGCTGCCTCGTCTAAAGATATTTTTTGGCAAGTTGTGCAACAATAAGGTCTAATTCAACACACTCAAGAGTTAGATACTGTTCTCAGTACTCATAATCAGACTTTTGACTCAAAAAGGTCAAGAAGCTATGATGAGAAAAGTTACATATGGCAGTCAAGTGTGAAAGGACTGTCATAGCAGTGACCTGCAAATGAATCATATGACATTATGACTTGCACAGTAAACAGTGATGCGAAACTCAAAGCCAAGAGTAATAAGCAGCCCAATATGATAGAGACCCTTTGACAAGAAGATCTTCTTGGCAAAGCATGACAGTCTTTAAGATGCAGATCACAGAAATAAGATAGCCAAAATACAATGAAGAGTAATAAGAGAAAGTCATGGCAGTGTTCTTGAAGATAATGACAATGACAGAGGAATGAGAAGATAGTGAGAAGGGTCAAAATTATAAAGGAAAGTACCATGGGACATACTTAAAGACAACTCCATCAAGAACTTCAAGTGGACAATTTGCTGTTTGAGATGGCAGTCCACTAAGGAACACGAATACCATACATAGTCTAAAGACCTTAACATCAATACATGGTCATGAGAGCACAGAAGGCAGTAAGCAGTCTTACGGAGAGTATGGAAAAGACAAAGGGCAGGGGTATGTTACCAGACAATGTCTTGAAAAGGAACTCAAGCATAAGTTATCAAGGGGTGATATCATGCTAGAAGCACAAACTAGTCATGTCAAGGACTAGATAGACAGTCTTCCTCAAGTGTGACAGTCCTAAACTTTAAAAAGAAAACAGCAAGGGTATAAAGGGACTGTTATGATATGATAGTCCATGAATAGGCACAAAAAACCCATGAGGTAGGGCATATGTGACAAAGCGCAGATATCAGAGGTGTAAATGGAGAGGAAAAGAACAGTTTTGAAACTCTTAAATGACTTTTTGACATGTGTAAAGATGCCCAATGGATGTGGATACTTTCGAAGGGCAGTTTCAAGCCATAATCACTCAGTTTGGGGTAGTTTGGAAGGTCTTAAATGACCTATTTCCTTTCTATACTACCCTAATGGTTTTTCAACTCCAACATCACAAAGAACACATGGCCTTGGAGAGGCAGTTGAGTAAGCTGAGCAGCATGGAGACATCATCCAAGCATATAGGGGCAGGTGGAGCAAACATAGGAAAAGTTATGAGGCAGTTTTGATCAGTTGGAGGGCATTGAAGGCAGATTTTGAGTCTTTTCCAGGCATCTAGCAGCAGTTTCAAATCCTCCCAAGGATCTAGGAGCTTGTGGACCAGCTGTAGCCGATTTGTAGGAGCTTGAAGGGGTCAACCAACTCATTTTGAAGAAGGCAACTCAAGCTAGGACTTCTTGGGCGTGCAAAGTAGGTTGACCAATTTTAGAGCTTTGAATTTTGGTCAAAAATAGTTCCTCTATGCTCTCCTATGTCTGGGGTGATATATAGAACCCTTCAGGCAGTGTTAAGAGTTGTTCTTTCTTGTTTTCTGCTAAAAAATGAGAGAAAACCAGTATCGTAACTCAGAAAAAGAGTCTCTTCAAAACCTAAAATCAATGTACTGATTTTTTTTTTGAAGCATTTTTAGACTGTATATTATGCAACTGTTGGAGCATAAAGCTCAAATACATCAATGTAATAGTCTATATGCAACTGTTGGAGCATAAAGCTCTAATACATCAATGTAATAGTCTATATTTAGGGATTTCTGTTGTGTATGTAGACAGCTCATAAATATGTGCTGATAATAGTAGATTAGCTGTTTAATAGTAAAAATAGGAAATCTAGTCACTGTATAAGTTGGAGCCTTCCAATAGGACTCTAGTTCTCTATTTGTGTGTAAAATATAAATATATCATCACTGAATAAAGAGTGGTAAAGTAATTTACGAGAATTTAGAGCTTGGACTCAGGCCTGACTCTCTTCGGAGAGGTTCCTGGATCATGGATCAGTGAGAAATGCATTCCTCCTTAAGAGTGGGAATAGATTAGAGAGAGTAGCTAAATTGTGGAAAGAATCTCTAGTCCTAGAGTAGGAAATTTTTTTCCCTTGGTAGAATGATGAAGAAAGTCAGTTAGAGGAAAGAAAACCCTAACTGCTGTAACCCATAATTCACCATCTCACTAGAATAGGAAAATTTATGGAAGAACTTTTATTCCAGAATACCGAAAGCAGTTATTTTAGTTTCATTTCATTAAAAAAAATTATTAGTAACAGACGTTTAAATTGTTGCACACATGATAGAATCAACCGCTGTTTACGAATCAAATGATGAAGATGATAACGGTAGAATAGGAAATGATTTCTTATTCTGAAGAAGATGACTCTCCGATGCCAGAGGAAGAATATGAGGTTTAATTCACTAGGAATGCTGTCCAATAATTCAGGAGACCTAGGAGGTCCTTTTCAGGAAATCAAGAATTCATCAGAGTGGGAACTTGGGAATTACACCTCCATGAGGGGTGCAAGACAACTTGATGGAGTTTGTCTGATTTGTGAAAGGGGTAAAACTGATAAAGATGAAGATTTAAACTTGAATTTATGTTGTCCGGTTTAGTAATGTAGTGTTAAGAGAGGGCATTAGAGTATAATGCTCCAATACATAAATGTAACAAATTATTAATATATACTTAAGGACTACTGTTGTGTATGTAGGTAGCTATTATATATGTCCTAGTAATAGTAGATTAGTTGTAGACTAAGGGTAGAAACACAGGTAAGTTAATTACTGTAGAAGTTTGAGTCTTTCAGTAAAACTCTAGTTCTTTGTTTGTGTATGTGTGTGTAAAGAGTAGTTAAGTATTTTTGGATGCAACTCTCTCCTCTTGTATTGTTGCTTAGCTCAGTTTCAGTAGTAACTCCCCCTTGAAAGAATTTTGAAGTGTCACTCCAAATGCAAGTGGCGAATTTTTCATCAATGCTGAGAAAAATTACAGCAGAGTAGTTGAAATTTTCAAGGGATGATTTTACGGAAATGCCTATCCAGCAAAGATGCACCAATGCATAAATTGTCCTCATACACAATCACTTACGCATTGGTGCATCCTAATGGCTGGATGGCAACTTCCCGATTTTACTGCATATCATTACGATTTTTTCTTCCAAACGCCTCCTATTAAATTAGTACATTACCGAAGCGGAATGTATGCAAAAAGGGGACAATTTACTCGGAGCAAAACTTTACGAGAAATACAACAATTAAGAGCATAAGATTTTCAAATATAATGATAGAGTACAAAACTGTTCGAAAATCTGGGTGCAAGGTTGATCCATCAAGGTTTCCGATCTATTTATTTCCCAGAACCTTTGTACTCATCAAAACAACAATTGAAGTAAAATAAACCTACTTGATTGTCCCTGACGGCATCCGCGATCCGCTTCTTCACTTCTGTTCAATTTCAAGTTATACACAAAAATCCAATTTGTAAATGAAAACGATTATGATTATTATAAATTTTATGGTGAAAATGACGGAAGTGAGAATGTTAAGCGAGACCTGCTTTGCCGAGTTCGATTGCAAAGAGGTCAAAGAGATGGAGGAGCTGTTGCCTCGTCAGCATTCCTGATTTCTGGAGGGATTTGCCTTTGTGTTTATAACTGTAGGAAGAACCTGCCGACTCAGACATTTTATCTCGTTCTTCGGTTCCAAAACCTGTTGGCTTGTTTTTTTCCTGGTTTTTTCTCTTCTGTTGGGGCAGTTATGGTTGCTCTATTCAAACCTCATTGTTCTGATTCTGGAATGGAATGGAACTTTTGTTAAAAGAGCCCCAATAACAAATATGAATTAAAGGTATTTTGAATGGATGGATAATTCAAAGGCAGGTGGGATTTTGGTTAGTAGTCAGTAGTCACGGTACAAATTTTATACTTGTAATTTGTGAAGTTCATGCTTTCAGGAATATATATATCTTTAAAATATGGTTAATTTTAGAAAAAAAATTTGGAAACAAATGAAAATTTACAGTTAAGATTAGTTAGTTCTGAAGTTTATGATGTCAGGAATATTTAAATCTTTTAAGATTAAAATATGGTTAATTTTGGCAGAAAAAATTGGAGACAAATGAAAAGGATAGAAAACAATTTATAAAATTACTTATCATTTTTCTCAATATTTATAAGTGAATATTTATAGTTTTATCAATTATTAGAGTTTTTAATATGTTATTTTATTTATAGGATTATAAATATTTGTGTCAATTAATTTTATTTTCTATGAATATAGGTTAGTGTCTGTTAGTTATTTAGTTTTAACATATTTATATTTTATTTTAGATTTATAACAATTTTGTGGCTGTGATAATTTATTAATATAAACATTTTTTTCACAAGTTATCTAATATTGATAATAAGTTTTAATTGTAAGAAGAACAAATTCAAAAATAAAATAAAAATTAAGATATATATTTTCCCAATAACACTATATTTGTTTCAAAACAATGAATACGATATGAAAAAAATTAACTAATATGATCATTTTATTTTATTGTATGTGTGATGCATATATTCGCATGTCAACACTAATTTATAAACAATATATTGACACCAATCTTGCAGTTGACTTTCCATGGTGGTTTATAATGCTTTGATATCTTGACAAATGTTTTGATATCTTGACAATGATAATCAATCTAAGAGATTTGAATTGAGCTTCATTGTTCTCTAATGATAGGCTAGTTCAATATCTATGTTATTTGATTCCTTCTACTCCACTTTTCCTTTTATTCATTGGTGCCTTATTATGGACAATCACTCTTTTATTTAAGTGGAAGTTTTCAATGGTGTGGTGACTAATTATCAACAACCAAGACTATAGCAATAGACTTGTGTGCTAATCATTTTGCTCCTTGGTTGCCCAAGATGGTGCACATCAACATTGGTGGTGGGTGATCTAGGCAAGGAAGATGATGTAGGTGGCAATATGTGATGACATTTTCATTCTCACTAAATGTGCAAGTGTCAAATGGTTGTTAGCTCAAGAGCAAGTTTATAGATATACAAGTGAGGAAGTGGCATTGTGTATAAATATTTGTGTCTATCAATAATTTAGTTTTAATATTTTATGTTTTATTTTTAGTTTATAACAATTTCATGGATGTAATAATTTATTAAGGTAAACAATTTTTTCATGAGTTGTATTTATAACAAAGCCAACCAAATATAGCATTAACTTTAAAGATGTCAAGTTGATAATGATGTATATTTAAACACTAGCTGAATATGCCATCTATCATCAAGAAGAGAGGGTTGATGAAGGTCAAGGCTTGAGTAAACGCATAGGTATACGTATAGTTATAGATATGATTTTATAGTTTTGATTAGATAAAGCAAGAAGAACCTGAACCCTTTACAAAAACCACCATCAAGGCAAGAAGGATGAATCTCATAAGCTATGAGATTAAGAAACCTAAACCAAGCAAACAAAGCTTTTGACTAGAGTTAAGAACCAATGGGAAACAAGGGTCCCCACCCTAGATTGAGAACTTCTCTTTCTCAACAAAAGAAGGAGAGAGAGAAGATGTAACATGACATTTCTTCCTTCTACGAACTATAGTCCAAGCAATACTATCATCTAAAATCCCACAAGGAGGGGAAAGAATAAGAGGACCCCCCTCAGGGAGACAAACATCAAACAAACGGGTAACAATAGGAAGACAAGGCGAAAGGCAACCAATGACCACTGAAGAAGATATGACCAAAGCGGAAAAAATATATAAATTTTGGTTATAGGCATACTATTATCTAATTTGTTAACACGTTTAATTGGTATCAAGAGGTTGATTTTCTTTAAATGAATTATTATGGATTGAGATTGATGTTTCTTTTAGAAGTTGGATTGATTTCAAGTTATCGATGATGCAAAATTCCATTATCTTTTGTTCAATGATTCATTGTTTCTATGTTGTTAAAAAAAGTATTGAAATAATTTATTTTAATAACTTAAATGAGATATGAAAACTAAAAAAATTGTAGCATTTAGTATCAATGGTGTCTCTTGTTCACCTTTCCATGTAATACCATCACATTTGAACTACTATACTTATAGCCTAGTATAGTTGCAACAGTGACAATTATTGTACATTGTCCCTATAAATCATCAAGGAGTTCAAATCCAAGGAAATGAGTAATCTCTTGGATAGAAAACTAACAAAAAAATAATAGCAATCTAAGAAACAAACTAATGGTAGTTTAGCAAAGAAAAAAATCATCATTGTATAGGGAAATATAATGATCAATTTATAGTTTCAAAGGAAAATAGAATCGTCATCTTACAATTTCAAAAGGATAAAGAGAATTATCCACCTACATTTCAAAGAAAAGTTTTGTTTGTTCTTTTAGGAATATACATTAGAACAAAATAGTAAACAAGTATTGACTTAAGTGACTAAATATTAAATGAATCGCATGCTTCTCTTAGTGGCTAGTAGTCAAGGAAGAATTGGCTAGAAAAAAAGGCCCTAGAAAAAGCTAGGTCACATCAAACATAGATAAAAACTAGAACTATATATATCTTATATCTCGATCTCATTTGAAAGTTACTTTGATGAACAACGAAGGTTCCCAATACGCAAGGTACATGATTGGAAAGCATTCAAAGTAATAGATTTATGAACTTAAATGTTTAATCAAGTTATTCACCCAAGAGAAAGGTTCGATTAAATACAAGGATTAACTAAGATAAAATAAAATATATTCAACCCCAAGGTGTAGATCGGTTGGTCAAGCCATTGAAAGACACGGACAATCAACACAGGTTCAAGCCCCAATTCACTCAACCTCATCCAATGTGGATCTGGTACGTGTTTTCACGATGCCTAGAGGATTGGTCGGTCTTGTCCTGATGGATTGTGAACTGTAGGTGCTAAGATCCAAATACTTCTAAGATATCAAAAAATAAAATAAATTATATTCAATGTATACTCAAAAGAATCTCAAATGGCTTGCTTCACTCTCCATGGATTTACGTCAAATTTTGAGGCAAGACTCAAGTTTATTCCATATAAATATTAAAAAATATGTATACTCCTAAAAGGCAATGACCTTGGTACACATCCACTAGGGGAGTGTAATTTTTAGTGAGTGGTTTAGAATTCATTTTCTCTTAATGAGTTTAAGTCTTTAGTCAGAACATATACCTATCTTATATGGATAGATGTCTATTCTGAATGGATAGAAGGATACTTATATCATATAAACAAATGTATCTGGATTCTTTTCTTGAATAGACAAATGTCTATTTCCTATTAATAGAAGTACCTAAATGTATAAATAAATGAAAATTTAAAAACTTTGGTTAAAAATTATAAAGAAAAAAATTAGTGGAGAGTTAGTGTACAAAAAAAAGACCTTTTACAAAACGTAGTGAGAGAAAACCCCAAGTTAGGAAGAACATGTTTCTCCTCTTTACTTATAAATTTTTGGAAAGATTTACGATTAGTCAAAGAAACAAAAAATTGCTACAAACTTGCTGCTTCTTTGTGATTTGCAAAAATGAGCTACTCAAATGGTGATTGGAATGCAAGGGTTGAAACCCTAGATTTTTTGGTATTACAACTGTATAAAAATGGAGAAATTATTGACCTTTGTTCTACAAAATGAACTAATATATATAACACTTTATTTGATTGTCCAAAGCTCATTAAATTAGCTTAGGATCATATGTCATTAATGTTGTGTGTGGAATAAATTGGAATCTCATGAAATCCATTGAAATGGTGACTCAAAGCTTGCATGAAAATTATTCACATCAATAATACACCCACTACATTAATGGTGGCACGATGCTTCAACCATTGATAAATGTGTGTGCATGAATGATAATTAGAAGTGATTACTAATAATGCATGATATTGAGATTTAAAAAGATGATAAATTATTATGATGTGAGTACTTTTGATTATGATTATGTTTTTTTATGGAGTAATGTATTGATGAAAAGTTGATTGTGAATGAATGTTGGGAAATGAATTGATAGCAAGAACATGGTTGAGGTAGAGATGACCTAGCACCTAACAATGGTTGGCATGATGGAAATCTTACACACACACCAGTATTTGCATTCATACTATGTTTTGAATGATTTTGTTATGCACTTGTCTTATCATATATTGAGTTGTACAATTTGCCTTATGAATGATTTGAATGATGAATTTGTTTTATGACTATTTAAATGGCAAAAACTAGCTTATAGATATGTAATCTTGCTTATGATATGTGTTTAAATAGCGAAAACAAGCTTATAGATATCCAATCTTGCTTAGGATATGTATTCATTTCGAAAATTGACTTCGGAAAATAAAATATTTTACTTTCTTTTGTATATTAATGATGATATTGTTTTCATATGTGTATGTACTAGTAGGAAAAATTAAAATTTTATATTTGGTTTTACATTGTTTATATTGTTTTCGATTATATATATTGTAAAATGGAAAATGGATGGAAAAACCAGACCAAACTGTTTTAGGCACCCATTTATGGTCTGAAGTACATGAAAAAGGGGAGTTCATGAGACCAAAAGGAAATATAATTCCCACATGGGGATTCAATTCAAACATCCACGCCCAAAACAGGGCAAAAACTTGCAAGAAATAAGGGCAAAACCCCCAATATTTAGGTAGCAATATCTCTGGCATATGCACTGAAATTTCTTGGCGCCTTCAAGGCATTCTTGTCTAGGCAAAAACTCTTATCCTCCTCAACATTTTCTCCAATGATTTGGGATAGGTATCCTAGAAAAGATATAGAAATTTCATTGGGCAATTTGGCATTGAGTTGGTTGTTATTCTAGTAGGCACAAGGCAGTTTTTGGGCAACCCCTTCACTGGTTACAGTATACATTTGGTTTAAGCAATTTTTTGCTAAAACTCCATACTAAATTAGGTAGAAATTATTTTTTACTAGTAATTTCCAGATCTTTGAATTCGTTGTCCATGGAGGATATATAAAAAATGTTGGTGGCAATATTGTACATGGAAATAAAACTAGTTAATTAAGTTGTAATTGTGTTGGTTAGTTGGCAACCGAGGGGTGGTAGTTGCGGTGCGACGGTTGGCGCTCGCACCCCCTCGGCATCTTTATATACTTCGGAATGTAACTTGTAAGGGGAACACTTATGAATGGAATAACATCTCTTATATTGCATCTGATATCTATGGCATTATTATTTTGCATTACGTGCTTTATCTGTGTGCTTTAAGTTATTCACCCGAGAGGGCAAACATTTGGCGTCGTTGCCTAGACGTACTCGGGAACGGAAGACGCGGATGGCGCACGGACACGATGGGCCTACCCGTCGGTAAGATGAACCCAAAGACTGACGACGCGCACACGGAACAAGAGGCGAAGGGGAAATTGAACCCTGTAATAATCCCGGCACAATGTTGATATAAATTGTGGTCGAAAGGGAAAAATAAAAAAATAAAAGAATTGTGTACATGGTGTGTGCTTGCTATGTATGGAGGTGATTTATGCCAAATATATTAAATAAAGACAGAAATAAGAAAGCAGAAATGGACGAGTGGGAGGCCGCGCAGAGGGCCTTGATTTTGGAGCAGCAAGTAGAATGGAGACGGAGGCTGAGGCAACTTGCCGAAGGACGACCTGTCGAAGGGTGGCCCGAAGGGAACCACGGAGGTGTCACGGAGGGGGCAGAAGTTGAGGGAAGTTTCTATACGTGTCGCCAGAACACCGTAGGGCGCAGAGCCATGAAGAGTTTCTGGCGGAAACAAGGTTAAGGAGAGATCTAATCAAAGAGACTCGGGATTAGTTTAGAAACTTATCCCTTACACCACGAAGTGAAGATCACCAACGGGAACCAGGAGTGGGCGCGGGTGGGAGCGAAGGGGAGGGCAACCGTATGGGTGTAGGTGCCACACACAATAGGCAAAACACCATACCTCCACTTGCCCACGCAGGACACACCACCGGCGCCACCGGAGGAAGCAGCGCAGGGTCATAGACACAGGCACAGCCGCCCCAGGAAGACGACCCGGGATGGCGAGTAAACAAAAATTGCCAAAGTTCACAGGGGACGGCAACGAAAACCCCTTACGGCACTGTCGTACATGTGAAACCATTTGGTCCACCAACGGAGTGACAAACCAGGATGACTGGGTACAGCAGTTCCTAGCCACGTTACGTGGAGTTGCCATAGATTGGTACTCCGATGTGGACAAGCAAAAAGTGGCCACGTAGGCCAATCTACAGAAGGAATTCACGGAGGAGTTTCGGTTGCTCCGTGATGACAATGAAATTGTAACGGAGATATACAGTACCAAACAAGGTACCAAGGAGATAGTACGAGCATACAGCAGGAGGCTGAAGGAATTGCTGGGAAAAATGGAGAGTCAACCAGCAGATGGGTTGAAAAAGTGATGGTTCGTGGAGGGACTAAATCATTCCCTCTGAAGGAAGATGAAAATCGTTCCACCTACATTATATGACGACGCCTATAATAGGGCGATGGACCTAGAGAGCGAATACAAAACTCAAAGAAGAAGAAAAGTAATAAATATTCATCTGACGATGATGAAGACTCTGACGGGGAAAGCAGTAGCAGTGGCGAATCGAGTAAAAAGGTGCATGCTCTCCAAAAGGACATGGAACGAATGTTGAAAGAATTCAAAGCCATGAAGGGGAGTACAAGTAAGACTGAAGAAAACGATGTGTGGTGTACCAACTGTAGGAGTGACGGACACACCAAGGGGTCCTGTCCCAAGAAGGCTTTCTGCGACATTTGTCAGATTGCGGGACATTTGACAAAGGAATGTCCCTACAATATGAAAACCAGGAGCCAACAAGTTCTCTTCACCCAAGAGCAGCTAGCTGTCGGAACTTCGCAAACCAACACAACGACATCATCTAGAGGTTACCGAGACAACAGACGTGGCGGTGGAAGGAATAGCAACAATAACAATAACGGAAGTTGTATCCAGTATGACGCCAAGGGCCGGCCAATTATCCAATGTAGGGCCTGTAATCAGTGGGGGCACTTCACCCGTGATTGCACGAAGGAAGCCACCCCTTAGCACCTCTGTCGATGGTGTGGGCCAGGCAACCATGAGGACGCAAATTGCCCATAGGCAGGGGTTAATCTCCTCAACATTGAGAAGGCTGAGAAGATTGGTGAGAAAGAAGTATTGGCGATCACCCGCGCCCAGACGAAAAAAACCACTTATCCCGACCCCCGTACGGAGAAAGAGAGATTACAGGAGGCAAAGGCCAATATTGAACATGAGATGATAGTCGAACGACGGGACAACGAGGTGGCGAGTACATCATCCCGTACGGAAGCGGAAAATAACATCATTGGGCAAATATTGCAGATGGAGGTACCCGTGAGAATACAAGACCTCCTGGAGACCATGCCGCAGCTAAAAACGGCTATTTTAAACTCCGTACCCTCATAGGTGAAAACGAGGGAGGTCGTGAGCCCCACAGCTGACCCTGCATTAAGGGAGGTCCTAAGCCCCACGGTCGATCCCATGTTGTTGGTAGTCAACAGCGGACGCCAACCGGCAGTGGTAGAAATGGGAATACTTGGGACTACCTTGATAGACACTATTGTCGATGGTGGATCAGGAGTGAATGTTCTTCCAGAAGAAACCTGGCGGAAGCTAGGGAAGCCAACGCTGTGGCCATCTACATTCAATCTGCTCGAAGCAGATTAACATGGAATCAAACCCATCGGGACACTGATGGGCCAACAAGTTACCATCGGGACGCAACCCTTCATACTAGATTTTGTGGTAATCCCACTCAAGAAGAAGGGGTACGATGCCATCTTAGGTAGAGGGTGGCTGGTTACAGCAAAGGTGAACCACGACTGGAAAAAGAACACCCTTTCTATGGAGAAAGGGGGGCGGAAGTACACCATTGATCTGAGGACCCAGGTTGTTGACGAGGAACTGGCATCATCTTTGAAATCGGAGGATGAAGGAAAAGGTGACCCGAGGGCCGAAGGACGGGGCTGCAGGGAGCCCAACGACGAAGGGATTCTCGAACTAGGAGAGTGCTTCGAGGATGAGACAGGGTCATTGAACGGGCTCTTCCATTGGCAGATGGAGGATTATGAAATGTTCCAAAGCTACAGGCTCGAAGTAGAGGAACCAAAGCAAGTAACAGAGGAGGTGTACCTGCCAGAATACATAGAATATTGGAAGGGAGACGCCCCAAACCTCAGTGACATAGATAATCCGAAGAACAATTGTGTCGACAACGATTGGAACCCTATGTGGAAGGCCGCAGCCTTCAAAATCTTTATTCTTCTTCTTCTTCTTATGTAGGGGAAGGAGACCGTGGTCCCTGTAGAATTTGTGGTTCCAGGTCTTTGGATGGACATTGAAAATAGATTGGCCACCAATGGGCCCAAATTGAAACCCTACCACGTGAAGCGTGCAGGGGACCCGAGAGCCCAGAGGGGGACCCGAGAGCCCAGAGGGGGACCCGAGAGGATGGAAGGGGACTTGAGAGGCCGGGCAGGCGACTCAAGAGGCACAAGACCACAGCAGGAGACTCTCGGGTGAGGAAAACTGAGAAGGATGAAGGGCAATCCCAACGGCATGGGACCCGAGCCGAAGACTCTTGACAATTAGATTATTAAAAAAAATTAAAAAAAAAAAGATCATACGGGTCCATACGGTACCGTACGACTGCAAAAACAAAAAAAAAACTCATACGCCAGGTGACCGTACGGCATGGGAAAAAAACTCGTGGGGCCACCGTACGGTGGGACCACCGGCGGTGGATGCCACCATGCGGTGGACACCCGCACGCCGCACTTAAAGCAAACCCCCGCGCCACGCAGCCCACGCAAGGAAAAAGAAGGAGAAGGAAACCCCACACCACACCAAACAAAAAACCGACGAAGAGAAAAAAAAAAAAAAAAAAAAGGAGAGACGAGCAGAGCGACACACAAACAAATACAATCGAACAGTGGAGGGGTGTTGACCGCACGGGAAGGTGGTCGTACGAGGAGGTTGTATGGTCGGGGTGCCATCGGGGACAGAGGAAACTTTATAAAAAAAAAATGATGACGACCAAATTGAAACATTATTCGATGACATTTGGAGCTGCCCCAGACCCCATGAGGGGCACTGCCCCTTGAGCCCGTTGGGGCGCTACCCCAGACCCCGCGGGGGCGCTGCCCCTCGACCCCGCTGGGGGCGTTGCGCCCAGACCCCCAGTTTATTTTTGAGCTACAGAATACCACAGGAAGTGTTGTGGTTGTCCGTACTGTGAGAAAGAAGCCTCCAGCTAAGCATTGGCAGGGAAGCCATAAGCCGTAGAGGGAGACAAATTTGGAGGTTGGGAACAAACAGAGTTTGAGGGAAGACATTGCAGGTCCGCGCAGTTGTATGACACCAGGGAGTTATTCAGTTCAGTTTTTAGCCTTTGGGGAGTGTGATGGAGGATTTGAGGTGTCTCCTAGCCTTTGTGCCAGCGGGTTGTGGCCACCTCCAGGCAAGAATGGTATGCTTTGAGGAACTTGGAGTAGGTCTCGGCTGGACGTGAGGTTGCCTTGGTGGATGTAGAGAGGTCTCGGGAGGAGCTAACCACCAGGTTGGAGGCAGTACTAGCGTGAGACTTAGCTCAGCATACCCAGGAGTTGGATACCAAGAGGGAAACGCGGGTGGCTATCGAGGACAAATTGGCTAGGGAGACAATATCATTTGAGTAGCAGTTGGTGGAGGTTGAGACTAAAAAGCGTGTTTTGCAGACAAGTTTGGTTTAGGCACAAGAGAACTATGATGTCAAAGAGGCACTTGAGCATCGGATGGTAGCAGAAAAGGGTTTTCAGGCGAGGACGCAGCCAGTGTATAAGTTTCGGGCTCGACTGGCGTCAGCAGTTCTGTTTCATGTCATCTCTATTTTGTGTTAAGTTATCCGGAGACGACTGCTTTTCTTTTGGGGGGGATGATGTTGGCGGCAATATTGTACATGGAAATAAAACTAGTTAATTAAGTTGTAATTGTGTTGGTTAGTTGGCAATCGAGGGGTGGTAGTTGCGGTGCGACGGTTGGCGCTCGCGCCCCCTCGGCATCTTTATATACTTCGGAATGTAACTTGTAAGGGGAACACTTATGAATGGAATAACATCTCTTATATTGCATCTGATATCTATGGCATTATTATTCTACATTACTTGCTTTATCTGTGTGCTTTAAGTTATTCACCCGAGAGGGCAAACAAAAAATAGTTAGAAAAACATGAAATTTAATTATCATTTGCATTTACATTAAACATTGAAAGAAATCATAATAGAAACCAAAAAGCATTATCATGCAGTTATCAATTTTCCATGAAAAGTATCATGTAGCTAGATGCGTGAATCATTTTCTAAGTAACTAAAATCTTTATAGTATTGAGCTACAAAAACATCAAAAAAATAGCTAGAAAAACATGAAATTTAATTATCATTTGCATTTACATTAAGCATCGAAAGAAATCATAGCAGAAACTTAAATGTATTAAGTATCGTGTTGTTTATCTTTTGCATGAAAAGAATAAGAGTTTTTTTATGATTAGGTATATGCATGTTATACGTGAATTGTCTTTATTAAGAAAAGTAGTTTTCTTTCTTTGTGTGATTTGGGTTTACCTTCCAAGACAAGTGTTGAATATGGGCTTAGAGAGTATACCTTCTTTTCAAATCTATATACGTGTAGCGTCCTAAAATTGCACCCCTTTGCAATTTTGACAACATTTGGATCTTTACCTTAGTGTTTGTGCCCCTTGGCCTGTTTGAAGACCTGATTATTCTCACACCCCTCATAAATGTCAAAAAACCTTGATTTTCCACTCATTATACACCTTAATCCTAACCCAAAATAGGGTAGGACCAGGGTGTGGCACCCTGGACCTCGCTGGGACCATGGTGCCACGACATGGTCCTCACTAATTTGGGCCCTCTTTAAACCCATTTTGGCATTTCAAATTTGAGCGGGATCCCCCTCTCCATGTTGACTCATATCGAAAAATTAGCCAATTTTCCCGATGGGCAAGTATATAAAGAGGATTTCTCCTCTCATTTGACAATCCCATCAATTAGAAAGAGCACACATACGACATCAAGCAATTGAGCATTTTCAGTCTTCCTTCAAGCCTTGGATTAGCAATAAAGTCAAGATTCAAGCATTGAGGAATACATCATTCATCCTATTTTGTTGAAGACTTCATAAACCCTAATTCCATGTGGAGGCAAGCATAACTTCACAAGGAGGTATCATCATTCAAATTTCAGCCATAATTCAGCATCTCCCTCAAAAGGAGAATCTTTCATTACAATCATTTCAATTACATTTATTTTAATTTCATGGTTAATTCCAAAACTGATGTTTGACTTAAGGCAATCCCCTATTCCCAACCATTTTCCCCTCTTTATGTGTACAAGCAACAGGTATGAAGTTGTGATCTTCAAAATAAGTGTTATTTGTGGAGATGAATCAACCCTTTTCAACATGCGAAAAAGTAGGAGGACCAAGGCGCCCACCACCACGGTCCAGACATTTTTTGGAGTGTTTTTTAGGATCAGATCCAAATATGCATATACTTCTTAGATCCAAGTGCATGCAAAAATCTCTCGTCTGTAACTCATTGTTTTCTCAGTTTTACCTTCATTTTCAACATTTTACCCTAATTTGGCATTTCAACTTACAAAAGAGGAAATCAAAATTATTCAATCCATTTAGTATTCAGTCCTTATCTAATTTGTGATTGAATCTAGTGAATTCCCTTCCTCTTTTGAATGTAATGTTTTCCAAGTGAAAAATTAGGGGTTTTCTCTCTCTTGGGCGGAAACCCTAAAAAAAATCTCACATTACATTTTGGTGAACCCGACTCCTTACACCCTTATTTCTGATTTATGTTCTCAGATCTGATTGTTTATGCAATTTAAAAACTTCATTTACAAGTTTGATTTCCTTGCAAATTTAAAAAATTTAGAGGTTAATTTCACTAAAACCCTAATTTTTAATTTCAAAATTTAGATTTTTACTTGCAAGTTGAATTTCACATTTAAATTTGAAAATTAAGTGGTTAATTGCAAAAACCCTCATTTTTTAAAAAATTAATTTTGAGCTTGTGGGTTGTTTAAATTTTGAATTTAGCATTGTAATCTTGGATCAAATTTTAAATTTAAATTTTAAAATTAACTGGTTAATTAAAAGAACCTTAATTTTTAAATTTAAATTAACCTTGTGCATTTTCCAATTTTGCATTAATTATTTCAATTTTCAACATTAGATCTAATTTTAAATTTAAATTTTAAAATTAAGAGGTTCTTTTTACAAGGCCTTAATTTTAAATTTAATTTTTTTGTGGATAATTTTAAATTTAATCTCCTAGTGTGCAATTTTAAATTCAATTTAAGAGGTTATTTTAGTAAAGCCCTAATTTTTAAGTTTAAATTTCCTACCTGAGGTTGCACGAATCATCCTTTATCTTTTCAATCAATTTGTTTTTTTATTTGAATAATTACTTTTATAAAATTTTGCATTATTCAATTATTTTGAAATTTTGAAATTTCAAATTTCTCTCCCTTAATGCATGAGTTTTACTGCTATTAGTCCAACCTATAATATCCCCATGAGAAGAAGTTGTAGAATTAAGGCTTCCCAAGGTTTAAATATCGAGGGGATGGAGCCTAATTTGGATAACTTGTTTCATGAGGATGTTGGTGGTTCTAGCAATCCTACAAATGTCCCCATTTATCCTCATTCTTTCCTTAATTCTCATGATATCGAGGAAACACTAACTAGGGTTTTCGTTGACCAATTGGAGAAGATTGACAATCAATTTGAAAATCTTCAACAATGGATGAGTCAACAATACTCAGAAAGTGAAACTCTCCCATTGATTGAAGGATTGAAAAGAATGGTTCAAAGTGATAAACTTGGTGTTGATGTCTTGTGTCGTATTGCTCATATTGTTGGTACTAATATCATTCCTATGAAGAGTTGTGTTTAAGTCTTTCGTTATACACAACCTCCTAGCCAAGTTAATCATTCCATTCCTTTGACTACCCCTATGGCTAGTATTCCCACCTTTACATCAAACATCATGGCTACCTCTACACAAAATGTCATACCTACAAGTGCTAGTCAAGGGGGAAACTCCTCTAATCATAATTCCTTCATTCCCCCTACTACGAGTCTTCCATCTGTTACCCAATCATCTCCCATACCTACTTATCATAGTGTGCCACCTCCTTGTAACAATATCCCTCCTTATTCTCAAGCTCCTCCATCTTTCAACAATGTTACTTTTCCTTCATTCAACAATGTTACTCCTCCTTCTCAATCCAACGTGTCCAATTTGAATCCTTCTACTGAACCCACTATCAATAGTCTATCCCAAACAGTGTCTTCCTTGCAACAACAAATAGCATCCATGAAGCAATCTAAGTATAATGTGCCCACATTTGATGTAGCGAGCCCATTATCCAATAACATTGTCAGAGTTTTCCCTCCTAAACATGTGGAAGTCCTTCAATTAGAACTTTATAATGGAAAAGGTGATCCCTTGACTCATGTGAAAACAATTCATACTTTGTGTAGTGACTTTGCTCATGACCAAACATTGTTGGCTAAATTATTTACTAGAACACTAAGGGATAAAGCTTTGAAATGGTATTGTTCTTTGTCTCCCTATTATATTACTTCATTTTAACAATTGGCTAATGCTTTTATTCAACAATTTTACAATAATATTGGTCCTAAGATTATTTTGACTGTTTTGATGCATTGTAAGCAAGGCGTTAAAGAAAAAGTGGTTGATTTTATTGGTAAATATAAGTATTTGTATTCTCAAATATCTTTTCCCATGCCTGATCAAGATATTCAAATGATTTTTATTTCTAATTTGAAAAAAGACATTAGGGATAAACTTCTCTTTTCTGAGTTTACTTCCTTTATGCAATTGTGCACAATACTTCACAATTATCAGCTTACCGTGAGTCAATTGGAATAATCCTCTTCAATGGCTCTGAATGTTAAAAGGGAAAGTTCTCAACAACCTTTTACAAAATTCAAACCGAATAAGGGATTCATAAAATTCAATGACAACAACAACACTCAAGTAGCAGCTGCAACAACAGGTGTGTTTCCTTTGTCCAAATAATTTAGAAAAGAATTCACTCCTCTTAATGAATTTTTGCATAGTATTATGTCACAATTGTTACAAAGGAATGTGTTGAAACTTCCTCCTATTAAACCAATTGATACAACTAAGCCTTTTCCACCTTCCTATGATGCCAAAGCTTTTTGCCAATACCATCGTCAACATGGTCATGACACTGAAAAGTGTTATTCCTTAAGGAGTAAGATTCAAGACTTGATTGATAACGATATCATATTTGTGGCTAGTGTGAATGATAAAGGAAACAAATCAGTAGCTCCTCTTAATCAAAACCTTCAAATTTTCACTGATCATTTACCTTCCCATTCCACTAATGTGATTGAGACTGATTGTCTTGCCTTCTCTCCCGATGATCTTGTCCTTGAGTCTAACAATGTGGCGAACCTTATAGATCAAACTGAACCTCCTAAAGACATGCATTACATTTGATCCTAGTGAGACTATTGAAGCACCCAATGGCCCACTTTACATAATTGTGAAAATCAAAGGTATACCCTCTTCCATCTTGCATGGTTAATGTGATAACTAAAGAATTTCTTTATTCTTTGCAATTGCATCAAGTGACATATGATGAAACTGATGTAATCATTAGATTTTTTGATGGCTTCTCTTGTCCTGCTATTGGTTTTATCACACTTCCTATTGATGTTGGTACTAAATGCTTAGATGTTGTCTTTGCTATCATTCCTACATTCGATCAATTTCGTGTGATGTTGGGGCATCCTTGGCTCTCTTCCATGAAAGCAATCGCTTCTACTGTTCATAAGTGTTTGAAATTTCCTCGTGGTGATAAAATCATAAGTATTAATCACAACATATATCAACCTACGGTGAGGCATGAACATGTTTTTCTTGATTATTTTCGGTCCGAACAATTCAAACCTCTTCAACCTAGAAGTGATGCTCTCTTTAAATCATATCAAAAAATGGAAAAATGAGATGATTTTATCCTTGAGTAAGCCTAGAAATCCAACACTTAATCTTCCCCCAACTGATGATCATGTGCCACTTCTTGCGGATAAGTCTATCCTTCTTCCTAAGGAAAGCGATATTATTTCTCCTAAGGAAGAATCTATTCCTTCTCCTAAGGATGAGTCTATTCATCCTCCCAAGGATAGAAAATCTATTCCTCTTAAGCATCAATCTATTCCTCCTGCTAAGGCTAAACATATTATTCCTGCTAAGGATAGACCTATTCCTCCTCCTCATGATGGACCTGGTCTCCTTCCTACACCTCCAATTCCTCCTTTATACGGTGTGGTTTCGCCTCCTATGTCTTACAAAGGGAAGCGACCGGCCTCTCCTGTTGTTCAACCAAAAAGACCTTCCCCTATGCATCCTTCCTTCAAAGAAGAAATTAATCCTACAGCTGATGAACCTAAACCTTCACAACCTTCGGATAAAACTAAAATAAACCATTGAGCGAGAGAACGCTGACAGAGACATCGTGCTAGAGCTTGTGAACTTGCTTCTCAAACCATTTCTTCCCCCAAGACACCCACCCTTGATATAATACCATTTTCTCAACCTTCTCCTAACCAAGATGTTCAACCAAATTCTCCAAGATGCAAAATGATTAAGACAAATGATAGTTCAAGTCATATTCCTATTAGAGCTCCTATTTTTGTTAATCTTGATGAAGAAATAGGTGAGAATGTTGTTAATGATGAAAATGTTGATCCTAATATTTCTAATGATGAATATGAATGGTTGATGTTGACAATGATTTGTCTGAGAAATATTCAAAAGCTTTAATCCTAGCTCCAAGTAATAGACAAAGTGACTCATCATTAGAGCATGGTCCTGATTTGGAATTTGTGATAGCTCCATCTACTATGCTCGACGTCGCTCCTCTTGTGTGTTGTCCACCTTCTGAAAACAATGATCAACAATATTGCGGGGCGGACAACATTCTTGATTATCTTCATTAGCACTATAGATTCTCTCTCTCTCTCCTCTCTTGTTTGATCTTCTTCTATTTCTCTCTCGATTCTTCTATTTGTTGTCCCTAGTGTTGTCTAATTGAGGATGATGCAAAATATTGAGATCTCTTTTGGTCTCTCCTATGTTGACTTAAAAGACACATGCCCTTCTTCCATGGTGGTTTCCTTTCTTTGGGGGATGAGGATAATTCTATGCATATATATATATACACACACATGATATACATTGGTTATCATAAAAAGCATACTGACTCCAAAGTTAAGCGAAACAACCTTGTGCTTTGTGTTTTGTGATCATTATTCTTTGATTTGTCCTCTCTTGGGGGGTTATTATTGTGATAACGTGCTTGTCTTTTGGGGTGTACCCTACCTTAAAGCAATTGCTCCCAATAAGGTGTACACAATTCCTTTAACATGGGGGCATACACTCCACTCAGTGATTCTCTCTCTTGCATATCTTGATACTTAAAGTTAGTTAGCGAACTTTGTCTTTTGATTTATAAATTTTGGTATTTTTTCTTTTCATGAGTCATAGTAAGAGAACCTTACTAGTTTGAAGTCATGGTTCTCTCCCTCTTTCACTCATGATGTCCCTTTTATCTTGTTATCAAAGTTGTGAGATCCTAAAGTCCATTGGGGGCTTGGTGTATCTTGCCTCCTTGATGACTTAATGGAAGTTTTTCAATGTGAACCCTTTGTACTTTACCGAGAGTATGATTGACTTCGTACTCTCGCTAAAGTGGGGGCTAAATGTAGCATCCTAAAATTGCACCCCTTTGCAATTTTGACTGCATTTGGGTCTTCACCTTAGTGTTTGTGCCACTTGGCCTGTTCAAAGACTTTATTATGCTCACAAACCTTGATTTTGCACTAATTATACACCTTGATCTTAACCCAAAATAGGGTAGGACCAAGGCGTAGCACCCTGATCCTCAGTGGGACCATGGTGCCACACCATGGTCCTCCTAATTTGGGCCCTCTTTAAACCCATTTTGGCATTTCAAATTTGAGCGGGATCCCCCTCTCCTTGTCGGTTGATGTCAGAAAATTAGCCAAATTTCTTGATGAGAAGCTATATAAAGAGGACTTCTTCTCTCATTTGACAATCCCATAAATTAGAAAGAGCACACATATGACATCAAACAATCAAGCATTTAAGCAATTGAGCATTTTCAGTCTTCCTTCAAGCCTTGGAGCAACAATAAAGTCAAGATTCAAGCATTGAGGAGGAAATCATTCATCCTATTTTGTTGAAGACTTCATAAACCCTAATTCCATGTGGAGGCAAGCATAACTTCACAAGGAGGTATCATCGTTCAAATTTCAGTCATAATTCAACATCTCCCTCAAAAGGAGAATCTTTCATTACAGTCATTTCAATTTCATGGTTAATTCCAAAACTGGGGTTTGACCTAAGGCGAGCCCCTATTCCCAACCTTTTTCCCTTTCTGTGTGTAGGAAATAGGTACAAAGCTTCGATCTTCAGAATAAGCATTATTTTCAGAGACGAATCAACCCTTTTCAATGTGCAAAAAAAGTAGGAGGACCAGGGTGCCCACCACCACGGTCCCAACAATTTTGGAGCATTTTTGAGGATCATATCTAAATCTGTATATACTGCTCAGATCTAGGTGCATGTGAGAATCCTGCATTTGTAGCTCACTATTTTCTTAGCTTTACCTTCATTTTTAAGTTTTACCCTAATTTAGCATTTCAACTTACAAAAGAGGAAATCAAAATTAATTCAATCCATTTAGTATTTTGTCCTTATCTGAGTTGTGATTGAATCCAGTGGATTCCCTTCCTCTTTTGAATGTAATGTTTTCCCAAGTGAAAAATTAGAGGTTTTCTATCTCTTGGGCAAAAACCCTAAAAAAAATTCCACTTTACAATACCTATATATGATTTTAAGTGCTTTGTCCAAAGCCGCATGTTTCATTGAAATAGATGAATGTTTTTCTATTATTTTCTTTTCTTTTCTATAACCTAGTAGCCTAGGACATAACGTGTTCATAAGTGAAATGCATATAGATATATCGAGTTGCACCATATTCCATCTTGTCTACCATTTCCAAGTTGCTAGAAATTTCATGCAAGGTTAGGTATTCTTCAAGTATGAAGAATTCCAGGGAAGCATAAGCTTTCTGGTTGGGTGAAAAAGCCTTTGAACTAGGTTCTCGTCTCTTGGATTTATGGATGACTTTTGGGGTTAGTGGTGGCTAGAGAGTTCATTAATCATGTTTCATAAATCATTACTTGTATTGGTATGATTAAATGGGCTTGAGAACCCTTGTATATCATGATTAGACACTTTTACATGTGAGCTGTAATATTTGGTATCAGAACACTTTGGGTTCAACACTAGGGCCTTCAGTTCAATATGTTAGGTTTGATAAATGATCACAAAACCCTTCAATCAAATAATGCTTAGTGCATGTTGCGTAAGTATTAGTTTTATGACTCAATAGTTGAATTAATGTTGATCAACTAAAATTGTGAGCAAGAGAACCCCCTAGTTATTATTACACCCGACAAGAAGGTAAGATTTTCCCTTACTTGAAAACCTTGTGTATATGAGTGTAATGTGTAACAAGATAGGCATGATGCCTAGGTTACATCAAATAGATAGGTTATGTTGTTGTCTTGTTTGATCTAGTGTGATATCCTTGAGAATTATTGTTTGTAAAGGATTAGTTAGACCCTCGCATGTGCCAAGGAGTGCCTTCTAGTGTGATGATCTTCTCAATGTTCAAACCTTGGTTAGCATAGATTTTTAGTGGCCCTTGAGTGGCCATATTACTCTTGTATGTGTCTTGGATGGTGTGATAAATGAATTTGTCCAACTTGACTTGAATGGCTATTGATTAGCTCCTAAGTGAGAATTGCATATTGCATTGTATGTGTGTTGCATTTGAATGTGAAAGAGATTTAAAATGATTTTTGAGCATAAGATGATTGGAATATTGATATTGTGTACTTGTTTGGTGTGCATGGTACACTATTTCCATAAGAATGCATTATTACATGTGTGAAATGAAAGTGTTCATAAGTGAATGATACATAAACTTCTCATAATAGATCATTAGGATCAATGGCTCATGTCCCCAAATTGTAGTGTTCAATGTATTCATGTAAGAACTTGTGTGGATTGTTGCCTTGTGGCATTGTGAAGAAGTCTATTCAATCCATCTGCATCATGTATCCTATAATTGTGATCTATGGTTTCATGTTGGCCCTGCCCTGCATAGTGGGTGTAATTGAGTTCATAATGTATATCCTACATCATGATGGTTTTGTGTTGATGTGGCCTAGTGTCCTTGTTGTGTTACCTTATTGAGTATGTGGAAATCATTATATCATAGCCTGTGATAGTGACTCGGGATGTAAGTTTATGTAAGTCCCTTGTGTGGGCAGTTCTTGAATGATTGAATGGTTGGTCATCCCTTTCATAAGTCAATTATAAAGTACCCTTGTGTTGGAATCATAATATACCTTGCTTAGCCTTGTTCTATGAATATGTGATAGAAGTATTCATGTGTATAATGTCCTTGTGATCATAGTGTTCCTAGTGCATATGATGCACTCTAAATGATTCTAACTCTTGTATTAATTTTATGTCTTGTGGATGCATATGTCTTCTTGCATAATGAAGTGACTGCATTGCATTGAAATTATAAATATATGCAAATTGAGTGAGTGCATAGTTGTAAATATGGGTACTTGAATTATTGCATCTTACTAGAGTCATAGATGACTCATTTTTGTGGTGTGCTTGAGTATGTTCTCTAATGCCCCCTAGATGTTGTATTCTCAAGTGTCATGTAGCTTTTTACTCCCTCAATGTGACTAATGTTAGTCACTCGGTTATGTGAAAGAGTTTCAAGTTTGATAATTTATTCTATTTATTGATGAAAATGTTCCTCGTGTTGTAAGGACTAGCATTGTATTTTGATTTTTTTTATGACCCATTTAGTCACCAAACTCTTCCATCTATCTATTTTTTATCCTTGTCACACTTTATTGTTGAAGTTGCTAGCATTTTTATGATTTAATGTTGGAATTGATAATTCTCCCTCTTGGGTTTTCCTTTCAATCTCTTGGTGGCTATTGGTAATGTTTGATATCATTAGTCCTATGTTGTGTTAAGTGTTGTTCTCTATCATGTTCACTATGAACAATGATAGAATCTTCAAGGGAGTAGATTGCAAAAAAGTACCAATCCTATATTTGTATTGAATCGTTGATTGAATGATGCCTTAACTCTTATAAAATGTTTGATGTTGATTAGCATGTATGTTGTCATAAATCTTGGTGGCGTGATATGCGTTGTATAGATAACCATAAGATGGTGTAAATACCCTATGTGGTTGACATTGCATAAAGTGTGCTTATATCTTGCATTTAGTATATTAACATTTCTAGGTAGAATTAAGTCTCCACATGAATATGATGCCTAGGTCACATGGATAACTAGGTGGATCCAGTAACATTTCAAATTATTGCAAGTATGCATGGATTGATACAGTTTGTAATCTTATTTCATTCCTTGTTTTATCGACTTTTATTACTAGGTTGGGTATTGAGCTTGACCTCATTAGAGTAGGTTATCGTAGCTCGAAGGTTCTCCTTTAGCTAATAAATTTGTCATCATATAAAATATTTTGAGGCCTTTCAACCAGTTTGTTCATATCCTCCTATTTCTAGCAATTGTGAATTCGTTATTTTGCAAACCATGAAAACCTATTGTCAACCCAAATGCATGCCTATTCATATTTTCACATAAATTTATTCATGTCTTCAAGGTGTGGATGAAATCTCCCTGCCTTAGATGTGTGTCCATATTTCAAAAAGGGTAATGTGTTTCGTTTTTACAAAATGTTTGTTGGTCTTGGAGTTTTTAATTCTTAAGATAGATATTAAGTAGAATCCATTGTGATTTGTAATGTTTTGTATTCTTGATAGCTCACAATATACACACACACATTGTCATTGATGTTATTTCATTACAAATAATAGAAAAGGTTTAGCCTTACAATAAGCACATAGAAGTTAGAGATTACATTGTCTAGTTTATTTTAATCTATACAATGGGTTTAAACAATAAAACTTATCAAGAGTAAGGTATCCTAGTTATAGGCAGATCTATCTTAATGAGATAACTTCGAATTATAAATACTCATATAGTTGAATACATACCCATTAGAGTACTTGGACCATAGGCAAGGAGATACAAAATAATGTTGTCACCTCTTATCTCTTAAAATAAAGTCCAAGGGAGTGAAATCTCGATTTAGAACTTATACAACCCTAGGTACTTTATTTATCTCCCTGTATGTAATTAAGGAAAGTAAAGGTTGACCTATGTTACTATACTACATGACGCAAGAGCATCCTGAAAGATCTTAGGCCGAACCCAATTCCAGAAGCATGCAGACCCTTCCTAAGCCTTGTGGAGCATATGGAACTTGTCAAGAGGTGGATATGGGGATGAACAACAAGGTCCACACCTATGTAAACTAGCATTTAGACCCTCTTTAAGAATCCAAAGTTTGTGCACGCGTTACACTAATTATGGGATCAAGGAAGCTGACACAGATCACTTCCACTAATGAGATCTAATATTTAAACACATTAAGAAGCATAGGGGATCATCAATAGTAGATAGGGAGTAGTTAGGGAGTAGTAGATAGGGAGAAATCGACTCATAAGACTTTTGTTTGTCATTTCTTATGTAATATGCCCATGGCGGCCTATTTGGTTGCATGTAGAACCAATGGGTCAAATGTAAGGAGTATGTGAGGGCCTATAGGCATGTAATCATTATTTTTCATCAATAGAATTTATGGTTATTGCCAGCATGCAATTCTTTGTTGTGTTTTCGTGTATGTTTGGGCTCCAAGGTTGGACAGCCCATTCTGGACCCTCTAACCTTGATTGCATCAAGGTATCAAAGCAAGGTTTAAACTTGAGGAGGTGGAAGTTTTGAAATACCCTTGCTGTAGAAAGATCACCAAGTGGAGGCAGGTTGCAAGTGTTGTTAACCAATCACCAAAGTGAAACAATTACAACCCTAAAACAGATTGTCGAGTTGAGGCAACCACACCTAGCTCAAAAGGAAAGATGTTGTCAAGAAGGATACCAATAATGGTCAATGTTAATAGAAGAGTGGAGGAAATGATGGACATGATAAGAGCCATGAAGAACCAACAAGATGCATTGAGGAAGATCGAAGGAAGGCCATAAACCAAAGATCAAAACATGAGAGAGATGATGAGGAGTTGAACATGCAAGACCAAGATGAGGAGAGTCAGAAGGAAGAGTCAAATCGGATCAAGATCATGAAGGTGATCGCTAGGATTGGAAAGAGGCTAAGGATCGAGGTCTCGGGTTATGTCGGGAGCCTAAATCTAGAGAAGTTGATTGACTGGATAAATGAGATGGAGGAGTAGTTTGAATTTGAGGAGATTGGAGATCCAGAGTGAGTGAGGTTTGTCAAAACCAAGTTAAAGGGACATGTCGCCATCTAGTGGAAAGAAGTGTAATTGGATAGGAATCAAAGAGGGAAGGAGTGGATCATGAAATAAGATGGAATGGTAATGAAATTGAAGGGCCAATTCATACTTGTAGGCTGTGAATTAGAATTGATGAAGAAGGTTCAAAATTTACAGAAAAGAGAAAACAGTAAAGGAGTACACTAAGGAGTTCCACAAAATGATCATTAGGACTAGACATAGTGAAGCCAAAAGAGAGAAGGTGGCACGATATATTAATGGCCTTGGAACCAACAATCAAGAGGAATTAAGCTTGGTTTAAATGACTGTCGTGGAGGAAGCCTATCAATTTACACTAAGGGTTGAGGAGGAGAAAGCGGATGTCAGGTAACAAAAACCATGGGCACAATATACTAAGAGAAGACCATACACAAAGTAACCAAAGGAAGGAGCCCTTTCTAGAAAGAAGAGAGAAATCACAAGGATGATTATACCATGACCGAAAGGAAATGGAGGACTACATTAGGATAACAAATACTAGAAGACTAAAGGGAGATTTTATTGAAGATCATTCTAGGGAACATGTTTCAAGTGCGGACAAATTGCACATCGTGCCTATGTGTGCCATCAAGGAAGTGCCAAAAAGTTGAGAGACTCCAGAGCTAGAAATGCCTATGCCGAGAAAGAAAGGGATAGATCGTTTGAATCCATGGGACATCTGAAAGAGGGTGAATCATTGGCCATGAGGAAAGCCCTACTACAAAGGGAAGCCAAAGTGAACCATCATAGAGGAGAAGCATGTTCTAGACCAAGTGCAAGTCAAAAGGAAAGTATTGTAGGGATATCATCAACAACGACAACACAAATAATCTAATCTCTAAGGAGATGGTACAAAAGTTGAACCTAAAGCACTCGGACCCATACCAAATTGTCTAGATACAAGATGACCATAAAATTTTGGTACGTAAGCAGTGCCTAGTTAGTTTTCACATTGGTTCATATAAGGATGGGATGCTGTGTGATAGCATGCCAATGGATGCTTCTCACCTGTTGTTGGGGAGGCCTTGGCAGTATAAGGAATTATGGAAGGAGGAGTACTTACACCATAACTAAGGATGGAAAGAAGCATATCTTAATTTCCTTGGAGGAAGAACATAAGGAGTTGGTATGCAGTGATGCAAGGATCTATTTGGTGGATATGAGCAAGTTCCTAGATGGACTGAAGGATGAGAACACTTGTTACACACTCAATCCAAGGAAAAGCAATAGTAGGAATACCAAAATTACTAATATAGAAGGTAGAGGTGACACAAAAGGAGATTGGGGAATTGCTTGAAGAATTTCAAGACATTATGTTAGAAAATTTCCCAAAAGGACTGTCACTAGTCCAGAGTATTAGCCATCACATAGACCTAGTATCCAGAGCAAGTTTGCTTGGAAAAACAGTACACTAGATGACATTGATAGAGAACATGGAGTTGAGAATATAAGTGCATGAGTTGTTAGAGAAAAAATTGATTTGGGAGAGCCTAATTCCACGTGCAATGCTGGTTGTTTTGACACCTAAGAAGGATGGAGAGTGGAGAATGTGCATTGACTCTAGAGCCATCAACAAGATCACAATAAAGTATTGGTTTCCTTTGCCACGAATGGATGACATAATGGATTGTTTGAGTGGTGCAAGATACTTCACCAAGATTTATCTTAAGAGAAGATACCATCATATTAGAATCTAGGAGGGAGATGAGTGGAAGACTACATTCAAGATCAATGAAGGATGTATGAGTGGCTAGTCATACCTTTTGGACTCACTAATGCACCAAGCACATTCATTCAGCTAATGACTGGAGTATTGAAGGAGTTCTTAGGTAAGTTTCTTGTTCTTTATTTGGACGACATTATGATATTTAGCAAGACAAGGGAAGAACACATTTGATGTATTGGGCAAGTATTCCAATGGTTGAGGGAAGAGGAGCTACTAATCAACACCAAAAAATGTAGTTTGATGAAGAATGAACTAGTTTATCTGGGATTTATAATCTTTGCAGAGGGGTTGAAGATGGAACCAAAGAAAGTGAGAGAAATTGTGAAATGGCCTACACCAGTAGACGTTGGGGAGGTAAGATATTTTCATGGCTTGGCAAGCTTTTACCAAAAGTTCATAAAAAAATTAGTATAATTTGTGCACCTGGGATGGAGATAATGAGGGGAGACAAGAAAGAGTTCAAGTGGACATCTGAAGTACATAAAAGTTTTCAGTTGTTGAAGCCAAGTCTTTCAAAAGTTTTATGTTGATCTTGTTGGATTTCAACAAAGTCTTTCAAGTGGATTGTGATGCCAGTTGTAGTACCGGAATAGTCAAGACAATTTGAATCAAAGATACATGTGGTGGGTAGAGTTCATGTAGAGTTACACTTTTGTCCTCAAACATTGGAGTGAAAAGTCAAATTGGGTTGCAAATGCACTATAGAAGAAGAAACTTGATGATGCAAATGAGCGAAAAAGTCAAATTGGGTTGCAATTGTACTGTAGAAAAATAAACTTTGATGCAAATGAGGGTGATTGTAATGGGATTTGAGGAGTTGAGACACTTGTATAAAGATGGTCCGGACTTTGTAAAGGCATAGAGGCAAGTGGAGGACTGATAGTGATAGATAGGAGCAGGTGGCTAGATTATTTCATCCAGGATGGCATGTTGTTTAAAGGAAATTAGTTGTGTATTACCTGGAGCTCAATGAAGGAGAATTTGATCAAAGAGAAGCCTTTCAAAGGGTTGGCAGGACATTTTGGTGTTCACAACATAGTGGCCTTGGTAGAGGAAGGTTTCTTCTAGATTCAAATCTATAAAGATGTCCAAAATTATGTGTAAGAATACAAACTTGTCAAGTAGCTAAGGAGGTTAGCCAGAATACCAGATTGTATCAATCTCTTCCGAATCTGGAAAGACCTTGGAACGATATTAGTATGGACTTTGTCTTAGGATTGCCAAGGACTCAGAGGGGACATGGCTCCATATTTGTGGTGGTGGACTGATTCTCTGAGATGGCGCACTTCATTCCTCATGAGAACACTGATGATGTGGTTCATATTGTCGACTTATTCTTCCGAGAAGTGGTGAGGCTAAACAAAGTACCAAAGAGAATTGTTTCCCTTCTAAGAAGTTTTGTTATCAAAGATTATCTTAGTTGGACAAGATTCTCTTATTATTAAATAATATGAAACATATCTTGACTTGAGGATAGTGGAAGTGGTATTGCTAGTAAAGGTTGTCCTAATTTATAAAATTGGGTGAACTGGTAGGAAGATCATCGTTTATGAGTTCATGGTGACTTCCTTATTGGTTATGTTTCTAACTCTATCTATTAGTATGTTTGTATAATATAAATTAAATATTTTTTATTGCAATTCTTATCTTATTCATGCATAATATCATGAAGATATGTAAAGTATGTGCATTTACTTGCCTATAAGAATTGGTTTTGATCCTATAACATTGGAGATGTGGTTGTTCATGATACAATATGTATTGTAATGGAACTCAAAATTTATGAAGCAAAGATTGTCGCTTATGTTTGCATATGATTGCTTAGTCCGTCTTGTGTATTCATTGGATGATTTACTTGTTTATGGATAGTACCGCATGAGAGAATGCTAAGGTATAGATCATTTTTATGACTTAGTTTTAAATACTTTTATTGTGGCGATGCCTTACTAGTGGGGAAGGATGTCACATTACAATTTTTGATTCATTGATAAATGTGTGTGCACGAATGATAATTAGAAGTGATTAGTAATAATGCATGATATTGAGATTTAAAAAGATGGTAAATTATCATAATGTGAGTAGTTTTAATTATGATTATGGTTTTTATGGACTAACGTATTTACGAAAAATTGAGTGCAAGAAAAAGGATTGGAGGCGACAACATGATTGAGGTAGAGATGACCAAGCCACCTGGCAATAGTTGGCATGATGGAAATCCTACACACATACTCACACAGTTGCATTCGTACTACATTTTGAATGATTATGTTATGCATTTGTCTTATCATAGATTGAATTGTGTGATTTGTCTTATGAATGATTAATAAGATGAACATGTTTTATGGTTTTGTTTAAATGGCAAAAACTAACTTATAGATATATCATCTTGCTTACTACTAATTTCCAAGAATTTAATATGTATATGTATATGTTTATGCATATGTATATAGATAGATATACATATACAGAGGTTTACCTCTACTACTTGCAATGCAATTAATGAAATTATAACACATTTTTGTATATTGATTTGCTGACTATAAATCTCTAAATATACTCTTGTATATATACAGATATATACAAACACGCATAAAGTTGCATGTGAATATATTTCATAAGAAATGAATGATCTTGTTGTAGTTATTATATTTTATCACAACTGTAGCATGAAATCAATTTGTATAATGGCATGTAATCAGTTCAATTGACTTTCTTTTTGATCAATTGCACAAGTAATATGAGAGTACACACGTGCAAGAACGCACGTACACACACATGTTAGATAGATGCTTGAATCATTTTTGAAGTGACTTAAATCTCTAAAAGATTGAGTTGCATAAACATCAAGAAAATAGTTAGAAAAACATGAAATTTAGATAGTGTATGCAGTTACATTAATCATCGAAAGAAATCATACCTGAAACTAAAAAGCATTAAGTATCATGTTGCTTATCTTTTGTATGAAAAAAATAAGAATATTTTTATGAATAAGCACATGAATGTTATGTTTGAATTGCCTTTTGTTAAAAAAGTAGTTTTCTTTCATTGTGTGATTTGGGTTTACCTTCCAAGATAGGTATTGAATGAGTAGATTTCCTTTTTAGGATCTGCATATCGATATAAAGTTTTAAGTTCTTTGACTAAAACTTGAAATAGATGAATGTTTGTCAATTATTTTATTTCTTGTCATATCCTGATAGGAGATAGCATGTTCATATGTAAAATGTATGTAGATATATCAAGTTGCACTGGATTCCATCCTACCTTATATGATCTATTTATGCCCAATAATGCATGTATGCCTCCAAGCTATGAGAGTTGTAAATAATGTCGTATTCAAGACAGAAATTTATATGCTATAAATCATTTCTTGATCATGAGAGGTGGTTCTTTAAATCAACTTGTAATTTTGCTCTTATTTATGATTATTTAAATACACATTTAAATCCCCAAAACACAGCATACATGATAGTTGAACTTGTAATTTTGCTCTTATTTATGATTATTTAAATACACATTTAAATCCCCAAAACACAGCATACATGATAGTTGAACTTTAATGACCTGAATATAGACCTTAAAAAGATCAAAATAAATTCAGGATGATTTTTATAAAATAAGTAAAATTCTAATCAATTCAACTTACGAGTACCTGTTGACATACTCATTGCCTTTTATGGTATGACTGATAAATATACCCATAGAAAAGATAAATGTGGTTTTCTATGCAAACAAGGGAAGCACCAGCTTCATTTATGAGACTGCCACAGAAATTAAATCTATGCATTCCCAATGAAATACACAGAACTTCATCATTGGGCACACTCGGACTGTACCTCTAAGTGCATTATGCCTTCACATATGCTTGTGTAGTTTCCTCAAATGATAATAACCAAAAAGTAATCTCAAAACTAACACTGATGCCGCAAGTGAAAATAACTTCGAGTGTTTACCACAGTTTTACCATGGTAAAAAAGCCAAATTTAGATAACACGTGCCATGAGGGAGCTGCCAATTACCAATTCAAGAGTATTTGAACCACTTTGTATAGTATCAGATTCTTTCCAAAAGGTTTACTATACTAATCGAAAAAACAATTCATACCTATTAAAAGCAATCGAAGCATTGTAAAAATGTCCAAATTTTGGAAGTGCTGTAAAAAGGAACAGAAACAGAGTATGCTACACAAGAGACAAAGAATGGTAAGTATATCAACACATTCTTAAGGACAATTTGGTTCAAGTAAAATAAGATGATTAAATTTTTCCAAACTACAGAAGAACCAATTTAAGAAATAAAAGCAATCCGAGGAGTCTTTGGTCAGTGACAAGTGGCATGATGGTCTACATGTAATAGCTATGACCCAAGTTTGAAACTCCTAAATTTAACATACGGGAACGAATCCTGAAATAGTGGACACTTTGCTAAACTCCGTCCCTACCGGCACAGTGATTGATATTGGTAAGTCCAGAACTTTTTTTTTAAGTTGGAAAGGGTTAGTCAGAAAATAACAGAAATTTAACATTCTGAACGGCAATGTGAACTATCTAAATGAATTTGAAGAATATTACAATCATAGAAATCGTGCAAGAGTTGCTAGAGAATGATAGTCACCTGATAATTCTTAAAACCAGTTAGTCGTCTAATGATTCTCCAATAACAATTTACTGGAATCTTAAAATCTGTACTTGTGACTTTGAACCAGCTTTTGAAAGATTACTTAAACCTACTGAGGCCGAGTATGTTTCAGTTTTATAATTTCATGAAATCACGCATGCATCAAGAACCCAGAGCTCTGAAATTATGTCATTCTGAGACCTCTCAAACTGAAAATGAGTGGATAATTAAATGTTCATAAAACTACACCTTTTAAATCCTGTCTCCATTAAATTTGTCTATTTGTGTCTTTCAACTAATGTCCACACGAATAAAAACAACTCTACAAAAAGGAAAGAACAAATTTATTACAGTATCATCTATCACCCTCCTCTTTTTGCATAAATCCAAACTTACACATAGGAAAGCTATTAGGATATATTTTAAAAAGATAACTGATACATAGAAACATTCCATTTACATGGCATTAACAAAGCAAAATAGAACTCGAAGAAGACACAGAGACGGAGGAGGAGTTTGAAGATTCTGAGGAGAACAGCTTGGAGAAAACGACCACCGACCACTTGAATAGCACTAAGTCAATGGACCCAACGGAGGACGCTCACCTGGCTGATGATGCCCCCCTGGGCTTATGAAACCCACCTGGCAGGGGAGCCTCGTCCCTACATTAAATGTGACACCACGGCCGCTGACCTTGCCACCCCAAAGGCGAAGTTACTGACCTTGAAAAGAAAATGGTGCACCTCTCCAGGTTCAGCATGAAAGTGATGTGCAGGTCTACCACTAGTCCGTGCCTGCTGCAGAAGAAGATGCTCAGGAAAGAGGTCGAAGATGAAGGAAACTATAAGAAGCTGTTTAAATTCCTCACTGAAGATTGGAGTGGCATATTTGCATAGCCACTTTTCTACTATTTTTTGGTGCTTTTATCATCTTAGTTTCATATACTCTAAAGACTTCAATAGTATTATTACTTTAACAGTTTTTATATTATAATCTGGACTATTAATGTGCTGTAATGGCTTGTTAGAACCGCCTACGGGCTGTTTGTCTACAAGGTCAGCACCTTAATTTTGCTGCTTATTAATATAAAAAACAAAGCAAATAGAAGTTTAAATGAAATTAAATTACTTGGGTTTAAAACAGGAAAAACTAGACAAACTGAAAACATAATGACAAGTCAATAAAAAAGAGGTAAATCATTTGTGTTATTTTGAGCCAAATATTGTGCATAAAAGATATCTTTCCATTTCTTAAGGTAAAATGAAATACTATTTTAAAAAAATCCAAATTTAAGGTAAATTGCCGTGAAAGAAGGTAACAACGAACTATAGAGACAATGGCAAATTGGAAACAATCAGCATAACAGCATAAAGGACTTTCGAAGTAGTATAGGCTTCCATAACATTTATTGAAAGTGCACTGAGCAGACAATTGTATCATTCGTGCTTCTTTTTTACACGCTTTATAGGATAATATTTTTTGGAACCTTGGGAGTTCTGCCCTGCTTTGAGATACGTGTCCTTGAATTTGAACTCCTACCAAACTTAAGCCTGACATATTAAGGGTTCGGCAATATTAGCGAGCTCTTTCGAACTGGTCCTTTTTTGAAGAGAGTCACTAAAAGCGGGACTGACCATCCCAAATGCAGGAGAGAAAGGACTGCACAGCAAGATAGGAACATTGACATTGAATTGTCAACTTGGCACTCTGCATCAGTATTGTATATCTTTTCCACAGTTCTTGATTTGGTGTATTGCAAACCAGGCATGCTGCAAACCCTAACATGCACAGGCTGTGTGCCTGGATGTCACAACTGTGGTCTTGAGAACAATCTCCCTTTCCTTCTCTCCATTAAGTTCTCTGATCCAGAATTCATGACCATGGTTCAAAAACTTCAACAATGAAGGGGTCAAAAAATTAAATCAGGCCTGCCCACTGCTTAAATGCTACCAAGTACTTTCTTCTCCTTAATTGTTCTTCAATTTGTACTTTGGAAGGCTTCCTATGCATGGAAAGATCTCTATGAAATTTTATAAAAACTTGTTTGTACTTCCATTTATCAACAAACATGTTTTGCTGTTCCATTCGAGCAATCAGCTCCATCGATCTTTCAAAATGGCCAAATCTAAGGAAATTGTAAAGAAGAATGTCATGGAGCTCTTTATCAAACTTTACAGCATTGTCTGCACTTCCTGCAGTATCATATTCCATCCTTTTCATGTCCCCCCATAAGAATGCTATTTTAGAATAGTTATCTTCTGCAGAATAACCACTAATCAAATGTTCAAATGTCTGTGAATTCGGTTGATAACCCAACTTTATCATCTTTCTATAGGCTTTCTCAGCATCGTCCATGAGATGCCCCTTACAGAAAAACTGAATGGCTGAGTTCAATTCATAGACACGGGGAATGACCTGTTGATTCTTACTAACTTCCTCTAAAAAACGGGCCTTCAAATTTAATATGGTGTTAATTGTAAGGCCCGTCTTCAATCTTGAGCTGGTATCTTTTGACAAAGAATTCTTTATTTCTCTGATCTCCCCAACGAGATTTTCAGCATTATTCATATCTTTTTGGTCTGCGTGTGCCTCAACCAGTGCGGGCAGGCAACTTGGGTCCAGCAGACATCCTGCTTTTTTTACTACCCTGAGAACTGGAGCAATGTCCTTCAGACGTCTTGCCTTACAATAAGCTTTCAGGAGTGCTGAGTATAACCCAACACAAACTTGAACTCCAGCTGAATTCATTTCATCCATCATATCATGTGCATCGTCCAACGAACCTAGTTCAATGCATGCATCAATGACTTGTGTGCATAATGAGTTTTCTGCTACGGTAATCCCTAACTCTTGGTCTACCCTGATAAGAAACCGTGCTAATTCTGCACTCTTTCCAGCTTGCAAATATCTCTTTGCAAGCATAGCATAAATCTTTGCACTTGGAGACAATATTTTCTTCTCATAATTAACAAGATATTCATAGCTGGGAACTTCAATTGCAGAGTCACTTTGTAGGGTTTCGGCCTCAATCTGAACCATGGGATACTTGAACTTCTTTGTGAATTGCTTAGGTAAATTCTCTGAGACAACCTGACCTACAGATTGGTTACATTGCTCATCACCCTCAATCCAAGTTATTTCTGGCGCTACTCTTGTATGGTTCTTTGAATTCTTCTGTTTAGCAGATTGAAGCATATCCAATACAAGCTTTGAGGCAGCATCCAAATCACCAAAGTTAAGATGACATGTCAGAAGGCTACTGTAAAACTGTTGATACTGACGACAAATCATGCTAGGATCTTGCCCAATGATCCGCTTCAATTTCTCTAATTCTTCTTTGCAACCAGTTTTCTCATATATCTGAGCCATTATTATAAAACAGGTGGCATCAGCCGTGACCCCTACAAGAGGCATGAGTGCCACAATCTCTTTTGCTTTCCGAAAAGACCCAAATCCAACACAGGCATTCAATACAACACAGAAAGCTCTAGTATCTGGAGTCATTACAAGTCTCTTTTTTCTCTGCTTTGCATCTAGAACTAAAATACAAAGTTCAATCAACACCTCAGATGCTAAATAGGTACCAATTTCAGATTTAACCATGTGTGCAATGACCGTATTCCACATACTCACCGAAGGAAACCTTCTTTTCTCTCCCATCGTTCTCAGAATCATGGCAGCCTGAAGAGGCATCTGAGCTCTTGCAACGGTCAAGCACAGTTGGATCAAGGAAGCCCGAGTCAAGATATGCCATTTCCTCTCACGTAGGACTGTAAAGACAAGTCCATAAGCCCTTTTTATCAATTTTGAACTTCCAGAATAAGTAAGAACATTGATTGTCCGATTAACAATCAACCCTTCTGGTAAGCCTCTAAGCCTGTGCAAACGTTCAAATATTGTCCAAGCATCGTCTGCATTTCGTGTCTCCAGAGCAGTTTCTAGTCTTCCAATCAATTCATCATGTGGTATAATTGCAGAAGTAGAATAACAATATCTGAAGAAAGTAAGGCGTTGCAAAGGACTAGAGCCTTTGGGAATGATCGCAGTTAAATGATGTGCAAGTGAGAAATTATAGACCTGATTTTCTGCTTTGACTTGATTACGAAACTGTAAACATGTGCCGTAAGTGCCAGCAGACTCACAATCAGAATGGCAGCCAG
Source organism: Cryptomeria japonica (assembly GCF_030272615.1). Lineage (NCBI taxonomy): Eukaryota > Viridiplantae > Streptophyta > Pinopsida > Cupressales > Cupressaceae > Cryptomeria > Cryptomeria japonica. Next base: position 1,604,443 of record NC_081406.1, on the reverse strand, counting down.
ACTTATGTCTCTGAGTGTAAGCAATCAAAGAAGACAAAAAATTTAATGGAAGTGTGTGAAAATGTAAAAGGACCTGAGGTCGTGTCTGCAGTAATACAAACGCCATAACTTAGCATAATTAGTCTTTTACAGCATTCATCATAGGCAACAGATTATAAGTGAATAAAACCCTAGCCAGGGCTTCTGTAAGCACTACCTAGGGTTTTAACGTTTAAGAAAATTAAGAGAAAACTAGACATCCTCTAACAAATAGATGAGAAATCTACGTGTGGTGTTAGGGTTTACATATAGAATTTCAGCGAACAACAGAATGAAGGGATTTGCACAATAATTTCCACCTGGATTACTTCCGCCCGCCAAAATGTAGAAAATAGCTCCCTCCAAATTCACCCATGTAAAATGCAAAAGTAGCCTAAAATCGCACTTCCGTATGCTTGCGCTCGTCGCTCTCTTTGGAAGGGCACTGGGGTGGCCCACTTCGCTAGATATTAAGATTTTACAGTGGTCGAAGAAATTCCAACCAGTATTATTTTTTTAAATAAAAGAACTTGTTATATACAATGGATCATTTTATAGTCTAAGATATCAAAGGATTTATTTTTGGGTTCATAGATGGTTTATAAATAATATGGGATTATCTTTATTTTTAGATAGTTTACAGTAAGATCTGTTTTGGTTTCTATTGATGCATACATACTATATTTTTGTAATATTTGAATGTGTGATCATTTTTTCAAAAGTACATGTTCTTCACTATTAAGCTAACTCAAGTGCATTAAATAATACTTAAATGTATAGCCATAATCTTTATAAGAAGAAATGTAATATAATAGGAATGCCTAAATTGTTAGTCATATGATTCTATTTTTTAAACCTCATTTCAAAGAAAGGATTTCAAAAATATTTTTCATAAATACATATTATACAAGGGTTCGAGTATTAATTTATGTATATGGGTTAGAATATTTGAAGTTTAGTAGATAAAAGATAATCTATATAGCATAATTTGACCATGGATGTTTGATTACAATTGTTTTGCAAGTGGATTGTGTATTATGAATACCTTTGAATACATGATTAAACACAACTCATATTACAAGGATATCGAAATAAATATTGATTCACTAGCCTTGCTATCTAATATCACAAAAAAAATGTGGATGACAATAAGAGGTCTATCAAGATATTGTAATCATGAAATAAAATATTGAATACTTTTCAATCAACATAGACAAACTATTGAACCCTAATCCAATAATAACAATGAAATTGTCAATGAATCTAATTATTGGAAAATGGTTAATATTATGCATTCAAAACTTTGTGACACGATTATAAATAAATATAAGCTCTTTATATTATAAATACTATTAGCACTTAATGCTTATGTTTCCTCAACTGATAAATAACAATTTGGTTGTCTTAAGAGACCAATATGTCCATACAATAAGAACCATTGCAACTATTCGTAGAATTTTTTCTTATCCTTCAAATAGACAACTAGAACTTTGTATTCTTTATAGAGTTTTTTGCTTTGAGATTTTGCTCATGGAATGGAAATAAATATGAGAATAGTATGGTTTTTTAAAAAAAGACTAAATTGTGATCTAATTTTTTTTATTTAACAACTGTTTGGTGTAACACAACCATAATCAACTACAAGTTTAAACGTATACATAAGTTGTCTTATTTATTTTAGTCATAATCCCTACCTATCACCCCACCCATCTCAAGGGATTATAGTAGCCTATCTATTAGGATTAAGGTGTCATCTACCTTGTAAATCCTATATCATATTGCATGATTACAATGTCCTTGGAAAGTTTCCCTAAGCACTTAAGGTTGAAAAGATAATCTATAATGTTTTATTCTCACCATTCTTTGTAATACATTCATAAGGGAAGAAGGGTTCAACTAGTAGTGGTAAAGGTCACTTATGCACATAAATTTTAAATTGATTTTTTTCAAATGTTGATGTCTAGAAAGGGATGGTAAAAGATGAGTGAAGAGGACAAAAAGGTGACACATGGGCTTCCCCAAATGGACATTTGGAGATAGGCAATGGGTGTCTCTTGATATTCCTTCATTTAAGACATTTCATGTGATGTTTCGTTTCCAATTTTGGGTGTCAAGGTTAAAGGGAAAGCTTTTGGATCCAAAATATGTGTCCTTGCCCATTTCTAAGAGGTTAATTAAAGGATAAGACATTTGGAATGAAGATTCATCTTTGAGCGCCAAAGTTTGGTGATTAAGATCTCTTTACAACTCTATAAATGCAGTTTTCTGGACATGTGAAAAAAAAGGATGAAACAATAGAATCTAGAGTTATACTATAGGTATAAGAACTTTATAATAAATAGGTTGGAGCACAAAGAGTTTGTTCACGGGTACCCAAGCACTGTCATATTGGAGACAAAGAGGAGAATGGAAGTGTGCGACATATTGTAATTTGTTTTAAAGCTAATGCATACTTGATTTCTCTTTTGGGTGGAGTTTTTTTCCACAAGAATTTTGTTAGCATGAAAAAGGGGGAACACAGACCAAAGTTCTAAGCTCCAAGTATTTTTTGTTTGTTATATCTATACCCTAGACTCAGTTACACGAAGGGAGTAAGGAGTTAATATGTATTGTACCTTAACTAGATTAAAAAACATAGAAAGTACAATGCTCCAATGTCATAACACATAATATATAATGTAATGGTGAAGGGAAATTAGGGTTTACAAATTAAGATAATTTAAAACCACTAATCTTACCTAAATAGCCATTACATTAAAAGAGGGGGTAAATTCAATAGATCTAGCCATCATTCGAATAAGGAAAGGGTTGAAATATTGAATAAATTTACCTATTTATTGTCTCCCATTTTTGAGTTGAAATTGAATTTGTATTGTAAGATTTAGGGTAAACCAATGGATAATTGAAGCAAATCATAAATCACGGAGCTATAGACATCCAATAGAGCCATAGGTAGAAATTTGAGCAGAAGAAGAGGATCATAATTTGTTGCTGGAAATTTAGGTTGAATTGTCAAGACCGTGATGGTAGGTCGCCCTGGTCTTGCAACTCTTCGATGGGCAAGTAGGATCTTTTATGGATCAAGGAGACACACTGGATCCACTGTCGAAAGATTGGGCAAAATTACCATAACCATGGTTGTAGGTCGCCTTGGTCCTTCACTTTTCACTCCTTTGAAATTTGATCCTATTTGGCACCTTCAATTCCGTCAGAATCTTTGATCACAGCTCTTGAATCAATTTCCCACACACAGAAAGAGAGATAAAGGGGTTGTGGATAGGGGTTTGCCTTCGGTCAAACCCCAGTTTAGGAATTAACCTTAAAATTGAAATGATAATTGTAAAGGAAATAGAATTGAATTGCAACAAGATGCTTTCCTTTTGAGGGAAAGGCTAGATCTTAAATTTAATGCTTGTAATTGAAGTGTATGCCTTGATGAAGCTTGCTTGAATCCTCACACAAGGGTTTTAGGATATCATTCAGAATGTCTTCATAGAAGTTTGATCATAGATGTCATCTTGAATGCTTAAACTTAACTAAACCTCTCCTTCAATGCTTGATAAATGCTCGATTTCTTGCTCACTTGAATAGAATTTGTTGGAGTGTAATTGAGATCTTGATTGAGGTTCTTAGACTTCATTAGGTTTCAAATGAGAGGGTTAGGCCTCCTTTTATACTTAACCATCTTTAAACTATTTGAATTTGTGGAGTAGGCCAACATGAGACCTAAATTCCCGCTCACTTAATGTGACCATTGCAAGGCTCAAATTTGGGTCTTGATTAAGAGGACCAGGGTAGTTTGGCACCATTGTCCTGAGCTAGGACCAAGGTGCCCTAGCACCCTAACACCTTGGTCCTCAGAATCAAGACACAACATTAGGGAAGAGATAGAAGAGAAAGTGAAAATGCAGGTTTATAGAAGGTGTGAGCAAAATCAAAGTAAACATCGAGCATCAAAAGAAAGAATGCCAAGGTGAGGCCCAGGCGAGGAGAAAATTGTATGAGGATACAATTTATGATGCCACATATATAAATTCAATATATTTATATTATCATTGATTGTCCATATACATGTATGTAGGGCTTCCAACTTTACTATATTTGTATATCCCCTTTACACATTATATTCTTTTTCTTTATCTATTTATATATCCTTGTCCCAATACACAACATACTCTAATACATTACATCTTTACTTATACAAATATCTATCTAATAGGATGTCATGTATTTATACTACTACTCTAGATGATGTCTATTCAATTTGGGTATCTGCAAGTTCCTTGCGATGAATTGTGGTGCAATCTATATTGATTGTACATGTCTTGCCTTTATCTTACCAACATCATCATCCTTTTCAAAATATTGGCTTATCCCCAATTCAACTCTACTCTATTATGCAGGAAGAATACCCTTACAAATTTCTTTGATATTAGCAAAAGTGTTATCCCATTATGTCTTAACTTGTTGCAATTATTGGGTTTTCACTTGAATTTGAATCTGTAGACATCCAACCTCCAAAAGGGTGTTAGGAATTTGGATCTATTGGGCCATTTTCTATGCATCCTAAAATATTCTAGTGATATGGACCAACTAAAAATTCACTACTTCCCTTGGCTAGTGAAATTTATGTCTCATTAGATCTTGTTGGTCTTACAACTATTAAAAACGTGAATGAAAGGTTTCAATTTGTACCTTGGTCTATCCATTTGCATCTTGTAAAGCATCGTATGAAGTACCTAATTGAACTATTTGTGTCTCAAGTTGATCCATCTAAGCTTTGAAAGGAGCCATAATAGTGGGCCACTTTAAGAAGAATTGATAGAGGACATTGGTGTCACCCTCAATATTCTTAAGTGTGTTGATGTTGATTGCAAAGTAGAATGAGTGGTGGTATACTTTTTCCTTTTTTCATCTATATTTCTTTTTTGTAGCTCCTCAAGTATCTATTTCCACTATGCAGTTGTGTGTCTTATAGGATTCCATCCACCAATCTTTTAAGTTGTACCACAAGGGGTTGAGAGGAATCCCCTTGTAATTAAGGAAATTTATCTTGGATATCCTTCACTGAATATTCTATCTATTTGAATATATCCACATGTTGCTTTAAAATATGCTCCCTTGTAATTTGGTGTAAGAGGTTCCTCAATTAAAATTTGTGAATGGGGGTTATATTGCTTAGATCAACCTAAGAACCTACTAGAGGGAGTTGTAGTAGTTGTGAAGATGCTACTGATTGAATCTTCTTTTGTCTTTCCAATAATTCTTTGATAAATTGCATGCATGAAGTTATAGAAGAAGAAGGTGTATCTGATGCATGCAAAGGAGAAGGGGTCCCATGGTGAGTAGGCTCTAATTCAAAATAACTAACTTTCTCATATTTTGTTTATCCTCATACATTTATTAGTAGGCTTTATAGTGGATTTCTTAATCTCTATTTGAATTTTTTAGTGACCTCTGGTTTCTAAAGCTTTAGCTTATTTAACCTTGGTTTTTATTGTAGCTCCTTTTTATTTGTATTTCTATGAGATTTTGTCTTTGTGCTGGAGTAGAAATAGGAACTACATGTGCAATAGTTGTATTCTTCATCTTCTCCTCTTCTTTTGTGTCCTACTCCCTTTTGTGTTTCATTGCAATAGCTAACTAATTTGGGAGGTAATCCATCAAGTCCTCTAAAATAGTGTTTGAGGCTACAATATTCCATATTAGCGTTTTTCCTACAATCACCTTATTAGGTGTTGCCATGTCCTTAAAGATCTCTAGAGTTTTCCTTAGAAATTCTTTATGGAAGAGGCCACTTTAAAGTTGATCGTTATTGACTAAGATTCTATCTAATCCTTATTGGGGCTATACTCAAGTAGGCTTTACACTTTTTCCTCTGGGGATGTTTCTCTGTGGTATTTATTCTTCCTTCTCTTCTTTTTTTTCTCCACACTCATCTGTAGTAGAGATGCAAAGGCATCTTCTTTTGATGGTTCTCTTTGTGGTGGTGTAATAAAAACTATTCTATTTGTTCTTTTTGTACTACTCTCAGATTGTGTGTATTCTTTTAGGAATGTGCCAACTTGTAGCCTTCTTAACCTCCATAGAGTAGAGGTGTTTTTTTATTCCATCTCATTCTTTGGTATGCCTCGTTTCTCTTTTAATTTCTCCCAATTATTGTCCATATGTTTCGTTGACCTCTTTTAGCCATATTGTCCATGCCTTTTTGTTATGTGATGAACTTTTTTGCTTATGGGTGTTTGGGTAGACTGAGTAGGGTCACCACATATGAATCAATATTTGCATCTGTGACTTCATAGGGTATTTGCAAGATCCAAGATGTATTAGGTTCAATTGCCTCCATAAAAGAATAGTTCTTGTACACTAGAAAAACTATATCTTTTATATATCTGGAACTACATCATAAAAAAAGAAAAATATATATTTCAAAGTTTCTTGAAGTGATTTGAATAAACCCCAATAGGTGACCATGTAAGAGGTAGCACCCTTAAAATGATTGACATGATCTTCCATTTGTGCAACAATCAACCTAGTGGTGTCTCATTTTTTCTATGATTGTTGATAATTCATTCATGAAATCAAAGGTGAGAAAGATAATTAGGGTCTCATACCTAAATTGGTAGTGTGACTCCTTTGGGCACTCACTATTCTCTAGTGGCTCTAGTTGTATAACCTCATATAGGCCAAAATATTTCCTCTCAACTACCATTTGATATGTCACATGGATGGAAGTTTTAGTAGTTGAATCTTCCTTGTCTATGTAGTAAACCTTACAGGCTATGCCCATGGTAGCATATTTGACCAAAGGGTTGGTGATTTTTGTGAAACCAGTCTTTGGTCATCATATGTTGCTTTGTTAGCTTAGTTACCTTTGCATCCTTAATTTCCTTCTTCTGCAACACCTCTCTATGTGCATACAGGCACGTGATTTCCTAAATGGCCCTTTTTGTGATTCTATATGGTTGATCCAGGTATAAATACTCATTGCGAATATGAATTGGTATAATGTAGACCCATCCCTCTTCTTGTGTGAAGTCTATAAATCCCTCCAAACATGGACAAATTCTTCTCTATTGTGTTGTAGCATTATGGTATGTAGTTCGGTGTGCTAGGTTGTAGCGAGCAACCCTGAGAGAAGGGGAATTTGGTGTGGTTGATCTATATGAAAGGGGCATGGATGTGTTGGATATTGTTGCTGCTAGGATATGTTGTTGTCATTGATGTAAACACGTTCCTATGTTTTGGTGTTGCGGAGAATTGTTTTGGTGATATGGTGATTGCAGAGAATTGATTTAGATTTGTGGTTCGGTATGAAGTATCTCTTGTGTCTCTACTTCATTATTTATTGATTTCATAATGCTTTGTGATGATTTGGTCGAGTTGTGGATTCTGATATGGAGACTGATTTTGTGTGTTTAGTATTACAGTATTCCGATGTTTGATTTGGTGTGCTCTGGTATGATCATATCTTGTGTTGTGGATTTGGGAGAGTGTTTGGGATGTTCGTGTGTATCTTAATTTCAAATGGTTCATGATTTGGTGCTCTGAAAGCTATCTTTCTTATATGAGTTGTTGTTATTAAGTGTTCTTGAACGTTAGCGTGTTGATTGATGGAGATTTGCATAAGTGGTTTTGGTGCAGTTATTGCGGATGGTTATAACATGCTTTGAACCTTCCCTGAGGGTTGGAGCCTTCTAGGTCATTGTAATTTGAGTAGTGAGCTCTAGGCAATGTGCTTGAATGCATGTGCATTCCCCATTGTAATATTTACACATACTACTGCAGAGTATCATCTCATTGTGGGTAGGTTCCCGTCGTGGTTTTCCCCTTAACAAGGTTTTCCACGTCAAAAATATTGGTGTTATGTGTGTTGTTGTTATTGTTGTTATCTTTATTTTTGCTGCAGTTGATCAGATTTGAGATTGTGCTTAAATTGTTTAATTCGATGAAAATTGATTTTGGTGTCGATGGTGTGGAGTTTGCATTATCAAAGAGTGGTGTATGTCCGATCAAGTGAATTCATCTTTCGGTGTGGTGTGTTGATTAGAGATTGGTGAAGGGCAGACTTTTGAGCTTAATCGGAACTATCATCAGGCAAATTAGCATATGCTAATTTTGCAGTTCATTCATTCCGGATTGTAGTCCGAATCTTTTTTTAAGGTAGTGAACCTTCCCTGAGGATTGGAGCCTTCTGGGTCATTGTAATTTGAGTAGTGAGCTCTAGGCAGCGTGCCTGAATGCATGTGCATTTCCCATTGTAATATTTACACATACTACTGCAAAGTATCATCTCATTGTGGGTAGGTTCCCACCGTGGTTTTCCCCTTAAAAAGGTTTTCCACGTCAAAAATATTGGTGTTATGTGTGTTGTTTTTATTGTTGTTATCTTTCTTTTTGCTAAAGTTGATAAGATATGAGATTGTGCTTAAATTGTTTAATTAGATGAAAACTGATTCACCCCCCCCTCTCAGTTTTCCTTCTTTGTTGTTGCCAACATGATGTACATCTAGATATCTTCAATATATTAAATCATGTTTGTGGGAAATTTAGAAAACATACCCTCTAGATTTGTCTCCATCAATTTGTAAGGAAACGTACAAATTTTTATTTCGAATTAGGCTTTTTTGAGATATCTACTAGGATTGGAGCTACCATTGTTTTACATGAACTAGAAAATACAAGAATTTGAAAGTATGATTTTAGTTGAGTGTGAGAGTAGCAATATATGTGAAAAACAAAGTGGTTTATGTATTCCCTGTGACTGTATTTATAAGCATGGAGTTAGGGTGTGTATTAAATGTTATTACCACTTTTCTATCTTCCCACAATTTTCTACCCATTAACTTTTATGTGGCTCTTTTCTAGCGAGTTGATTTTTAAATATTTTATGATATAAGTATTACACATTATGATACAAATACTTTAGTCTATTTCATCAACTTTTATTTTAGATGATTTTTACAATATACTTTTCCAATGCTTGGTTTTATGTCCTTAAGGTTAGGTTAAGGAAATGGGTTTTCAAACTCGAACCTAACTGATAGTATCCACTTATTTTGGAAGTAATCTATGTGTGATGAGTAGGATGAGGTTTGCAAACCCTATTGTGTATTTTCCCTTATCCAAATTCATTCTTTTTCATCAGGCATATTCCCTATATGTACTTTTCATTTTCCTACTGCTTGAGCCACAAGGTACTTTGTGTCATTATAAACTTTTTGTTTAGGAATTGCAAGGGATTTGATTGAATGGCGATTTTGTATTAGCCTTAGCTTTTTGCAATGACATCCTTCTCTTTGTGATGGTTTAAAAATATTTATTGCAGTGTATTTGCATCATGAATGCCTTATAGAACCCATACAATTTTTGGTATGTTCATCTTGCATCCATGCACCAAGGTCTTCATCACTATATGTGCTTGTATTATCACTCTCCAACTTAATTTCTCTCGCGCCCTTTGGATCTTCTTCATTGTAGTTGGCAATTTTGAAAACAAGTATACCTATTATTCTTGAATTTTCTTATTCATTTTTGTCTTAAGCAACTTCCTCCACATAAGTTCTATCTTCGTCATCTCCTAAGGAGATGTGTACCAACCTATTCTCATTTGCAAAGGAAATCTCCTCCTTCCTTGAGTCTATGATGTCTTTGGAATTTAGAAACCGTTTTAGGCATAGTAGTGCCCTAAATCTCAGATGTCTCCATTCATATCCATTCTTGATCCACCTAGTAAACTTATATTAAATGGAAATTTTACCTACTTGGGTCATCATACTCTTTCTCAAGTGGTGTCAAATTTATGTTTATATTTGCACCCAAGTCTACCATAACATGTTTCAACTTGACATTATTCATGTGTGCAATGATTAGTAGAGGTCCTTTTTTTATTTCAATCTTCTATGATTTTGTTATTTTGTGGTTACTTTTGTTTATTCCAGTACTTTCCAATTATTTTAGCTTGACCAATAAATATTTTTACTAAGCCAAAAAGGCTAAGCCTTTTGCATGAGTACTTCCTCTTTTGAAAAACAAATTACATCTTCATTATGTTGATATAATATAGTATGTTTAGCATTTACTACTACTTTACCATGTTGTCATTTATTAGGCCACAAGTAATCATATTCATCCTCTTTCAAACCAAATTCCTCACTAATCTCTTCAACAATTATTTTTAGTTTTCTTTGGATCTTCATCTATTGTTGATTTTCTTCTCTGGAGTATTACTCATTTGATGTATCTGATGACCAATTATCTATTCTCTAACATCTCTCACACCTTGTAGAGAAATTATTTTAATTACCCTTGCTCCTTTATTTCCTTGAATGATGGTGCATTATAAAAGTACTAATGTGCCCTCTCGCATTTGAACAAACCATAAGTTTCATCATTTCAAAATGCACAAATCTTCTTCTTATCATATCAATATTTTGATGCAAAGTGACCAATTTTAATGCATTTATAACAAGTTGTGTCATCTCTCTTATGGTTGTCTATTTTGTGTCCTCTTCTTCCTATTCAATTAAATTGTATGTTGTCTTTTAGATAGTTCTACAAAGAGTTATTTTGTAGTGCGTAAGAAGTCTTTGCATTTCTCCCCATAGGATTTTTGTATCCTCCATCATTAGTATACATGGGTCACTTCACAAAGCCTTTAACATAGGCCATATTCTTGTCCATCTCCCTATCACAATCATGGCGCAACAAACATCTAGGGTTCGAGTGATCTTCAAATTTCTAAAGCCATATTTAATTTAATGGGAATTTTTTTGTGAGATGATTTTCCCATTCTCCATATGTTGTAGAATAATGAATTTAGCTTGGCTAGTGCTATTTTTAGTTCAAATTTGATTGCAATAACCTTTCTCTCTCCTTGTGCCTTAGGCCACTCATTTATTAGGTGTCCTTCCCTTGAATAGTAGGAGCACCAATTCTCCTATTTTGGCTTCTTAGTGTCTTCTCAATCCATTATTTCTTGTCATAGGATCAATTATTCAACTAGTAGTTGTAATTTATCAGAGACTTCCTTCTATCTAATGTATCAAAGATTCTTCTGTCTAGTGCCGCTTTAATGTCTTTTTACAATTTGAAAATAAACCATTCAATTTTTTGCTTCTCAATTACTGGTTCTTCCATTTTTTGGGACAGTTCTTTGAACCCCTTATCATATGATTTTACTAATTCATCTTCCTTATAAACTAAATCTTGCATCCTGACACTCTTATTTGGGATATATGGAGTGTCAAACTTGGTTACGAAGCCTTTTTTCACCTCCTCCCAATCTTTATCATGTTTTGGTTATGTCTTTTTGTACTAGTCTAATGTGTCTTTCCAAAAATAGGCTATAAATTTAATTTTGTTCTCTTCCATGTCTTTCCTCCACTAGAGTGATACCAAGAGGAAAATGTGCTTTGGAGATTCTATGGTATCTTTCCCAAACACCATAAGCTTGATAGACGAGTTCAATTCGGTCTTCTCCTTCCCTATTCTCCTTCCTTATGCTTCTTTAAATATAGGGATCTTATGTTCTCATCCTTGCACAAACCCACACATACCCTTTAATATTATGTAAAGATCTTGCAAAGCCTTTACAAGAATTTTATAGTCATTTTCCTGGCTAACTAGTTTAAAGACATCCAAAAATATTCATAATACATTTAAGGATATACTCAATCAAGACCAAATATGTCATTAACCATCTATAATACAACAGTTACATGGATTATTACGTATTCAAGATAATCTAATATCATTATAATAAAAAATAGTTATACCTAGATTAGGAACTATGAACTATTTGGTCTTGTCACGTGAGTTTTTCTCTTCTATGCTCTCTCCGAACCAAAACTATTACTTTTCTTGAAAAAAAAAAAAAAATATTTTTGCCATTATACCTTCAATAGGAAGGATTACAAGATATTAAAGATCCCTATATGACAAGGAATCTCTAGTCACGACCTTTGTTAAACACACCCCAAGATTGAGAGGGGGGATGAATCAGTATTGATCAAACACTTAGTTCCACAAATCAATACCTACTTAACCGTAATCTCATCAGCAATAATGAAAGATAAAACAATGAACATCGTGCACAAGAGAACACCAAATTTACGGGGAAAACCCAAATAGGGAAAAACTATGGCAAGAGTTAACTCACAATATATGAATGAGATTACAATATTGTTTTAGGCTTATTGCTAAGGAAGCTCACTGCTCCTCAAAGGACTTGTAGGTTGAGGTTAACTACCCCTGGACAAGATACAAATGACTTGCAAGTTGAGACACGCTACCTCAGGGCAAGATACAAGACTTGCTAGAGAGACTCATTATCTCTGAGCAAGGTACATGAATATATGAATCGAGATGAATAGGCATTCAACAACACTACCTCTATTAATATCCAAGTATGAAGTTTCCCTTGAATCTTTGTCTCAAGCGACCAACTTTAGAACAATTGCTACATATTTATACCTCAACTTGGCATCACTAACTCTACAAATGATATGATCATACAAGCACAACACATTCATTGATTCACAAACTCATCCACACTATCATCACTGATTTGATCTTCTATATATACCATCCTCTTCATTGTAGACATCAATTAGGTTAGCTAGAGCAAGGGACAAGCATAGGTCCTATCGAGTCACCCATTTAAATTAATTATGGTGAAGGCACTCCAATCCAGGAGATAGAGAGGACCTAAAAGCATCATATCACATCTTTCTAAGCTAACTCAAACAATTCACATACTAGCACACATCTTCAATGTTAGCAACAAGGTAATGTGTAGCGAAGCCATGTAACACATTACTAGTCGACCCAAAAACATATTTCCAAATGAATTAACTCAATTCAAATCCCCACAAACCAAAGTAGGACCCAAATACAACATAACACAACCTTCAAAGCAAGCAAATACTTTCAAGGATACATTTCAAGCAAGAGAACAAATTTTGTTGTCCAAACCAGAGTAGTTACCTCGAAACACAAATACCAAACACAATGCAACAACAAACAAATCTTCTAGCATCATGCAAAGCATGCAAATTGGACATTCCTTGAACATCCAACAATATTTCCAAATACTTCTTTCTCACTATAGCATCAAAAACATATTGGCATAACACAACTTGAATCAAAACACTTCAATCCAAAAGGCAAAAAGACACAATCATGAACAAAAAACCATTATAATTACCCCTTGCAAACAACATCAACACCTAAAACTTGAACTAAGACACAAAAAAATGTTTTAAGCATGTCCTCCAAGTTGCAACACTTGAACAATCAACGTGAAGAAATGCAAAGCATTTCCCAAATCAATTTTGACAGATAACTAGAGTGTTAGTAAACGATAATTACCAACCACATCAGTTGCAATGCCAGGGACCTAAAAACATAAGAATACAATGTCCATAGAGCATACACATTATGTTCAAATACGCAAGACCAAATCATCAAATGTAGAGGCTGCAAAGAATTCTTCCAACTTGTTTATAACATCATACTCCATCAAACTTCCAAGGACAATAATGTCCCAAAGACACCATTTTCTCACTCAGGAACAAATAAGAGATATAACCACCATTTTGTAGCATACACAAGATCAACACAAATATTTCCATGCTTCTAATCCTCATCTTAATTATCCTCATCTTAATATTATGTCATCATCATGTTTCAATACATCATATAGTAGACACCAATCACCAAATTGAGTGTGGACATCAGGATCCAAGGAGGTAGACATCCACAACATAAAGAAATTGCAATCATCATTCATTTGACAATAATCTTCCCATATTTGGACATATCATCAATGATATCACAACACATTGGATATCAACACCAAAAGGGTGGACATCAAACATCAAAACATCTGCTTAATTCACACAATCTGCAAAAATCCTCTGCATAAGGATATTAAGCATTTATATCTTCATTTGAACTCACCACATCAATACCTAGAATATCATTTTGCACCATCCAATAGTTATAGTATCATTTCCAACAAGGAGCAACATATATTTTATCAGCAAAGCAATAGGCTTAATCAACATCAGTAGCAACATCAACAATGACAATGCCAAACAATTCCAATGATCTCCATCATCATATCTTTGCACTCAATTGCACTATGTGACATAAGTGACAACACCTAGCATCAACATAACATACTAATTGTATACATCAACACTAAAATAACAGATTTTATAAACAAGGAATGATAACACATGTTGCCAACAAACATCCTCCAACACCTTGATGACATGTGTCCTTTGTAAATGTGATATAACCACTATGAGGTATGATGAAGCATTCCTCTAACCAATGTCGCGCCTCTACATTGATGATCTACACATTTGAATGCCAAAAGTAGGAGGAGATCATCCATAAAATCTACCAAAATCACATCTAGGATTGATGCCCATTAGGAAAAGGGCTTGGAACAACAATAAATGGGACATGACCATCACAAATATTTTTGAATCCATACTAGTTAGCATTAGAATACTACAAACCTCCATGAATCAAAACTAGGTGGTTACAATTGTTATTCGACATTAATGTCATCTTTGAGAAGGTAGGTGCAAAAACACACCATTGTTGACTTGCCACAACTTATTGACACCTTCTGTGCCCTTTTCTAAATCCTTAATTACTTTTTATAATGGTCATCAAAGCTTAAGGGGGGAATAAGAATTGAGTCGACGGTTCTAGTGGTTCCTAGAACGATGACAACTATCAATGCCTTTACTTGCACTTTACCTCTTTATTTTTCCATGCTTCTCTTTATTGTTTCCACTTTAAGTTTTAAAAACTTAATGTTGACACTCAGAAGGGTAGTAGGAACCAATTGACACTTAGAAACAAAGGTTGATTAATGGTTTTGAGTGTACTCAAAACACTTATAAATTTTGATGCATCATTTTCAGCCTTAAATTACTCACCTCTTTTCTTTCTTTAGTCAAGAATTAATGGCAAGTAAGGAACTAGGAACTTTTTAGTGGTTTCAATGGTTCTCAAAACCATTGTCAGTGTTGACATGGAGGTTACTCAAACTAGGAAATCCTCTAACGAGTCATAACTTGGGCTATTTTACTCCAAGCCTCTTCAAATTGAAAATATAGGTAGCTCTTCTTTAGGATGATCACAAAAAATTGCATATGTCATATACCTTTTTGTCTTGTTAGTGATTTTGAACTCATCAGGAACTTTGTTAGCGAAGAAGGGGAATCTAGGAACCATGTCAAAGGTCATTGTCAATTTTGAAACCCACAAAAACTCCCAATTTCAACACTCAAGAAACTTTTTCTATTATCAACCATCAACCTTTGAGCTCAACCCATGTATCATATATCAAAGTTGTAGACGATCGCACAAGTCATCAAAATGTTGATGAAACCCATTCTATCATGTTGTGAGATTTGGGCCTAACATGTAACTCATATAAAAGAAAGGGACCATCAAAGAGACTACCAAAAGGTTGATGACCTCCATAATTAGGAAAAAATAGGAAGATAGAGATGGGTGTCAAAGGTTGGGGATGGATGATGACACATGACAAAGTGGTAGAGGGATAAGCAGAGTAGCAATAGCTCAAAATTTGAAAATGCTACACTTAGAAGAATTTGAAAGGAAACATCAATTGGGACTTCAAGAATCAAGGGTTGGGGGTGACCAATAATGCATACTAAAGTGGTATCGAGGAAGAGGAAATATGGAAATTTTGACTTAAGTGGGGTTTGGGGAATTGGAAGGATGAAGGGTAGATAGTGATAAGGAAGCATGAAGGTAGGGAAGAAGTTGATGGGGATACAAGTAAAAAAATAGGCATATTTTGAAGAGGATTTTAGGCATTAGGGAAAATGAAGGGTAGGTGATATCAAAAGGCATGGAAATAAGGGAAACATTGATGACCCAAAAGGTTGACAATATTAACACTTAGCCACATTTTGATTTTGCAGTTCAAACTTTTGGCTAAGGCAAAGACATGAGAATCAGGTAAAACAACAAAAGGCACGAAAACACTTAAGGCTGCCCACTTTATCTTAGACTAATTTGACCCAAAAGGGACCCTTTGCACGTGACCCTACCCCTATGGGCCATATCATCGGCCCTATCCTCTATAGCAAGTGCAGAGGGTGGGAGGGAAAAAGCACAAAGTGACACGTAGGAGAAAAGTAGCACAAAATGAGACATGAAATTTGGGGTGCCAATAGCCATAAGGAGTCCTTTTCAATTCAAACCCATTCAAAGCATGCCCCATACACATGCAAGTGGTTGTTTAAGACATTGAAGAGAAGTGAAGACTCATATAACAATAATTTCAACACTTGCAAGTAGTGGGAAGTCAAAGTTTTTGACTTAAGTCTTTGTAGTGGCATGCAAGAGCAAAGAAGTTGGAAGTACACCTAGCTACAATAGTTTCAACACTAAAATAAGATGACTGATTATCTCCACGTGCTAAGGGAGCTTCAATTTTCTCAAGGTGCAAGTCCTTTTTCTTTGGTTTTTGGGGTTAGTTTGCATGTACACCTAGTAAAGTGCAAGGAAGGTTTTTCCTTTGAAATAATAAAATTTACAAAGACATTTCAAAATTTTAATATGTAAAACATCGTGAGTTTAATTTCACTAAAAGATATAGAGTAGACTTGTACTCAACTATAATGTACATTTGATTAATAAAACCATAGTTTGTCTTCTCAAGGTTGTATTTTTGTGCAATATTATGAGAGTAATTGATTTTATCTTGCGATGAAATGATTTTTTCCTGATTTATTGTCCCGTTCTTCTTGCCTTTATGCAAGAGTACATTTTTTCTAGGTCATATCTTATATCTTATGGTCATTACATTTGTGGAAGTCTTACCCGTGAAAAAAAATCTTCCTGAACATTTTTATAAATTTTAAACGTTGCTACAAAAAACTTATATAGAAAACATGTCAAGTGTGAGATGTGTATATTATTTGGTTTAGTTGATCTTATTATGTATATATAAGCTACTACAAAACACTTAAAATTTATAGCATATCACGTCACTTTCAAGTTCTATTTCAATTCATGCTTAGTTTCTATCCCTTTTCCTTGTTGTAGTATTAGAGTAAGGTTAGTTCTAGGTACTACACTAAGGGAACCAATCCACTCTAGAGATTTGATCAATCTTTTAGGTCACCCACAACCTAGGAGTGTTTTTCATTTTTGTAGTTGGAAGGAGAATTGCTACACTAATCCTCCAAAGGATGCATTCCAATGTGATAATAGATAGTAGTACCTTGACTCTACTAGGGACAACTTCATTCAATGCAAGCACCAAAATAGGGGCCATGTTAGTCCTTACCACAAGCTTGTTGCAAACACATATTCCATCCCCATCATAAGCCATTGTTCCCAAACTATTAAACATACCAATTGGAACCAACGAAAATAAAAGTCTTACAAAACAAAAGATCAAAACCAAATGTCAAAAGATAATGAATCCAAAAATTAAATTGGACATATGAAATTAAAATGAAACCTAAAGCAAATTGGATCGAGTAAAGCAAATGATCCAAATCTAATAGTCAATCAAAATATAAAGCCACATTAAAAAAGACCTCACAAATAATAGATGTCCACCTCCTTAAAAATGGTCATCATCTTACCATGCAATGCGTATAAAAACATTAATCCTAGACACTATCTCAATCTAAAGTTCGAACTCCACCATCCACCATCACAACTTTGGTGAATAAAATATCTTATATCCAACATGTCAAAAGAAAGTCATCAACAACTACTTAAGTCTATTTTCTACTTAAAAATAAGCAATGAAAGTGTTCCCATGTATTTTTTTAATCAGAAGAAAGAAAATTTTGGAATGTTTTTCTACTTTTGTGAAGTAGTTATTGTTGAATAAGCAAAAACTATTTATTGAAAAAAATGAGAGGTGGCTTCAACATTTTGTTTCTCTACTTTTTATTTACCTTCAATTTAAAAATGAAAGTTGGCTTCATCATTTTTTCTCTTCTTTTTATTTACAAAAAGTATTATTAAAAATTTCATTTGAAAATATCATTATGAGACCACCTCCTCAAAAAATTGAGTAGCTAAAACAAACTAAACAACCAACCAAGAAATGCCCTTATTTTACAATTACTCAAAAATAAGCTAAACAGCGAACCAAGAAATTTTTTTTGAAGTCTCTAGGTAGCCTCTTTGAACATCAAAGATTTCTCCTTCTACTAGGTATACCTTTCCCAAATACCTTCCATAGGACCGCATTCTAGGAAGAGTAATAGGTTACGATCGACGAGATAAAACTTGTAGTCGTTTTGTAGCAGTACTAGTCTTGAAAACCCTCGGTGGGATTTTAGCTTTCAACTTCTATGCTTTCTCTGGCGTTTGCGTGGGAACGTAGTTAGCTTCTTCTTTGTCTGCAGGCGGCACGTATTGTCCGGTATGTTACTCAATGAATCCTCTCACATTAGCACATCGTTTTTCATCTGTTGTTTCCTCGTTTCGTTCAGTTTTGTTTGGTGCTCGAATGTTTTCCTGGTTAGGATTGTTTGACGAGTTGTAAACCTGGGGTTTTACTTGCAGGCTTTTTTTCAGCCTTTTATAATTTTTATTTTTTGGATTTCTTTTGTGTAGCAATTCTAGGGTTATTTTTTATTTGTGGATTTTAATTTGTGAAGCTCTCTTCCTGGGTTAGGTTAATCATTTTCTACACTTGATTTCCCAAGTAGGAACTTGAAAATGGAACCTTATCGTGCTTGTTTTTGGGTATTTATTTCTGCTTTTTGATAATGTCAAGCCCATATTTAGGTTGTGCATTTAGCAGGTAGTGTCTGGTGTGGTATATTGTCCAAGTCTTATTTGTATATTGTGCTAACTGAAATAAGGGCATATAATAGACAAAACCCACTTTTTCTTTTCTCTTTTTTTCTTCTTCTTTTTTGATTCAAGCAATTGGAGGAAATGGTTTCTTATTTACATATGATGAAAAAATCTTTGATATAATCAACCTTTGATGCAATCAAATCTAAAAATATTTTAACAATTATCATTAATATTTTTATTTTTAATTTAATGACTTCAATGATAAAGTTAAATTGTTACAGGCTGCTTGATAGTACTTATTTATCTCGTCAGTAGAACGGTGAGGTCAAACAAGAAAGTTAACACTGAGATGTAGGTGTTTACTAATTGGCTTTTTCTCAGAGCAGAAGATTAATTCAATTTGTCATTTTGTTTTTTAATTTGGATTTTGAATACTGGTTGAGGGTTGGTGCTGAGAAGGTGAAATAAATTAGTTTTTTTTCAACTTTTCCAGATAAATATGGTTGGAACAGTGCAGCCACAGTTAAAAGTGCCGATTGTTGTGGATAATCCAGATGGCTGGGGACCTCCCGAAGGCCCTGCTTTTCTAGAAAATCAGCTGCAGAATGTACCTTATGCACCTTTCTCCAAGGGGGAAAAGCTTGGGAGGGTGGCAGATTGGACAAGGAATTATAATGCCAGGCCTAATACAAGGGGTGGGCAGGAGTATTCAGTCTTCGATTTTGCATTTGATGAGGCAGATGAGGAGTCATTTCGTTTGGTTGATGGAAAGCCCCCTCCAAAGCCCAAGTTTGGCCCCAGGTGGAGGTTTCAGCAGCATAGGCAGCTCCCTCAGAGGAAAGATGAGGAAGTTGAGGCGAAGAAGAGGGAAGCCGAGAAGGAGCGGCAGCGCCGAGATCGGTTTTACAATCAGAACAGGAACAACATGCAGCGTAGGGAAGCGGCAGTATTCAAAAGCTCTGTAGACATCCAGCCTGAGTGGACCATGCTTGATCAGATTCCCTTCACTAGTTTCTCTAAATTGAATTACAGTGTTGGTGAGCCAGAGGATCTAGTGCTTTGCGGTGCACTTGAATACTATGATAAGGGGTATGATCGAGTCACACCAAAGAGTGAGAAGCGCCTGGAGCGTTTCAAGAACAGGAACTTCTTCAAGGTAACTACAACCGATGATCCTGTGATAAGACGCCTTGCAAGTGAGGACAAGGCTGTTGTTTTCGCCACTGACACAATCCTGGCTACACTGATGTGTGCACCTCGGTCAGTGTATTCATGGGATATTGTAGTCCAGAGGGTGGGCAATAAGCTGTTTTTTGACAAGAGGGATGGGTCTCAGTTGGATTTGCTGTCTGTAAATGAAACCTCGCAGGAGCCTTTGCCGGAATCAAAAGATGACATAAATTCTGCTCATTCTCTCAGTGTTGAGGCAGCATATATCAACCAGAACTTTTCGCAGCAAGTTCTGGTTAGAGATGGCAATAAGGTGGAGTTTGAAGAACCCAATCCGTTTGCCTCAGAGGGTGAGGAGGTTGCATCTGTTGCTTATCGTTATAGGCGTTGGAAATTGGATGAAGATATATCATTGGTTGCAAGGTGTGAGGTCCATAGTGTTATGGATTTAAGGGGCCAAACACAGTTTCTAACTTTAAATGCTCTGAATGAATTTGATCCTAAGTTTTCTGGAGTTGATTGGCGTCAGAAATTGGAAACTCAACGAGGTGCTGTTTTGGCAACTGAACTCAAGAACAATGGAAATAAGCTTGCAAAATGGACTACTCAAGCCCTTCTTGGCAGTGCAGATGTTATGAAGCTAGGTTATGTGTCTAGGGTTCACCCTCGGGATCACTTCAACCACGTTATTTTATGTATTCAGGGGTATAAGCCCAGAGAATTTGCTATGCAAATCAATTTGAACACTTCTAATATGTGGGGTATTGTCAAATCAATCGTTGATCTCTGCCTAAAACTGAACGAAGGAAAGTATGTGTTTGTCAAAGATCCTTCAAAGCCACAGTTGCGTATATATGAAGTTCCTAATGATGCATTTGAGAATGATTATGTTGAAGAACCTCTTCCCGAGGAAGAACAGGTGCCTCCTCCAGCAGAGGAAGAAACTGCAGCCAAGCTGAATGAAGAGAAGGATGGTGATGCAGATGTGTAGGAGTGGAAACTGAGATTGGAGATATTTCTAATTACCTTAGATTTAGTTTTGTAGTTGTTGGATTTGTTAAGGAAGAGTTCACTGCTTAATTGTATCATTTTCTAGTGAGCACTTGTTTTAAGTGCATTGAGATGGAAATGCAAGCCTAAGCGCTATAAACCTTTTATTTACGCTGTAACTTATTAATCAATGTTATTGGAAGCTTTAATATCTAGTTGAAAGGATTCGTTTGCCATATTAATTTTAGATTTAAATGTTGTTGCCATTGTTGAAAAACTCAGACTCGGCAACAAGTTAGCTAACCCGTGAGGAAGTTTTTAAACATTTAAAAGATATAGATTTCCAAAAAACCGTTCTTTCAAAAACATGAATATTACTGAATTTAAGAAACATATGACTGTTCTGATAAAAATTATAATTCAATGCACATTTATAATAAAGAAAACAGTTTCCATTTATAACTTCAAATTTCATATAAATTCATCTACAATTAAAATTTTGTCCTCAAATTAAATGATATAATTAATAAGTTGTTATTTTAAGAGGTAATAAGAACCTCTCACATTAATAATCTTTATTTTAAAAAAATGTATTTCTTAAGCAAATCTTGAGATTTTCTAAAAAACACGTTATAATGGAGTCCCTCTTTAAATAAACTTTATTATCTAATAAAATGCATCTCCTCTAAAAGAGGTAGGTTATACAATGTCATTAATAAATGGGAGACTTTGTTCTGGGAAAAAAAAATTGAAGATGTTGATTTGCTGCTTTAATCGCAGAGAAAGGAACAAGTTAAATATTCGCTTCCTATGTTAATTCACTAACTTGCAGAGAAACGAAGATGGTAATTGCAAAGAAATGAAAATGTTAATCACAGAGAAATGCAGGCATTCAGAATCAAACGTGGTCAGATCAAAGGAAGACATGCTGAAACCTGCAAAATTGGAGATTGCAACTATGGCATTTGATAAAATTCATCTGTCTCATATGTTTTGGCAAAAATCCATACTTAGTTCCAACATGCCCCATTTGACAAGGGCCGTGAGTATACTAGCAAAAGTTGTTAAGTTCAGCTCTATAGCTGCTATTTGCATTTGCTCGGCAGTTTTAACAGCGTTTCAACAAAGATATTGTGTTAGGTTGCGATCATTGTCCCATGGGACCACATTCCTTTGAGGCATTGTCACACAATTTGCATGCCTATTATGTGCTTCACCATATTTAGATTCTAAGATCTCATTTAAGAAGAATCTGATTTAGGATCCGCGTGTTGTACGTACTTTAGAGTTTCTAAAACCTTTTCAACATCCTATAATCAAAACATCCTATAAGGTCATCGTTCGACGTAGGCTTACAGGCGGAGTTGGCGCGTTCATTGCATGGTAGAGATTTGGATTGCGTTTATAGTATTGACGAGGATGAATTCGCTTTGACATGTGCAAGGTGCTGTGTGGACTCTTAATAGCGAAGGGTGGTTGGAGGTTTTGAGCGACCATATCCTGCCTGTGTTTTGTGGTCATTCAGTGCTACGGCAAATAAATAGGCAGAGATCATACATGGTGTGAGCTTCAGGGCCATAGACACTTCAAACCAGCCCAATGTTATTGTTTGATGGGAGGGAACCTTCAGCCTCTAGTATTGGTCATTGGGGGACTTGCATGTGAGTGGTAGTGTGGTCTGCTAAACTTTGGAGATATTATGTGGTTTTTGACACTGTACAGGTTGGAGCTTGGTTTCCTCTGTTTCTGGTGTTTCATAATTTATTTTTTCTGTACCCTGGTTCTTGTTCAATGGTTTCTAGTGGATGCTAGCTTCAAGGTCTGTTAAGGTTTTTGGCTCTGCCCCCAGTGCGGTGAGGCATTCTGTTTTACAATAGTCATATTAGTTATTTATGTATATGTTTTGTTTCTCCAGCGTCTTAGCCATATGTTTATTAGTATTTATAGTGTCTGCAATGGAATTTTATTTTCTCAGTTGAGGGCCAATGTTATCGCCAACTACTTCATCTGAAAAATAACTACTAACTCTACTTAGACTGTGAAATAGAACATGGCTCTGATCTAAAACATCTCAATTTCATTGTGTTTTCACCATAGGGCTTGTTACCATTTTACAGATTTATGGACAGCTAGAAATGCAACCTCATCCACAAAGTCTAAAAATCAAAGTTTCAACAAACTCAAGTACTCCTGGTTTGCAGAATCATAGTCCCATTTTCCGACACCGGGATACAACACAAACACATGTAAACAAGTGACCAATATTTCACCTATAGGTAGTACTTATAAATTTATAATGTGTTTTTGTTCACAATGTGAAGGGCTTTGTTGAATCTAAGCCTGGTCTTTTTGGGCCCTTTAGAACTCTCCTTGGGCCCTATATGCCCATTGCTTCCTTGCGCCCTTAGGACATCTCACTTCAAGGCCTTCAAGACCTATCATGGATCAATCACCTTCCACTTCACATGAAGGCAAACTCCTTGGTCAGTGAAACAAGATGGCTCAAGAATGTTTCCAACGTTATAAGATCTTCCCCAACTTAGCATTTATTAAAGTTGATTATCAAAGGTAACTAGGGTTAGAGAAACAACTGTAAGGTTAATGTGGCTTTTCAGATTTCATCTGTAGCTCCTCTTCTGCTTGTTTTATTGAGATGGTTTCTTCTTGACGTGGGAACTCAGTACTGATTCAAAACTAACTGTCCTTGTTCTTGATCCTGGTGATTCATTTCTAATAGAATTTGTTCCTTACAATTCTCCTTTGATTCCTACGACTTCAATTCATGTCGATTCTGTACATCTTCTCGCTACCTGTTTCCATTTTTGCTGATAAACATGAACATAACTTGATCAGAAAACGAATTCAAATATGTTGGCTGAAAAAACTTACCAGCTGTCTAAAGATTTATAAAGAACATTTGCATAATTGAGAAAATATGGAAAAATGGCATAACAATTTGTTTGCATTTTTATTTTTTTTGAAAAAGTCACCATTTTTTGATGTATTTTTTAACTAATAAAGAAGCTTCATAGTCATAATTTGAAGTTTTTATGCCGAGTTGGAATGTAGAATGCGAGGAACATCATCAAAATTTATAGTTTAAAAATCAATGACTACAAGGAGACTCAATGGCTGGTTGGCAATTTCTCCTAGCAGTAGATGAATTGCAAGTATGCAAGCTTCAAATATAATTATAACCAACCTAGATAACATTATAGGAATAATTATTATTTTTATTTTTATTAATTTTATATTATAATTTGATTTCAATGCTTTCAAATATAAATTAGGTTAAAAGGAATAAACCTTTTTTTAATTATATTATTATTATTATTTTTAAATGTCTATTTTATTAGTACTTGTAGTTACTTAGTATTATTGCAATAAATTTTCATAATCAATTATAAGCAAGTATTTTTTGTTTTTCAAAATTTTTTAAGTTTACAATTTTTTTATTTTTTTTTGTAATAATTAACTAATATATTTGGGTCTTATTCTTGTAAAATTTTAAATCACTTTTACTTTTTTTAAAAAGGTCCAAATTTCTAGAGTTGTTTTTTTTTTTATCTTTTTTTCCTTGAGGTTTCCATTGGCTCCTTTCCATTTTGGCTTTAATAACATTTTCCAGAGAAAATAAAAATATTTTCTTTTTCAAAATGTCATGATAATTATATGTAAATTTTTTACTAATATATTATATTATTTACAATTATAAGAGATGTATTATACTCACATACAAATACAAAAACCTCCATCCATAAAAACAAATACTTCAGATAACTATTTATTAAGTTTATTTGTTTCTTTTATTTCCATTTACTTTCCTCATGAATATAAGTTCATCTAAGGTTGAGAACAATTGCAAGTAATGATGGAGAGGAAACACCATTTTTTATTGCCTCACCTTATGAGGCATTGAAATAATTATGGGGTGTTTTTTTTGTTTTTTGTTTTAATTGTATTATTTAGTTCTAGTGTTCCATATTATTACCATAGTTTTCATGGCATGGGCACTAGCATATATAATTGCATATTTTAAATACCATTTCCATGCTGGTGATGGGCCTTTGTTTTAATTTTGAAATGGTTTGCTATTATATTTGGTAGTTTCAAAAATCTTGGTGTTTGGTGAAGAGGGTGTTAAACACTTTAGTTGATGGCGGGAGGGGTTCTCTATTTGTACCGATAGCTAGGATAATTAATTTACATATTCTAACATCCCCCATAAATTAATTATGTTGATTAATTTGAATACCCCCCATAATCTAGAAAAGATGGGTCACCAACTAGCTGACAATTTTACAAATGCATTATGTGAGACTAAGTTTGTATTTCTTCGAAATCTCTTAGGCTTATGAGAATTCACCTGACTATCTCATGGTTGTCATTTAGGAGGGATTAGAGTGAATTCCAACCATTCTATTAAGTGAATAAATGATTGTACATGGGTACCTAATAAGGCTTTAGGCTGAGACCCATCTTTTCTAAATCATGGGGGATATTTCCATTAATCAACATAATTAATTATCACAACTGTCCATCAGAGCACAGGTAAAGAACCCCTCACACCATCTTTCGTTGACAAAGTTATAACTTATGTCATCCACATTAATGTCAACCTTATCTTCAACCTTGTCTCCTACATTGATCAAGACAACCTTATCTTGAAGTAATCAGAGAATTCACACTGTATTATTCTATAAATTGAATGAATGGGAAGGCTTTTGTATCTTCTTGTTAAATGATCCGATGTTTCATGCTCTTGAACAAAACATATAGAAGTCTTATCACCATTATATTAGGCATCTCCTCCAACATGATGTTGATATTTTTACCAGAGCATTATGTGAGACTAAGTTTGTATTTCTTCGAAATCTCTTAAGTTTACAAGAAGTTGCGTGACTAGGGGAAGAGTACCAATAGCTGAAATAGTTCCAATAACCGTCACCTTAATACCATGTTGATCCCCCAAGACATAAAAATAAATTGTCAGTACATATAAAAAAATACCAGTAAATATTTATTTTAACACCAATACATGTTCACAAATTAATTAGTAGTTGAAAACCAAAAAGTGAAAAAAAAAACAACTACTGGTACATTTCCTATTTTAATACAAAACATCTTGCACAAATAATAAACATTTTTATTTTTTTTAAAACTTAATGTTTACATTTGTCACTTTATGCAAGTGGCTTAAAAGTACAAATGTACTCCAATTACAATTACATATGCACAACTATTGGTGCATTACATGACATAAAAACAATCAATTTTAGACTTCTTAGACACTCAAGTGTACATTCTTCCAAATATCACTTCACAACTTCATACATTTGGTACCTGCATTTGCAACAACTCGTGTAAGGCTCCCCAATATCCAAGAATTTGCATAAAATCGAATTAAAAAAACCAAGTTTCATTCAAAGCATGGAAGAAAATTGAATAATTCGAAGCAATGGAGGACTGCATATTTAATATGACATGACCAATTGTTTCCCACAAAAATTCAAATTTGAAAATAGCTAGCTACCACAATCGAATGCATTGCACATTCAAATTATATTATAAGATAGAATTTTCCGTGTCACTTTCACTACAATCCAATTCATTGCATATTCCCGAGCTCTACAAATACCCTCTGCACATTCTTTACTCGAGGGTGCACATTCAGGTTGGTACACACAAAATAACTAAATTCCCTATGTGCAATCAACGTTAAATGCTATAAATCTTTCAATTCAAATTATACTGTTTTCAATAAACCAACATTCCTTTCAATATAGTCACTGTAAATAATATTAACAACCATATTGGATGTCCAATGATGGTTTACCTCCTTCGTAGCTGCATTATGCTTTGTCTATTGATGATTTCTTTGTATGCGGTTTACAATTTCATTTCAATGCGCTCTTATAGTATAATAATGCCAAAATCCTCACAAAGAATGGCAAAACAATTGAATATCTCTTCGTTTTCTTTGAAACCCCTTCATTATTTATCATTTCATTTTATGGGTGCGCTGTTAAATGGTGTCTCTCTGTTTATAATGCCGAAATCATTATAGTGAATGCGAAAATAAGTGATTATTGTTCATAATTGTTCAAAACCCCTTCATTATTTATCATTACAATAATGTGCATGCCTGATACTATTACTTACAGTGACTATATACTAGCTATATGGTCACACACACACACACACACACACACACACACACACACACACACACACACACACACACACACACACAAGGCCAAGCAACTTTTATTATAAAGTTTAAAATGGGTGGCCAAAAAATATGTTGAACACCCATAACAACCTTCCCACAGACACGTTATGGGCCCATGTTGCACGAACTCCCGCTATCTTTTTTGCCCTAAAAACTTAGGGAAATGAAGATTTTTTGTGGCATTTTCATTGTTTGCTCTACCTTCAATTTGTTAATATACTCACTATAAATAATATTATAAGGCATACCATATAGTACTTCCAATAAATTTCATATGAGAAATTCAACAACATCATTCAACCATTTACTCATTTGAGAAATGAATCTGCATCTTCATACTATATCAACAATATCCACTTTTTAATCACATCAAAGTTACATCTTCCACTCATGCATCTCGTGCTTCTAGTTTCTCTCCTTGTTATATAATGTTTCAAGTTTTGTACCTATGTGTGTGTGTACACACACACACACACATCACAGTTACATACTGAACTCCTGCATGGCTTTTTTGAGTTCTCTGGCTATATGGTTATTGTCTATATTATCATGCATACATAAATAGAGATACAATACCATTTTATTTTATTCAAAGATGTTCAATGGTGAGTTACAGAAATAGATTTGTTTTTCATCATTTATCTCAATGGCATTGAGGGTTTCATTTTAATGATCTGTCTCTGTATATATATTTATACGGTAGTATTTTTTGTTGTTGTTGAAAGATGTTCAATGATGTAATTGTTCACTATCTAATAGAATATCAACAATATCCAATTTTCAATCACATCACAGTTACATACTGAACTCCTGCATGGTGAATTTTGAGTTCTCTGCCTATATGGTTATTGTCTATATTATCATGCATACAAAAATAAAGACACAGGACCATTTTATTTTGTTTAAAGATGTTCAATGATGAGTTACAGAAATAGATTTGTTTTTCATCATTTATCTCAATGGCATTGAGGGTTTCATTTCAATGATCTATCTCTCTCTATATATTTATACAATAGCATTTTTATTTTGTTGAAAGATGTTCAATGATGTAATTGTTCACTATCTAATAAAATATCAACAATATCCAATTTTCAATCACATCACAAGTTACATACTGAACTCCTGCATGGCTAATTTTGAGTTCTCTACCTATATGGTTATTGTCTATATTATCATGCATACAGAAATAGAGACACAGTACCATTTTATTTTGTTCAAAGATGTTCAATGATGAGTTACAGAAATAGATTTGTTTTTCATTATTTATCTCAATGGCATTGAGGGTTTCATTTCAATGATTTGTCTCTCTTTCTCTCTATATATATTTATACAAGCACACACGGTAGCATTTTATCGTGGGTACCTTATCGTTGTAGGTTCATTGAACATAATGGCACGAGGTAGAAAGGGAAACATGTATGTTAGACGTCGAACAGTTAGAGTCACTCGTGGGGTGCACTTCCCTGATGAAGATAGTTTTGTCCAAAATGAAGACCCAGTGACTCCTGCTGTAGATGACCATTCACCTAACAATGCAACTGATGTGGAAACTACTATTGTACATGACCACTACTGCAGATTGTAATCCTATTCCAGAAACACCACAAATACAGGTGGCCTCAAAGGCTCCCAAACCAAAATGGAGCATATTTGACATGAAAGAGGCAATATCATGCATAGAAGACAGGCGCATGTCTCTGAGAGGCACATCAATCAAGTATGGTATCCCCATTGCCTCTTTGAGGGCATGGCTGATGGGAACCACAACCACAACTGTGAGGGGTCCACACACCATTTTATCAGTAGAGGAGGAGGATGAAGTTGTCCAATGGTGCAAAGACATGGTTGAAATTGGTCACGGTCTCCAAATCAGTCAACTTCAATCAATTGTTGCCCAAATTACCGAGAATAGGCCTAATCCATTCAAAAATGGGATGCCAGGGAGGTCATGGTGGGCAGGTTTTAGATGAAGGCACCTTGATCTGACGATGAGAACAACAGAAGGAGTGGACTCCGATAGGGCTATTATGCTTCGACCTTCTATTGTTGCCTCTTTCTATGACAACTTGGAGGTAATGTACAACCTCAATCACTATGGTAGCAATCAGATTTGGAATTATGACGAGACTGGTGTGCAAGCTGGGAGGAATTGTGGAATGAGAGTGATAGCCAAATTGGGCCAAAGGTGTGTACCGCACCTAATTTTGAAGAGTAGAGAGTGGATCACTGTTTTGGCATGTGTTAGTGCATGTGGTTTCAACATTCTTGGATTTTATTTGTTCAAATCTAAGAGGCATATCCAAAACTACATTGCAAACTGCGAGCCAGGAGCATGCATGGCAGTCCAAGAACATGCATGGATGATGAAGGGGTTGTTTTTAAATTGGTTGGAACATTTTGCACGTTCAGTCCCTGGTGGAGTTTCACCCACATAGGGCCTTACTGTTCTTCGACGGTCATGGCAGCCATGTAGCCTTTAAGACAATTGAAGAAGCAAGGCAGATAGGTATAGATTTGGTAACCCTTCCGACACATACAAGCCACAAACTGCAGCCACTTGATGTCTCTATATTCTCACCTTTCAAGAATTATTTCAAACAAAAGAGGAGTACATATGGATGTCAAAGTTCCCACAAATTGAAATTGGAAGGGAAGAGTTGGCAACTCTTGTGAGCAAGGCCTTTGCCCAAGCATTGACACCGGCTAATATAATCACTGGCTTCCATAGGACAAGGATTTGGCCACTTAACTGAAACGCATTACAGAATGATATGAGACCAAGTGAGGCATTTGAGGTTGCAGTTGATATACAACTAGCTGTTGGAACAAAACATGATGCCACTTCAAGGGATGAAGAACCAGAGTATATGGCAGCGGAAGCTACTTGCGATTGGTTGGTTTTAATGAGGAAGACATTCAAGATTTTGTAGAGCTCCATAGTGGAACACAAGCAACGGTTGAGGGTACAAGTTTGACACCAGAAACTACCGAAGTAGGTCTGCCCCCACAAACCAGCTAGCCAAATAAGGGTTTCAAAAGTACATCAACAGTCATGTCTTTGCCAACAGAAGCTGACATACCAGAGTGGACCCAAGTAGCAACCAATTGTGATGATGTAACACTTTCCATGCCAAGTTTGCCAGAAATTGATCCAGCAGATGTGATACATTACTTCACCAATGTAGTCAACTGGGAGCAACAAGATGGTGTTGATTGTGAAGACGAACCTGAGTTTGTGCCATGCACACAAGAGGATGGGCAGCAAGTGTCAAGGCAAATCAACAAATTCTTAAGACTTCCAATGCAGAGAATGAATCAATCTTCACATGGAGGTAGGAAAGGGGTGCTACGTCTTAGTAGCCAGTCACAGATCTTAACATCTGATGAGTACATTCAAAGGGAAAAAGATAAAGAGGCTGAAAGGAAAAGAGATGAGAAATTGGCAGAACGAAAGAAAGAATAGATGAGAGACAGAGGAAGGCACAACGTGAAGCAGAAGCGATAGAAAAGGAGGCTATGAGGGTGGAAAAACATGCCAAAAAATTGTAGGATTCCCAAGACAAGACAAGGCAAATAAAGATGCAGAAGCAAAGCTTGAGAAGGAGAGGATGAAAGCTGAAAAGACAACCAAGCATGCGAAGAGGAAAAAAGATGTGGCCACAGTCGCAAAGCCTCTACCCATCCGACACCCAATTCTCATGAAAATGATGAACCTCTTGTCCCCAGCCTTTGCAGCTATCAATACTATGCACGTTTGGACTGCACCTGGATCCTCAGACACCATGCAACTTACTTCAGGTGTAAACTAGGCATTCCTTGCTCAAATAGTAAGTTGCTTACAAACCCCTCCTAGCGAAGAAAACAATGTTGTTGGGCCAGACCCTAGTAGGCCACAGTCCGTTGGGGTTGGATTTGTGACACCTCCTCCATTTAATACCCAAATGGAGAATTGATCGAGTATGATGAATTATATTTTGTGAGCCCTTCGAAGAGCAGATTTTGAGTTTCGATATAACTGTGATGTGATTATAGAATTACATACTGCCATATTTTGTAATGTGATCAGAACTCCGTTGTTTTCAGATATCTCAAATGGATTTTCCAATGAATTGATGGTGTTGTTGTAAATCTCATATGTTTGTTTTTTGTGATGTGATATTTCTCATATATCAGTTGAATTGATCTCATATATTTCTCACTATCAGAAAAGGCCACATAAGTGTTCAAATTGCTCACTATAAAAAAGGCCATATCAATGGCATCTGATTATTCAAATGCCATTGATATGTCCTCTTTTGATAGTGAGAAATTTGAACACTTATAAGTATTCAAATTGCAGTCATCATATATAAATTGCAGTGTCTAATATGTCTACTAGGTCATTGCATCGAAATGATAAAAGGAAGTGTCTTATTTGTAAAAAGGCACCAGACAAAGAACTATTTTCTACTGCCTTACAAGATATCTTGTTAGCTACCAAGTTTTCCTTGTTGGCAATATCTAACAAGACATCTGTTAAGGCACTATAAGACAAGTCTTTGTTTGATTTTTTTTCTCAAATAGGGCACTTCCTTTTGATCAATATGAACTAAGCGTGTTTCTTGCATTAATATGAACTAAGTGAGGAATTTAAACAAATTGAAACACAAACAATTCAAAAATTGAAACATAAACAAATCAGAAATTGCATTGTCTACTAGATCATTGCGAAAGTACAGGTCCAACAAAGAGAAGATTGAAACATATGAACTAAGTGAAGAATTTAAACAAATTGAAACACAAACAATTTAAAAATTGAAACATAAACAAATCAGAAATTGCATTGTCTACTAGATCATTGCGAAAGTACAGGTCCAACAAAGAGAAGATTGAAACATATGAACTAAGTGAGGAATTTAAACAAATTGAAACACAAAAAATTCAGAAATTGAAACATAAACAATTCACAAATTTCATTGTCTACTAGATCATTGCCAAAGTAAAGTCATATCGACTTTACCTGAGAGGAATGCTTGTTGTCTTCGACACAGTGACTCCTAGATCATTGCCTGCCATAACAATCACGACAAAATACAAAACAAACTAAAGTGTGTTAAGAAACACATTTAATAAGAAATGCATAACTACCTAAGATATCTACACAAATTAATATAAAATGTAAGCATTAAAGGCATAATCTCCAAATAATTGAAGTGTGTTAATAAACTGTTTACATTGATATGATAATGTTCCACAAGTATGGTTCTTCCCTCGATGCTCTAGCACACCTGCAAAAAAACAGTAATAATCGAGGGTAGCATAATGTTGTAACAACAAATCATCTATACATTATTGAATGCAGAACAACTTTTTGACCGTCTTTAACATTTGACAACATGCATACAATCCTTACACATTCATACATACATATTCAAATGCATAAGTACATACATATACATATCCACCTACATACATATGCTATTGTGTGTTTCTTCATATATATATATATATATATATGTATATATACATATATATGTATATATGTATGTATATACATATGTATATATATGTATGTACATATGTATATACATATATGTGTGTATATATATACATATATATACATATATACACACATATATACATACATATATACACACACACATATGTGTATATACATATATATACATATATACACACACATATGTGTATATACATATGTACATACATATATATGTATATACACATATGTGTGTGTGTATATACATATGTATATATATGTATGTACATATGTATATACATATATGTGTGTGTATATATGTATATATATATACATATATACACACATATATACATACATATATACACACACATATACATATATACACACACATATACATACATATACACACACACACATATGTGTATATACATATATATACATATATACACACATATATGTATATACATATGTACATACATATATATACATATGTATATACATATATATGTACATATGTATATATGTATGTATATACATATGTATATATATGTACACACACACACACACACACACACACACACACACACACACACACACATATATATATACACACACATACATATATATGTGTGGGTGTGTGTGTGTGTGTGTGTGTGTATATATATATATATACACACACACACACCCACACATATATATGTATGTGTGTGTATATATATGTGTGTGTGTGTGTGTGTGTGTGTGTACATATATATGGACAATAATTATATAGGCACAAAACTTGAAACTGTATATAACAAGGAGACAAACTAAAAACATGAGATGCATGAGTAAAATATGTAACTGTGATGTGATTGAAAACTGGATATTGCTGATATTCTATTAGATAGTGAACAATTTCATCATTGAACATCTTTCAACAAAATAAAAATGCCACCGTATAAATATATATAGAGAGGCAGATAATTGAAATGAAACCCTCAATGCCATTGAGATAAATGATGAAAAACAAATCTATTTCTGTAACTCATCATTGAACATCTTTGAACAAAATAAAATGGCATCGTGTCTCTATTTCTGTATGCATGATAATATAGACAATAACCATATAGGCAAAAAACTCAAAATTCGCCATGCAAGAATTCAGTATGTAACTGTGATGTGATTGAAAATTGGATATTGTTGATATTCTATTAGATAGTGAACAATTACATCATTGAACATCTTTCAACAAAAAAATGGTGTCATGTGTGTGTACACACACACACACACACACACACACACACACACACACATAGGTACAAAACTTGAAACATTATATAACAAGGAGAGAAACTAGAAGCACGAGATGCATGAGTGAAAGATGTAATTGTGATGTGATTAAAAAGTGGATATTGTTGATATAGTATTAAGATGCAGATTCATTTCTCAAATGAGTAAATGGTTGAATGATGTTGTTGTATTTCTCATATGAAATTTATTGGAAGTAATATATGGTATGCTTGATAATATTATTTACAGTGAGTATATTAACAAATTGAAGGCAGAACAAACAATGAAAATGCCACAAAAAATCTTCATTTCCCTAAGTTTTTAGGGCCAAAAGGATAGTGGGAGTTTGTGCCACGTGTATGTGAGAAGGTTGTTATACACACACACACATGTGTGTGTATATGTAATGATAAATAATGAAGGGGCTTCAAATAATTATGAACAATAATCAATCTTTTTTGCATTCTCTGTAATGATTTTGGCATTATAAACAGAGAGACACCATTTAATAGCGCACACATAAAATGAAATGATAAATAATGAAGGGGTTTCGAATAATTATGAACAATAATCAATTTTTTTTGCATTCACTGTAATGATTTCGACATTATAAATAGAGATACACTATTTAACAACGTACCCATTAACCATTTCACACACACACACACACACACACACACACACACACACACACACACACACACACACACACACAAATATATGTGTGTGTGTGTGTGTGTGTGTGTGATGATAAATAATGAAGGGGTTTTGAACAATTATGAACAATAGTCAATTTTTTCGCATTCACTGTAATGAGTTCGACATTATAAACAGAGAGACACCATTTAACAATGCACCCATAAAAGGAAATGCTAAATAATGAAGGGGTTTCGAACAATTATGAACAATAATCAATTATTTTCGCATTCACTGTAATGATTTCGACATTATAAACAGAGAGACACCATTTAACATCGCACCCATAAAAAGAAATGATAAATAATGAAGGGGTTTTGAACAATTATGAACAATAATCAATTATTTTCGCATTCACTGTAATGATTTCGACATTATAAATAGAGAGACACCATTTAACAACGCACCCATAAAAGGAAATGATAAATAATGAAGGGGTTTCGAACAATTATGAACAATAATCAATTATTTTCGCATTCACTGTAATGATTTCGGCATTATAAACAGAGAGACACCATTTAACAATGCACCCATAAAAAGAAATGATAAATAATGAAGGGGTTTCGAACAATTATGAACAATAATCAATTATTTTCGCATTCACTGTAATGATTTCGACATTATAAACAAAGAGACACCATTTAATAGTGCACCCATAAAAAGAAATAATAAATAATGAAGGGGTTTCGAACAATTATGAACAATAATCAAATTTTTTTGGCATTCACTATAATGATTTCGACATTATAAACAGAGAGACACCATTTAACAATGCACCCATAAAATGAAATGATAAATAATGAAGGGGTTTCGA
This sequence comes from Cryptomeria japonica, assembly GCF_030272615.1. Taxonomy (NCBI): domain Eukaryota; kingdom Viridiplantae; phylum Streptophyta; class Pinopsida; order Cupressales; family Cupressaceae; genus Cryptomeria; species Cryptomeria japonica. The sequence continues at coordinate 1,568,941 of NC_081406.1, read as the reverse complement.
ACAATTATAAACAATAATCAATTTTTTTCGCATTCACTGTAATGATTTCGACATTATAAACAAAGAGACTCCATTTAACAACGCACCCATAAAAGGAAATGGTAAATAGTGAAGGGGTCTCGAACAATTATGAACAATAATCAATTGTTTTTCCATTCTCTGTGAGGATTTCAGCATTATAAACAGAGAAACACCATTTAACAGTGCAACCAAAAAATGAAATGAAAAATAATGAAGGGGTTTCGAAGTAAACGAAGAGATATTCAATTGTTATGCCATTCTGTGTCAGGATTTTGACATTATTAAACTATAATAGAGCATTGAAACGAAACCCTAAACCGCATACGAAGAAATCATCAATAGACAAAGCATAATGCAGCTGCGAAGGAGCAAAACCATCATTGGACATCCAATATGCAAGGAGGAAGAGTGACTGTTACCTGGGAGCAAGCAGATGAGGAGGCCGAGGTTGCGAGTAAAGAAGAGGTTGCAGAGGAGGCCGTCAACGGAGACACAAGGTTGCGAGTGACGAAAATGCAACTAAATTTTTTCATTTCCCTAAGTTTTTAGGACAAAAAAGATAGCGGGAGTTCGTGCCACGTGGGGCCACCATACCTACGCAGGAAGGGGGTTATGGGTGGTCAAAATGTTTTTTGACCACCCATTTTAAACATTTTTAATTATATGCATATGATAATTTTTTTTAGGTTAATTATTTTTATAAAAAGGTGAAAAATATATTACTTTTTAGGTATTTTATAAATGGATATTGGCCTTTTGGTGTGCGGGTATTGGCGCAAAAGAGGTCAAGTATCGGGTGACACTTTGAAATGACCACTTTTTGACCTTTCGACGCATAACGACCCCTAGAGATCGGATAGTTACTACCCAAATGCCAGATCAATAGGTTTAAGAAGTTAAGTCGCATACGAAGATAACCAAAAATAAAATAAAAAATTTGATGTATCGTTTAGGATCTGTGGATGCGCAAAGTTAGCTATGACGGCTACTGGTGCTCTTCCCCTATCTCATGGTTGTCATTCTTGGAAATATGGTTGTCATTCTAGGAAGATATTTCCAATAATTAGTATAATTAATTTATGAGGGATGTTACAATAAATTAATCATAGAATGATGTGCCACTTCACGTGAAGCTGTTGCAAGTTGTTCCAAAAATTTAATGTTTTTCATCTATAAAATGAATGTTAAGCCTATATTCAGCAATGCTCTAAGTTGAGCCATTTATCTTTGTTTCTTTTTGTGCTCTGTTTTCATGGTATCAGAGCCAAGGGTTCAGGAGTGGTGTGTGCTCCAGTTTGTAGCTAGTGTGTTGCCTTGTTTATATTTTTATTTGTGGGCTCTGTAATATTTGTTGTGTGATCTATGACTTGTGAGGTTGAACGTTTTGTTGTGTGAGCATTATTGAACTAGTGTTATCGAGTATTGAAAGCCCTTTATAGTTTGATGTTAGAAGGTAAGCAAGCTCAACTATGCAGGAGTGAAGTCGTCTAAAACTCTCTGAGCTATGAGTTGTGAGCTATTAGATGTGCTGACTGTTGGGCGTATGATTTTGTAGGCGGAATGTGATCTATGTGTTGTTTGGTTGTTGTTAGTACATGTGTCTTTTACTGAGATAGAGCCATTATTTCTTGGTCGGATTGATTATTTCACTGCTTGGCCATGATAGACCTGACCTATCCGCCCGATTCATTATTCTTTCTGTACGGTGGCTTGATTGGACCTGTTCACCGGTTTATTTGTTGAGTGCCGAGGCCTATTCTCATCGAGGAGGTCAGTTTCTTTATTTGGTAACTTACATCCTTTGTAGCAACATGGTTTGTGGTGAAGGCCGTGCATTTATTTTCCTTGGGTTGGCGATCTCATCCATAATGTTTTCCCCTTAGGGAAGCTCGATGGTCTCCGATTTACGTGGTTGTTCTGATTCAAGTTATGGTGGATGACACGACGGATGGGAAGATGTGGTAAAGATGTTCCCCAAGGTGCAGATCATCACAAATCCATTTGGCAGTCAAATCTAGCTGCTACAAGGAGGATTGAAGATATGTTTAAAGCTATTGAGGAGAAGTAGTAGATTTGTGCCAAGAACAAATCTTCCCGGTGATGTACTTTGTGAGCATATGTTTGGGTTGCATTTTATTTGTCTTTCTTTGTAGTCAAAATATTTTCCTTAGATTATTATCCTTGTTTTTTTTTTTTTGCCATGGGGAATGGCAAGGGGATCTCGTGGTTTGTCCTTCTCTAGTCGTTACTTCGGAAATTCTGTTAATGGCCATAGTACAACAACCAATAGTTTAAAAGAAAATCATCGAACGGATGTGTTCGACATACCCTGAGAGATCCCAGCCGCATCATCACTACCAAAGAAATGAAAAGCATATTGTTTCAAGCATCGGTGAAAGCTGTACGCAAAGTGAAATCCAATTGTTGAAGAATGTGTCACCTAAAAGGAAGTGAATAGGTCATCACCATTAAAAGGAGATGACGGTTATTGTTAGGAAAGAATGACGATTGCAAGAAGAAAGGTCATTGGCCTGTAAGGAAGACAACAAATCGTTGAAGTTTTTGGATCGAAGATCTGGAGAAGTTTGAGTAGATTCAAAAGAGTTAGTTGTAGCTGAAGTTAAGGAGATTGTGAAAATTATTGAAGTGTCTAGATCTGTCAAAAATCGTCAAGGTATTATTGAGATCACCACAAAACAGAAAAGAGGTAAAACAAAGATCCTCTATAGTATTGAGATGTAAATGGCTTTAATTAATGGATTTGTATTTTTGTGCAAACAATTGAAGTGCGAACCACCTTTATTAAAAGGCAAAACCGAAGTATGTATTGCAGCTGAGTTGTTGTAAGGGGTGCATGATTGGTTGTACCCAATACCCCAGTATTGTTACAAGAGAGTTTAAATATTATGAACTATGTATTTGAATTCAATTCCTATAGAACTAGTGAGTATAGAGGTTGGTTAACAATGTATCTCGGTAGATGGACCACTTTTTATATAAACTCAATAATTAGTGCATGTACTGAAGAAGAAGCATAAAAATCAGTGATATAACCTAGAGTGATGATTAAAAGCGCATGCATTATAAGTCAGTTTCCCCATCACAAGATGTTCATGGTTAGCTAAAACCATTTTTTTTGTGACATTTGTGGTCAACAGAAAACACTTGTGAGGTTTGTGGTAATCTAGAACCATTTGTGAAGTTCGTGGTCAACAAATATTACTCATATATAATGTTTGTGGTCAATTGAAACCACTTGAGTGCAAAGTTTATGGTCAGCTAGAAACCATGTGTGAAGAGTTTGTGGTCAGCTAAAAACCACTTGAAAAGTGTATTAGTTAGGGGTAAGCTGCAAAATCCCAAGGTGATTATGATGAGGGAAAGTTAGAAGAATGAAGCAACACACTAAAGCCCATTTATATGTAAATGGGTACCTAATAAAGCTTTGAGTCGAGACCCATCTTTTCTACATTATGGGGGGATATTTAAAAACAATTAGCATAATTAATTTATGGAGGGATGTTGGAATGGTAAATTAATCCTTCTAAGACTGTTGGCATTGACTGACCAACCTCATGCAAGCCCACCTCACCTGTCCACCATTGATGTCAATCTTATCCTCAACCTAGCCTTATCTTCTAGATCAACCCAACCTTATCTCTAGCCACCTACCCATGATAAATGCTATACCAGAGAATTCATTATGTATTTTTTTATAAATTGAATCAATGAGAATGCAATATCAAAGCTCTTGTTAGAGTTTCTCATTAATATCATGTGATAAAACATGGATCAAAGGAGAAGCTCAAATATGAGATCTGAGATTGCATTCCCATTCATTCAATTTATAGAATAATACATAGTGAATTCTCTGATCACTTCAGGATAAGATTGCCTTGACCAATTTAGGAGATAAGGGTGAAGATAAGGTTGACACTATTGTGGATGACAAAAGTTATTACTTTGTCAAGAGAAGATGATGTGAGGGGTCCTCTATCTGTAGTGACAGTCAGGATAATTAATTTACATATTCTAACATGCCCTTATAAATATTGATTAATTTGAATATCCCCGCATAATTTAGAAAAAATGGGTCCCGACTTGAAGGCCTTATTAGGTACCCATTTACAATCACTTGTGAACTTTTGTCTTTCATATAACTAGGCTTTAGTGTGCTACTTCATTTTTTTTAATTCTCCGTCGTCATAATCACCTTGAGATTTTGCGGCTTATCCCTAACCAATACACTTCTCAAGTAGTTTCTAGCTCACCACAAACTCTTCACACATATGGTTTCTAACTGACCATAAACTCTGCACTCAAATGGTTTCGGCTAATCACAAACCTCGCATATAAGTGGTTTCGGCTAACCACAAATCCAACAAATTTCTCAAGTGGTTTCGAGCTGACCACAAACTCTTCACTCAAATGGTTTCTAGCTAACCATAAACTCCGCACTCAAGTGGTTTTGGCTGACCACAAACAATCATGATGGGGAAATTGATTTATAATGCACATGCTTTTTGATCGTCACTTGGGGCTTTTCCTTTTCTACCCACATTGATTATTGATTCCATATAAAAAGCAATCCATCTACTAAGACACATGGGTAACCAGCGGCTGTAACCAAAAAACTCTGGGGTGTCAGGTACAACCAATCATGCACCCTTACAACAATTTAAGGATGATACATACTTCGGTTTGACCTTTTAACAAAAATGACACACTAAAACATTTACCCAAAATACCTATGCCTATTTACATTGACTAACTCACAAACACCAAACTATTCCTTTACGAATTCCCACAATCTTCACGATTAGCAACATTTTGTTTTGGATTGACCTGCTTAATTAGAGACAATTTTTCTCACCTCCGACCACAAACAATTGGCTGTTGTACTATGGCTAGTAGCACAACTTCCTCTTCCATTGCAACGTGCTCACGGTTTCGAGTCCCACAGGCTTCATTTCCCATGGCAAACAAAAACCAAGAATAATGATCTAATGAAAATTTCTCACTGCAATGAAAAACTACCAAAGTGAAACCAAAACATATGCTCACAAAGTACATCACCAGACAGATTTGTTCTTGGCATGGGTCCGTTCTTGCATCTGTGCCTCTCCATCTTCTACAAAATCCAACGATTTATCTTTTCAGCTAGGGCATTTCCATAATCTTCCTTATTTTGTGACACTTGATCATGGTCGTTGTTTCCTTCTAAACTTCCTGCAAAAACGCCCAGGAACTTCCGGTAACGACCTGCCTTCAAGTGGCGGCTCCTCTCTATTCTGAGAACTGCGATCTACATTCTACAACTTGATCTCCAACAAGACACTCAAGATCTGCTGGTGGCAGAGGATTTGGCATGAATAACAAACATCAGCTAAAACATCAACCCAACACTTGCAATTTTCTTTGGCTTTAGATACAGCGAAACCTTCCAAACAGGCGGCATTTGATTTTTAAGTTCAGAGAACAAGCTTCCTTTTAAGATCTGCAATATTTCCTTCAAACAATTTCTCTTATACCATGTAAACAGAGCACAGAAAGAAACAACGGAGAAACAAAGCAGAATAGAGAAATGGCTCAACTTAGTGCACTACAAATTCGAGCACACAGATTTTAGTCTCACAGTCCATACAACTCAGCCCACCTATGTAGAGCACAACCCACAGGTGTATTCTCTCATAAGAATATAACGAAGACAGTTAATAGAAACACTAAAGGGCTCAACATCGGCTTCGACATCAACAAATTTCTCTATAAACAAAAGATTCCTTTGATTTCTGATTTTAGAATGGGATGACTAGAGTTCCTCGATCACCATCTCTAGCAGTCCTCCTTAGATTTGGAACGGTGAGATTTTACTATTTGGGGCTTGATGTCAAGTAGAAAACTCAGGATCTATTTGTGCCAAGATCTACTATGAACATCAAACATCAGCTGTAACAGAGAGCTTCCCATCACAAAACCAGCGCCTCAACCTCACCCTCATCAGCTGCTCCCTCAGCAACTTGACCATAGGCCATACCATGATAAAACAAACATGGATTGGGGGAGAAGCTCAAATATGAGCTCATTCATTCAATTTATAGAATAATACATAGTGAATTTTCTGATCACTTCAGGATAAGATTGATAAGGCTGAAGATAAGGTCCACATTAGTATGGATGACAGAAGTTATTACTCTCTCAGGAGAAGATGGTGTGAGGGGTCCTCTGTCTGTACTGACAGTCAGGATAATTAATTTACATATTCTAACAGTCGCGGCACTCTTCCCTGCTCCCCATGACCTGGACAGGAATAGTAAACATGATTTTTTGAAAACACAATGGTTTGTTGCCTTTTAATGTTCTTTTATCGATTTTAGACCATGGAAACTTCGTTCCAAAAACTTGTTGGAGGTTTTTCATAAAGCTTGGAGAATGTAGACTCGGGGGCTTATATGGGTGAAAATGTGAGGAGGATATATTTTGGAAAGGTTGACAATTACTATGCATGTATTTAGGCACGGCTTGGGATTCTTGCCATATGCAAGAATAAATCTCCGGCTGCTTTTAGTTGTATGGTTATACAACTACAAACAAATCCAACTTGTATTTGAATCTTTTCGGTTTGTTTTAATGTCTGTGTTTGGTTTGTTTTCATATTCTTGAAAGGCTTTAATGTTTATTTCTTGTTGATTTGCAGGGAAAGCACTTACAGCGAGCTAGCAGTTAGCAGGAGATATAACTATAGCATATGATAAGTAATAAGCGATGATCATATCATGAAATATGTTTAACTTATTTTTTTTGTCTGAACTGCTCCCTTGATAGACAGTCTAAATGTGCGCAGATCTTTGTGATTTTTCAGGGTTCTAAACGAAAATTTATTATGTTCAGTAATTATGATATTACTTTATTTAAAGTTTTATATTAATCTAATTTAAGGTTTTATATTAATCTACAAAAATTGTTTAGCTATCTGATAGAGGAATAGGAATACAAGTCCACGGTTGAAATTCTTTTCTCTGAGTTAAGTACTCTTTCCATAGATTCTTTTATTGTAATCTTCTGAATATAAATTATACTAATGTTTTGAATAAAATTGTAATTGTCTATTGTTATAAAATTTCAAAAATGTTTTATTTTTATTTTATGTGTCTATAATTTAATTTAATTATGTCAAAAGACAAATATCAAAATACTAACTAAAGTATTCTTTTCCAAAAAAAATTATGTAAGATTTTTTTCTTTGTATTATATATAATTTTTTATGAACACATTAGATAAGTTATATAAAATCAATAATTAATAATATTTTATATTTTAAATAAATAATTTTTTTAATATATTATATCAAAATTAAATAACTATTAAATAATTAAATATATTCATAAAGTAATTAAACTTTAAAATATGATAATATAATAATAATAATATTTTAAAATATGATAATATAATAATAATAATATTTTAAAATATGATAATATAATAATAATAAACTTAGATAATGTTATAACAAAATTATTTCTTATAAAAAATGTTGTTCACTATATTTGATAAGATATATTATAATATTCTATTGCAATAGCCATAAACTAAACGTAATATTTGTTGGTCATAAACAACTTATGATACCTATTATTATGGCCACGAGATAAAAATAAATGTTGCTAAAACCAATTTGATATATTGGTTATTTGTTACCAAACAACTACCATGTTAGAAATATCTTGCACGATTCCCTCATTTGAAATCTGATTTTGTGGAGAGATTATAGGGAAGCATTATGCAAATTAGTAAATGTCTTTCCTATATAATACATAAGAAATGGCATGAGAAAGGGGTAATGTATTTGTCAAAAAAGAAATAATACACATCAACTGGTTTGGAGTAATTTAAGAGTTTGCAGAAATAATACACATCAACTGGTTTGGAGTAATTTAAGAGTTTGCAGTAAATCATTCTATCACCTAGTTTATCCAAGGAGGTAGGGCCCACTTCTTCGGTTACTTAGTGATTTAGTTTAGTTGATTTAATTTAACAATGCATGTTAATTTTTTGTAATGCTTTTGTCATTTAATTAGTTGTGATCAGGTTATATTGGTTGTAGGTATTGATATTTTTTTAAACATTAGACTATTTGTTGAAATATTTAAAGTGTGAATCTTGTTTTAAGTATATACAGGTTGTTGGTAATTAATAGGTTGTGACAGTTCCTATCACTCTTTTCTTGTCGCACTTCCTATCACAATTTTTGGCAACAGTGCCTACTGCTATAACAATTTTTGCTACTGTAATAGTTTCTACTACTATTCCTGTAATAGTTTGTGTTGTTCTTGTAACAATTTTCACTACTATTCTTGTAATAGTTTCCACTATTATTGTCATAGACTATTGTTGTTATTGTAGCAAACTATTGGGTTGTTCCTAACACACCATTATAGATTGCAGTTCTTGTCACAAAATAGAGCAAAACAAAAATATGATTTTGAACCACATGTCCATTGTAGGTGCTCTTTTGTGTGTTTTAGTTGCACTTTCATCCCCACTCATCTCACTACCTACAAAACTTGTGCAGATTGCCACGATACCTTTCACAAGCTTACCATCCCCAGATTAACACTTAGACCAAGCTAAACCTAGTTTACTCTTTACACCAATTGTGGCCTATTATTTTGGTGTTTTGCAAGGGAGAGGAGTCAAAGGCCTATCATCTCAATGAGTTGAGTTAGGACCAATGCATTAGGAAGTAAGCTCGTACAACTATCGACCTTGCCTAGGTGATTACTCCAAATTTGTGTTGTTTGAATAATATAGATGCATTGTTGATTTTGTAGGTAGATATTAGAAGATAGTTCACCATTTATATATATCCACACCCATTGTTGTGAGTCAATTACGAGGGAAGAAGTAAATTTGAAGAAATAATTAAAAATATATATATTAAAAATGTTTCATTTTCAAGGTAGTTCGAACACATCAATTTTGAAGGAAAAATGTTTCAAAAATGTAGAATTTGAACTCTACAGAAGAAGGTTGGAGGTGGGGATACCACCCCTAAACCCCCACTTTCAAATTTAACCAAAAAGGAAATTGGTGAGGAAATCATGCTGACACAAGGTAATATTTTTATATCTCCCCTACCTAATGAATGCAACTTAGATCATCTTAATCTCCCATTACCATTATCACATGCATCTACAAATTTTATTCCTATACATGAGCAAGAATAGATAATTGATGAATTTTGAGAGGGAGAATTTTGAGAGGGACAATGGATTTTTGGAAATGAACCAATAGATGAAAATTTGACCACTTGTTGTTCTATTTGTTTTAAGGAAGAAGATAAGTGCACATTCCAATCTATTCAAGAGGACATGGTGAAGGAGATAGACACTATAAGTGAGCCTCAATAAAATAAAGTTAAAAGTGACCAATTCTTCTTTGTAATTCAAGGACAACTTCATACATCAAATCATGAAGATCTAGGTATGTTTGATAATATTAACTTGTCTTCTCATTCTGCTAGATTAGAAATACAATATGTTTCTTCATAAAATGCTTCTTCATCTAGTATGTATGGTAAATGGAAACAATCCCCATACTACCAAGAATGAAAAAATGAATGCTCACAACAACCACAATGTTCATTATTACCATCTCCATCATATATAATAACATCTTCATTATACCCATCCTACTTCATCCTACCCACTTTATATCCACGCCAATTCTTACCATTTTCACTATCTCATTCATATCATATACCATCCACTTCACCATATCCACCAAAGGAATACATGATGCCTAATGAAACATTACATAATAAGGTGGTTGAAACTACATATAACAATGAAATTTGAAGGATCCCTTTTTATTCAACTAATGTCCTTGAAATTGGTCAGTTGAAATATATTGGTGAAATTAAGGGATGTAATTTTGGTTTAATTGAGTTAGAAGAACAACATGATCTATTGAAGGGTGTTAAACTTAGTTCTTCTCTATTGAAGGGTGTTAAACTTAGTTCTTCTTATTTACTTGGCAAATCACAACCTTTAAAGGATATTCACACATCTAACGAAGCAATTCACTTTGAATATATTTTGATAATTGAACTAATAAGTGCGTGTGTTGATATTTATTATGCACTAAGTAGTGTTATAATTGATACATTAATTACTCCATAAGTGTGTGATAAACATCTACAAGATCTATCTTTTAATATTTTTGTATTCAAACATCTAGATCTTTGGAGACCTATGGTCAAAATATGTAATCCTCAAACACTTGTTGATTTAGGTCCACTAATACTTGATTTTTTGGCTAAGCACAACTAAATCGGTTTGCATACATCAATGACCATACCAAACATGATAAAAGAGGATGACCATTCATTAAATGAGGCTCAAGGTATTGTATTTATATATATCATTGTCTTTCTTGATTATTTGGATTTTCCTCATGCCCTCATGCTTTTACAGTATGAAATTAAGCTAGGGGAAAATCCCTTGAATTTTGGAATTCATTGGTTGATAACATCTTGATTGATTGTTTCATTGGCGCTTCTAACTAGTATACCTATATTTTAAAAATATAAGTAAAATATGCCGAGAGATATCTTATAATAGAAGAGAATCATCTGTAAAATAAATGTTATTCTAAAATACTAAACACAAGAATACAAATCTATTAAACTGCCACATGCAAAAAGCTATGAATCTAGTTGGAGACAAGTGGCGAGGGTTCTATTTTATTTGGAGTAATAAAATAACACCTCCACAAAAACTGAAACATGGCATATTTCATGCATTTACCCGTCATTTGCATGTCAAATTGTTTCAAAAATGGATTTTTGTTTATGAACATTTTGATGTCATTGTAGATGCCTCTTGGCATAATGAAACCACATGTGTGAGATTTGGACCAAATCAATGTATGCATTCTTGTGTTATTTGGAATTGAATTTATTTTATGTTTACACAAGCATTAATTAAAATTCATCCATTTTATTATTATCAAGTATTTATTTATATAAATAACTGTATTGGATTCATTTTCTCATAAATCAATTAATTATAATGATGGAGTTATTAAATAATAATATTGTGTTGCTATACTTGATAAACTTGGTCTTGAGAACATGGTTACAGGTTTCTTATCATGGCATCTTTGCACTTGTACTAGTTGATGATGCTTTTCTACATGAGCATCCAAGATACATTTTGTTAGCCTTGCTAACTAGATGGTGAATAATGAGTTTTCTTTGGGCTTCAATCTTGGAAACCATCAGAGGATTATTAGGAAACGTGTTCAACATTCATGGACACCAATTCTCTTATGTACCAATTTTGATGCCATACCATGTGGAGGAAATTATGTAACTTGGTGTGTGAGAAGCATGGATCTTGTCATACTATGTTCTTGATAAACCACACATCCAGAGACAAATTGAAGACATGTGGAGGACATACAAGAATCTTGAGCATATTCTAATGTATATCATTGCACTTCATCAGAAGGATTTATTCATCCACCTAACTAAAGCTATATGGATAGGTTGAGAGACTCCATTAGTCTTTCACTACATAGCCTTATCTTTGGGTCAGTAATTCTTTTAATCAAATGATTGAGCATGTATTCCAATGTTCTATAGTTAGCTTTCAGATATGGTGGCATGAGTTACATAAGATCAAGAATTTCTCATAGTCGTGCTATGAGAATATACATGGTCCATCTTGATGAAGGTATATTTCTTGTTTTTGGTCATCATTTCAAGTTCTGGAAGTAACCAATTTCAACAATGACTTTCATTGAAGGGATTTAGAAGAAACTCTATGTTTTGCATAGTATCACTTCAACATCCATATGGGAGATTCATTTTATTTGGTCATTATATGCAATTTTTCAAAAGAGAAAAAATTAAAAAATTAAAAAAATAGAAAAATGAAAAAACAATAATTTCTGACAACGAAAACCTTTAGATGTTGCTAGACAACTTCAATTTGAAAACCAATTTATGACGGATTGTAGTTGAACAAGATTCTTAGTGGTGAAAATTGCTTTTACAACACGACTAAATGGTGAGTAATTGAAAAGTGGCTTTCCAGTGGTCACTTGTTGTTATCAAAAATGAAAAAAATGGGAAAAAAAAAGAAAAAAGAGAAAAAGAAAAAAAGCAATAATTGGCATTCTTCCTCTAAGCTAATCATTTTTCAGGAACACTTAGATGCTTCTATGGTTGTTTCACTCTTTGAGTGTTTCTAGCACCTCCTGTCACTCACTTGTGTAGCTATACTCCAATTTGTCGTGGTTGCCATGACATTGATCACTTATAGAAAGTGCTACACATTCATTTGAGGTGTTACAAAGAGTGGAATCAACTACCTGCCACATGTTCTATGATGCTTTGGTCAAATGGAGATCTTTCATGGTGTTACACAGTCCCCGTCACAGTGTTTGGTTCCTTGTTGGAGATTCACGATTGTTGAGTTACTTTGGCTACAAGACCTTGGCATACATGGACATGCAAGTTGGTAAAATAGTCCATTTTATTTTTCATTGTTTTACCTTTTAACTTTATTAATTTTTCTTATTATATTGATCATATAAAGATGCATTCGTACCTATCCTCTTCTTGTTTCCCGTGGACGGTCAATCCTTTAAGTTGGGAGGAGGTTCATTATCCTTACTACCTATCTTTTCACCCTTCCTTATTAATACCTATATTTTCACCCATTATTTCTCATTATCCCATCAGAGAAGCTATTATTTCACCATGCATAATCTTTATCATTTCATATTGCCATAATTACCATTATTTCTTTATGCTTACTATTTCATGCTTCATAAATTTCTTATCATTTCACCCCTTTCGCATAATCGAAAGTGGAGATATTTTTCATTATACCTCTGATATATAGCATTTGAAAAAATGATGTTATGAAGAATGCAAAAAGGGAGAAAAAGAAATTGAAAAAATCAAAAAGTTGGAGGGATTTTGAAAAATGAAAAGAAAACTATAAAGTTGAAAATTAAAGAAAATACATAAAGCTTGTTGTGGAGAGATGGTGAAAAATAATTGAAAGTAAAGGCATGAATATTTCTATGAAGAGGAATTGATAGAAAAAATGAAAGAAAATGTTTTGAGATATAATAAGTCAAGGGTGAAGAAGGTGAAAGTCATAAACCAAAGGCTACCATTACAAATCACAACCTCTTAAAAATATTGATTGCACAAGGACGTGCAATATGCTAAGTTGGGGGGAACGATGAGAGTTATTTATGTTCCAATTTATGCCACATTTTAGCCATTTCCTTAGGCCTTCAATCATATTCTAATATTTCATTTCCATTCCATGTTATACCATTTTATGCTTCATATTATTAAATATAAATAAGAAATATTTAATTTAGTTTTTAGATAAAATAGGTGAATAATATTTATTAGATTGTATTTACTTATATTTGCTTCAACAATGTTAAGAAACTATATAATGTAACATGTTGATCGAAGAAGAAGAATGTAGAATTTTTGTGACAGACTTCATGTTACACCTGTGACATGATTCATGTGACTTGTGACAAACTTCCCATCACACCATGACATGGTTCCTATTACTTGTGATGTTGGTGCATTTTCCAACGAATTATTTCCAACCAATAAATGTTGTTCACTATATTTGATAAGATATATAATAATATTCTATTGCAATGGCCATAAACTTAAACATAATATTTGTTGTCCATAAACAACTCTTATGATACCTATTATTATGGCCATGGGATAAAAAAAAATGTTGTTAAAACCACTTTGATATATTGGTTACTTATTAACAAACAAAACTAATATGTTAGAAATATCTTGCATGATTCTCTCATTTGAGATCTTGTTTTGTGGAGAGATCATAGGGAAGCATTATGTAAATTAGTAAATGTCTTTCTTATATAATACATAAGAAATGACACGACAAAGGGAGAATGTATTTTTCAAAAAGGAAATAATACACATTAGCTAGTTTGGAGTAAAAGAGTTTGCAGTAAATCATTTTATCACCTAGTAAACCAAGGAGGTAGGGCCCACTTCTTGGGTTACTCGGTGATTTAGCTTAGTCGATTTAATTCAGCAATGCGTGTTCATATTTTGTAATGCTTTTGTCATTTAATTAGCTATGATTTGGTTATATTGATTATAGGTAGTCTATTTGTTGAAATATTTAATGTGTGAATCTTGTTTTAAGTGATATATAGGTTGTTGGTATTTAATAGGCTATGATAGTTCCTGTCACACTTCCCGTCATAGTTTCTGGCAACGGTTCTTGCTACTGTACAATTCTTACTGTTGTAACGGTTTTTGCTACTATAAAAGTTTCTGCTACTATTCCTATAATAGTTTGTGTTATTCTTGTAACATTATTGTTGTTATTCTTGTAATAGTTTCCACTATTATTGTCATAGACTATTGCTGTAATTGTAACAGACTATTGGACTATTCCTATCACACTATTACAGACTGTAGTTCCTATCACTCCTTGTCAAAGGATAGAGCAAAACAAAAATATAAGTTTGAACTAGATTTCCATTATATGTGCTCTTTTGTCTGTTTTAGCTGCACTTTCATCCCCACTCATCTCACTGCGTACAACCTTTGTGAAAATTGTCATCATACCTTTCGCAAGCTTATGATCCCCAGATTAACACTTAGACCAAGCTAAATCTAGTTAATTCTTTACTCCAGTTTTGGCCTATCAACCATATTTACACATTGACCATATATAATTAATTTTGTTTTGTATTAAGTATCATAGAATCACAAAGTTCATTTTTTGCTCATTCGAGCATCCACGTTACAAACTTATTACATAGTAGCTCCTTTCGAGCACCAAACTAGAAACAACAATTGGAAGACCAAGGGTCACAACTTAGAAATCCACTTTAAACAACCAATGGAAGACCAAGAGTCACAACTCAGAATTCTACACAAAGATGTCCCTCATGGGAGTTGAACTTGGGTCTCCACATTGAGAACTCAATGCTTTAACCAACTAAGCTCAATCCCTTGGACTATATAATTAAATTTAACCCTAAAATTATTCCTAATTGAACCCTAACCATAAGCATGATGCAAAAAACCTAACCCTAACCCTAATTACAAGAAGCCTAATTGTAACCCTAACATTGAATGAATAGTAACATTAACAAAAAATTAACCATAACCATAAGTGAAAAGTAAACTCAACTAAACACTATCTCTAATTGAGCTCTAATTATATGAAGCCTAAACTTAACCATAATTATACATTAACCACAATTGAATTTAACATGAACCCTATTCCTAATTGAACCATGGCCATATGCATAATGCTAAACAAATTATTGAACCCTTACACTAATTAAACTTTAAATTTAAGCCAAACCTTATTTTTATAATAAGTATAAAACATAAATCCTAAACTATCAACCTTTACACTAACCTTAAGTGGACATTAAGCCTTATTGAACTCTAACTTATACACTTTTACATCCATAACCCTAAACCTAACCCTTATTAAAGCTTGACCCAAATTAAACTATAACCCTAACCTAATTGAACACTAATTATATTTTAATTCTTAGCCTAATCTAGGTAATTCAATATAACCCTAATTTAACCATAAACTTGATTTTAAAACCTTCATTAAATCCTAATTTTATAACCCTAACCCTTACCATAATTTAACATTAAACTTGATTATTGGGAATTTGAATTTGGTTGGTAATGGTTTGGGCTCGTATGTAGGTAAAATATCTCAACAATATACAAAGAAGATTCATCAAGAGGGTCGAAGGCTCCCACCTTCAAAGGGAGTTTTGAAGGTTAGTACTAATGGTTCTTCTAGGGGGAATTCTAGACGTGTGAGAATTGGTGGCATTGGTAGGGGTAGGGATGAAGGTGTTGTGTTTATTTTCTCTATTTATAAAGGACAACATTCTTATAATCTTATGGAAGCTCTTCCTATTCTTTATGCAGTTGAAAGAAGTTTCTCCCTTGGTTGGAAGATTCTTATTTGTGAATTTGATTCACAAATTGTACTAGATATATTAAATGAACAAAGGTTTGATGAAGCTAAGCAACTAGCCTCAGTGGTTAAGAAGATTTTGAATTTGTGCTACTCTTTGGAATGTATGAACCTAGGGAGTGGAACAAAGTGACAAACTACCTGGCTAAATGGGTGTCTAAGAATTTAGAGAAGTGGGATGTGGTTGATTGGGGATTCTTATCCCCAGAATACTCAAAGAATTTGGAAAAAATAATCATGGAGGATAGAAATATGTAGCTATTATTCTCGAGCATGGGGGCCTTTTCTTTGTAATTCTTGCTTTGAGTTGAATAATTTTTTATCCCTTTTCAAAATAATAATAATATAAAAATAAAAATGTTATAAAACAATCAAATAATATGATAAAATAAAACTATAATAATAAATTTAATTAACACAGTTATATTAAATTAATATCAATTTATTTATCTTACATGTTACATCTCCCATTCATACATTGAGTATCTCTTGACATTTATTTTTTCATTATTACACTTTAATATTAAGTATTAAATTTTTATAATCAATCATATTTGGTAATTATTCATGGGACGAGATAGATAGTAGCTTTCTATTAGGGGATTGGCAAAAAATCTACTCTTAAGATAGTTAGTTTTGATATGTTTTTAAAGGAGAATCTTTTTATAAATGAAAGTATAGAGATTTTATTATTTCTTGTTGATTATTTTTGTTCATTTTAGATTAAATTTATGGTTGTATAGACATTTAAGTGATTATCCATTTGATTTGTCTATTTTTTTATTAGATAAGCAAGGATTTTGAAAGGGCCTCGATCTCTTGTACAAAGAGAAAGATGAAGTAGTAAGCCCAACATACCAACAAATAGCTAAAATAGAACAACTACAAAATAACAAAATAGCTAGGGATCATCAAGTGGCAAAACAACACTTAACCAGACAAGAACTAGCTTGGAATCAAAGTGGTTTAAAAAATTGGTCCAAAGCTCTTTGATTGAGTGTTGTGAAAGGATCCTTCTCCCCAAATCATATTTTCTTGAGACAAGGAGAAGACATAAAATCACTGGTACATCGTTCATTAGGGCCCAAAGCATTATCTACCCTTGAACAATCGAAAAGGGAATTCTCTTTCTTAGAATCAATATTTTGAACATTCTAGAAAACAAAGATAGGCTCATTCTTATGTGTTAACATTTGATCCTTCTTTTTCCAAACAAAGTATTGTTTCTTATTTTTTAAGCACGAATTGTGGCCATTGCCCACCATATTAATTTGTTTATGTTGATACTATGTACGTTACAAAATTTCTTTATTTACATCTATATTACAAACAAATTTATGAAATATGAGCTATGCAATTTATTCTA
Organism: Cryptomeria japonica; assembly: GCF_030272615.1. Lineage (NCBI taxonomy): Eukaryota > Viridiplantae > Streptophyta > Pinopsida > Cupressales > Cupressaceae > Cryptomeria > Cryptomeria japonica. The sequence continues at coordinate 1,551,508 of NC_081406.1, read as the reverse complement.
AAATAAGTCAAAATTTGAAATTAAAATTATTATTAATATTAATAAATATTAAAATGAAATAATGACATGAATGATAAATTTTAGTAGAATAGATTATGAAAATACTTAAAATATTTTAAAATAAAATTAAAAAAATATAAGTTTGGTGTGATAATTCAAGAAAGAGTTCCTAAATCCTCTTTAAGAAAAAATAATTTAGCATATAATATACACAATAATAAAAATCAAAACTAAGTTGTGAAATAATTATACAATATGGTTGCTTCTATCAAAGAAAACATGTTCTACATGCATACTTTCTTGAGTGATGATGACTAAATAGGAAAGCCTCTCTAATTTATAATATATAAAAAAAAACCTTCATATTAAAATAATGATTCCATCACAAATTTAGATAAATATATAGATCTATAATTTGATTGAGTTTTTCACTTCATGGGCTAGGAAGGAAAATCTATGTATGTTGGATATAAGTCCTATAAATGTCCTCTTAAATGCATTTGTGAATCTTATTAAATCCACTCTTATATTGGGATTCCTCCAATAGAACTTTAATGGTAAAGGATTATCAACATAGATATCAACACTCTTGACATGAATTAGGTTTAATATTATACAATCCAATGTGAACATATCAAATATGAATCACGTTTGTTGTTATGCATACAAATTTGAGCATAAATTAGAGTAGAATAAGATGTAGCTACAAGTGTCAACAAATTAAGGTTTCAATTCAATTAAAACATATAAATAATTTGTATGTATGAATTTAAGTTGTAAATACCATGTTGACTCTTGTAAAAGATAATTGTATAGAAGAAAGTTGACATTTTTATCATCTGGATTGTCAGTGGATTTCATATTTATTGATCTATCTGTTGTTTTCTTAATTAGCATCGTTATCAATTTAGGTAAATTGTTTGCATATTCTTTTTTTAAATATAACTATAATTCATTTTTTTTTAGACTGTAGGAATCGGGTATAACACCCTCCTATAAATTGCAATGCACCGGTAAACTTTTTAACGTGACCGGTGATGCTGGCGCAACAAATCCTCCAGTACCACGTGGGCTGGGGGGAGAGACCTCATGACCTCGTGCTTCACCACTGGAAGCTCTTGCCAATCAAGCTAGGTCCCCAACCCATAACTATAATTGATTTTTAATATTTTAAATAGATTTCAATTTATTTTTTAACTTTTCGAGTTTGGTCAATAAAGTTATTAGATTCTTTATACGTTAATTTAATTTATACTATATAAAATATATATACACTATATTTAATAATTTTTATTGTAAAATATAATATATAATAGCATATAATTATAATATTAGTTTAAAAATAAATTATATAATTTACATTATATAAAATACAATAAATAATAACAGTAATGATATAATTTATATTATATTAAATATTATACATGATAATAAATATAATTGAATTTGTGCTATAAAAATATTTTTATTATTAATTGTATAATTTTATATTTGTATTTAATAATTTTTATTATAAAATATAATATAAAATAATAATAGTATAATGTATATATAATTATAACTATAATTATATTATATATAATTCAGTTTGTATTATAATATAGTTTTTATTTATGAATATAATATATAATAATAAGTATAATTAATATATGATAATATTATGTATACTATATATCATTTATTAATTATACATATTTACTAATATTAAATATAATATTTAATAATAAATATAACCATAATATTAACTTAATTAAAAAAATTACATTACACAATGTAGCATATAATAATAATATAATTTATTAGTCCGTGGATCAAGTTCTTAAAAGAAACATATCACTTGTTACCACTTAAAAATTAAGTTACAATTATAATTCAAATCACATTGACTATTTCTATTTCAAAATTATATAACTTCCATCTTATGATTTCACTTTAGAAAACTTTACTAATAGACTAATAATCAACTAATTCAAACAACCATTCTTATTCTTAACATTAAAACATAGTAATAGCTATTAAAAATTATAATCTTAGATGATTTTCTTCTATTGCAATACTAAAACAACAAGTAGCGACACTTAATTTTATTTTAGTCAAATTAGAACTCCATAACCTTGTATTAAACTAGAAATAAAATATTATCAAATTCTCTACAAACCCCAAAAACCTTTTTGACACTCAAAAATTCATAAATTTATGCCTATTCCCATGCAGGTTTCATAAAAAAAAAAGAAAGATAAAGATTTAAAGTTTTATAGAAATGCTTTTATGGCAAATCTCTTGAATCCCGCACCTTGTCCTCTCAATCCTCTCCCACCTTCTTTCAATCTCAATCCTTCATTCCAAATCAATCTTGGCCCTCCATTTTGGCCTCCTCCAATCTATAAATTGGAATCTCCTCCCCTCATCTCCATATCCGTCATCCAAGTAATCTTATGTTGCTAATTTGAGCTTTCAATCCATCAATCATACCCACATTATGCCCATCTCATGCCACACTTAGCCAAATCCATCCACTCGCATCTTGTCCCCACTCAATCCCTTATTGTGTAGTGAAGAGCAATCCACATCCCATCCCCTAAAAGAGAAAATCTCATCAAGTGGAGCATTAGGGTGCATCCACTTCATCATTTGGCTCAATCAGAGGAGGAAAGAAAAAGGTATAAAACGTTAATTTGCATGTTTTTTGTGATTTCTTTGTGTTTTATGATTATTATATGCAGCTAACCCTTAACACCCTTTTCTTGTCTTCATTTTGGCACGCTCGATGGGACCCACGTCCATGTTATCTAACCCTTTTTGGCTTCTTTTTAGTATTTTCCTCATAGGTTTGCAAAACAATGTCTCTAACTACACTTCGACGTCTCTGCTTTTGTTTCGGTGTCTTCGCCTGTGCAGAACGACGTCTCCATTTAAAATATTTTTTCCTGCCTAAATTTTTTGTCTGCAGGAACTTGTTTCGGCATTTGTGAAATCTAGAACGACGTCTCCGCTTTTATTAATTTTCCTTTTTTTTTCTGCAATTTTTAGTTTCATAACTAGTTATAAAATACAAAAAAAATCCATATATCAGCTTAAAAACAACAAAAACAGTAGCTAGTGAGGCTTATAGCATTAAGATTAATCACATTAAAATTTACCCTTTTTTAGGCTATTTAGCAAACTTTTTTGGGAACTGTGCTTCGATGCCTACGCAAACGTCAGCGTCTGCGCTACAAGTCGGCATCTCCACCCCTCTACTTTTCTCACCTTTTGACAGAATTCAAATTTTTTATATTTTTGAATCTTACTATTTGTGTCCAAAACCTGGAATGACATCTCTGCAGGCTACATTAGCGTCTCCACGCAAGTGTAATTCCTGCCAACTTTTGAATTCAAAATTTTAAATTTTTGTTTGCATTTGAGTTTGTTTTCTGTGTCAAGAACTTAAACCGACGTCTATGCATACATTAGTGTTTGCGCCTGTCCTTCGACGTCTACGCTATAAGAAGACATTTTTGGTTACTAATAATTCGATATGCGTTTTTACAATATTTTCCCAAATGTCCAAGGCATAATTATCATACTACTAATGTTTTTCTGTAGGACGTTTGTCGAAGACCCTAGTTTTTTATCACTAGCTTAGTTTTCCTTTGTACATCTTAGATTAGAAAACATATTATTACAATTAAAAAGAACCATTGTTTTTCGTGTTTGGTGCACTTGCACACCTGCAAGGTGGACCTACCGTCATGCTCAGTATCCTCTCCCCTCACCTTCTTGGATCCTGGGTGTAATAGAAAGGTGATTAACAACACCTGATTTATATTTTGTAGATAATTGCCTCTTGGGGACCTCATCACCCCAAGGGAGTAGTTCAAAATTGGGAAACGTCGGGGATATTGTCTCTCCCCACGTGATCTCAAGCAATTTTTCTAAGCCACTATATAAATATATTGGTCATGCGGCTAGAGCATTGAGTGAATTCGAGGTATGTGGAGGCCTTCTCTGCATCGATAAGCTCAATTAGAGCCTTAAGTGGCTTGCTTTGAGAATCCGTCATTGGATCGGGATCCCTTAAAACATTACTAGAAACCTTGTTGTAGTAGCCAAAAATCCCTACATTTCATAGTTTAGGATGTGTTGATTGTACCCCATAGATACCTCTCATGTACCCATTCAAGATGAGATAGGAATCCCTTGTTGGGAAAAATGGTGTCTCAACCTTGCATTTATGCGAGGTTACTTTTTATAGTAAGTTTTTATTTGAGCACGAAATGGTGCGAAACTCTCCCTAAAGCTTCTGGTTGGTTAGATAAGCATTCCGGTAAAGTTTCATCGCAAGGTCACAGCTAGTTTTGAAGATATTATTGTTTTCATCTTGGAGGGGTGCAATAAAATATTTAAACTTAATTTTGGGGAATTTAGAGGCTCCGAAACGCCCTGAAAAGTGGCTGTAACCAGCAAAGTTGGTTACGAGGTGATAGAGCACTTCGCGAGCTTTCCGGCGCTTCAAACGGTTCGTCAATCGGACACCCGGTTCTCAAGTTATGGCCTCCGGAAGTTTGTACTCCTGAAATAGGAAAAATAATTTGTATCGGATACATAAATGAGCTGTAAAAGGGAGTGACATGTGTTGATGTGTGCTTTAACATGTCATAGGGCATCTAGAAGGGAGATAAGGTCGGCTACACCTTATTGGGTGGTTTTAGCCCATGGTTTTGTAATACCGTTTGACGGTTTCTTGTATTGTATCTCCTATTTATGAGGTGTGTGAGATAGAGGTTGTGTGTAAGAGTCTCATGGCTATTGAGTTGCCTCTGAATCTCTGATTAGTGGTACTCCTGTGAAGAGCTTTCTCTGCAAGTATGTTGTAATCTATTTTTGATTGCTGAATAAAATATTGAGCTGCTTTTGGAGGGTGGGGTTTTTCTCCCGAAAGGGTTTTCTCCACGTAAATCACTGTGTTGTGGTATGAATGCTATTATATCTATTTCTATTTTCTGTAACTGTTGTAATGATCTGAAAAAGTTTTGCATTACCCTCCTCTCAAGGTTAGTGTAGGAAGTTGTTTCCGCTACTTAACTTCCTTACAAGTGGTATCAGAGCCTGATCACCTTTGGTTTCAATTGTGGGCAGTTGGGTTTTTTGAACTAATCCAAATTTGAGTGGGAGCTTGTGCAGAAGACACTTTTTGATCTTGTTGCAGGAATATTCAGATGGCGAGTTCGTCAGGGAGAATAGAGGTGGAGAAATTTAATGGAAGTAATTTTGAGATGTGGACGCTGAAGATGGAAGATCTGCTAATAGATCGAGATCTTTGGGATGCTGTTGATGCGAATGTCCAAAGGCCCTCAGATCCTACTGCGGCAGCTCAGTATGATGTTATGGACCGAAAAGCCAAGGGTCTAATCAGACTGTGCCTGGCAGACTCTGTTCTAATCAATGTCCATGAAGAAAACTCTGCAAAGAAGCTATGGACTAAGCTTGGTGAGATGTATCAAGTGAAATCTTTATTAAATCAAATTTTCTTAAGAAAGAAATTGTATTCCTTGAAGATGGAAGAGGGTGGATGAATTGCAGACCACCTGGAAGCATTCAATATGTTGGTGGCTCAATTAGTATCTGTCGGTGTTAAGATGGACGAGGAGGAGAAATGTCAGATCTTGCTTTGTTCTTTGCCTGATTCGTGGGATTCTCTTGTTATGGCTATCGGTAGTACTTCTGTTGTTTTGAAATCTGAAGACGTGGTGGGTGCCCTACTCGGTGAAGAGATGCGAAGGAAGGTATCCATCAGTTCAAAGGAAGCCCTAACCGTTCGTGGAAGACCTAAGGAGAAAGGCAAGAAGAATGAGAAGCGTGACAAGTCCAAATCCAAAGGGAGATCGAAATCTCCTGGAAAGTCTAGAGTCATTTGCTGGAACTGCGGTAAACCGGGTCACATCCGTAAGGACTGCAAAGAAGAAAAGAAGAAGAAGAAAAAGAAAAAGTTCGATTCTGATTCTGAGTCCGACAAGGAAGATGGTGATGCATTTATTGCGGCTTTGGCGACTCATGCAGGTAATGATGTCTGGCTAATTGACTCAGGTGCATCTTTTCATATGACTTCCAATAGAGATTGGTTTTCTGAATATGAAGGATTTAATGGAGGTGAGGTGTACTTGGGTGATGATTCACATCTAGACATTGTTGGTCGAGGTAAAGTTAGAATCAGGTTTTCTGATGGTAGAATAAAAATGATTAATGGTGTGCTGCATATCCTTGGATTAAAATTAAACCTGTTATCTGTGAGCAAACTGATAGATGCAGGTGTGCAGGTAGTCTTTTCTGAAGCAGGATGTAAGATGATTAAGGGTGCTATGGTAGTTGCTAGAGGTGTCAGGTTTGGCACTTTGTATAAGCTTGAAGCATACACTGTTGAGTGTAATAGCACTTCTATAAAAAGTAAATCTATAGATACTTCACTGGAAGATTTGAAGGCTTCACCTTCAACAGATGGAAATGGTTTTTGGGTACTTAAGGGTGCTCTTTCGTCTGAAGCAAAGTTACCTGCAGAGAAGACTATGTTATGGCACCAGAGACTTGGTCACATTGGAGAAAAGGGTCTAAGGACCTTGAAAAATAAAAACCTTGTTGAAGGTTTGAATGATTGTAATCTTGACTTTGATTTCTGTGAGCATTGCATTTATGGAAAACAAAACCGCGTTCAGTTTTACTCGAGTTCTCATAAAACTTGTGGTGTTTTGGATCTTATCTATTCTGATGTGTTTGGTCCAGTAGATGTCTCTTCGATTGGAAAATCCACATATTATATTTCATTTATTGATGATTTTAGTAGAAGGACATGGGTATATTTTCTAAAGAGTAAATCTGAAGTTTTTAGTCGTTTTAAAGAATTTAAAGCAATGGTTGAGTTGCAGACTGGAAAGAAAATAAAATGTTTGAGAACTGATAATGGCGGTGAGTTTTTCTCTAATGATTTTGATAGATTTTGTAAAGACTGTGGAATTAACAGGCAGAAGACAACTCTGTATTCTCCACAGCAGAATGGAGTTGCAGAAAGAATGAACAGGACACTGATGGAGAAGGCTAGGAGTATGTTGAGTGGTGCTGGTCTCGAACAAAAGTTTTGGGCTGAAGCTGTTGCCACTGCTTGCTACCTGATTAACAGGTCTCCTACATCAGTTCTTGTTGATAAAACGCCTATGGAAGCATGGTCAGGTCACAAGCCTTCATTGAGACATCTTAGAGTTTTTGGTTGCGAGGCATATGCACATGTGCCAAAGGAGAAGCGAACAAAGTTGGAGAACAAGGCTGTGAAATGTATCTTCATCGGGTATAGTTATGGTGTGAAAGGATACAAGCTTTGGGACCCTGTTGCACAAAAGGTAATTCACAGTAGAAGTGTTATTTTTAGAGAAATTAAGTCTCCTTCTGTTACATTGCAGCCAGAACAGACTAAAAAAGAAGATGTGATTCAACTTCCTTCTACACCTGAAAGAGTTGAATCGAGACCCCTAGATAGGCAAGAATTTGAGGAGAGCTCGTCTAGCTCTGAATCTTCAGAAGAGGAGGAAGAACCTCCAACTCAGCTTGTTCGAAGGTCTACAAGACATAGACAACCACCTGAAAGGTATTCACCTGATGATTGGAGATGTATTTTTGCTCTGAATACTAGTGTGGATGAACCGAAATCTGTAGAAGAGGCATTAGGTATGAATGATGCAGAATTCTGGAAGATTGCTATGGAGGAAGAAATGGCAGCTTTGAAAAAGAATGATACATGGGATCTTGTACCATTGCCTAAAGGACGAAAACCTGTTGGTTGTAAATGGGTGTTCAAGAAAAAGATTGGTTTAGATGGAAGCATTGAGAAGTATAAAGCAAGGTTGGTTGCAAAAGGCTACTCTCAGGTTGAGGGTGTTGATTACGGTGAGATATTTTCTCCTGTTGCAAAAATGACGTCCATTAGATTTTTGCTTTCTATTGCTACTGCTTATGATTTAGAGGTTGAGCAAATGGATGTGAAAACTACTTTCCTTCATGGTGATTTGGAGGAAGATATTTATATGACACAGCCGGAGCACTATGTGGTGAAAGGCAAAAGTAATTTGGTCTGTAAATTGAAGAAATCTTTGTATGGCCTCAAACAAAGTCCTAGGATGTGGTACCAGAAATTTGATACATATGTGTTGAGTTTGGGATTTGAACGTTCTAAATCAGATCACTGTGTTTATTATAAATCTGATGGTGATCATTTCTTATTCATTGCATTGTATGTTGATGATATGTTATTCATTGGTAAAGGGAAAGGTATGATTTCAGAATTGAAGTCTCAGCTCGCTGCTAAATTTGAAATGAAAGATCTTGGTGCAGCAAAGCACATTCTTGGGATGGAAATTAGAAGAGATAGGGTGAAAAGAAAGCTATGGCTAGGCCAGAGTAAGTATGTGAATTCAGTGTTACAGAGGTTCAACATGCAGAATTGTAGACCATTGAGTGTTCCTTTTACAGTTGGAACAAAACTATCTGTTTTAGATTGCCCTACATCCCCATTGGAGATGGAAGACATGAGCAGAGTGCCTTACCAGAGTGCGATTGGAAGCTTGATGTATGCTATGGTCTGTACTAGACCAGACATTGCCCAAGCAGTGGGAGTACTTTCTAGATATATGTCTAATCCTGGTAGAGTTCATTGGGATGCAGTCAAAAGAGGCTTCAGATATTTGAAGGGTACTTCAGAGTATTCTTTGTGTTATCATGGTAATTCAGTTGGAGACATGACTTCCCTTGATATCCATGGTTATGTGGATTCAGATTGGGCAGGTGATATTGATAGCAGAAGATCCACCAGTGCTTATGTGTTTACTTTGTTTGGTGGTGCAATTAGTTGGATGAGTAAGCGACAGGCTGTGGTTGCTTTATCCACTACTGAAGCAGAGTATATGGCAGCTACTCATGCTTGTAAAGAGGCCATTTGGCTTAAGAGACTGTGTTCGGATATTGGAATAAAACAAGGTACAGTGACAGTTTACTGTGACAGTCAGAGTGCAATTAGCCTAGCTAAGAACCCGACATTTCATGCCCGGACCAAACATATTGATGTTCAGTATCATTTTGTTAGAGATATGGTCGAAGATGGTAGGGTGAAGCTAGTTAAGGTGGAAACTTTGATGAATGTTGCAGATGCTTTAACTAAGCCTGTGAGCACAGAGAAGTTCAGATGGTGTTCAGAGTCTATGGGCCTTATGGCCCCTAGCAATTGATTCATTGTGTTGACATTCCCTTCCGCTCTTGCAAGGTGTTCGACAAGTGGGAGATTTGTTGGGAAAAATGGTGTCTCAACCTTGCATTTATGCGAGGTTACTATTTATAGTAAGTTTTCATTTGAGCACGAAATGGTGCGAAACTCTCCCTAAAGCTTCTGGTTGGTTAGATAAGCATTCCGGTAAAGTTGCGTCGCAAGGTCACAGCTAGTTTTGAAGATATTAATGTTTTCGTCTTGGAGGGGTGCAATAAAATATTTAAACTTAATTTTGGGGAATTTAGAGGCTCCGAAACGCCCTGAAAAGTGGCCGTAACCGGCAAAGTGGGTTACGAGGTGATAGAGCACTTCGCGAGCTTTCCGGCGCTTCAAACGGTTCGTCAATCGGACACCCGGTTCTCAAGTTATGGCCTCCGGAAGTTTGTACTCCTGAAATAGGAAAAATAATTTGTATCGGATACATAAATGAGCTGTAAAAGGGAGCGACACGTGTTGATGTGTTCTTTAACATGTCATAGGGCATCTAGAAGGGAGATAAGGTCGGCTACACCTTATTGGGTGGTTTTAGCCCATGGTTTTGTAATACCGTTTGACGGTTTCTTGTATTGTATCTCCTATTTATGAGGTGTGTGAGATAGAGGTTGTGTGTAAGAGTCTCATGGCTATTGAGTTGCCTCTGAATCTCTGATTAGTGGTACTCCTGTGAAGAGCTTGCTCTGCAAGTATGTTGTAATCTATTTTTGATTGCTGAATAAAATATTGAGCTGCTTTTGGAGGGTGGGGTTTTTCTCCCGAAAGGGTTTTCCCCACGTAAATCACTGTGTTGTGGTATGAATGCTATTATATCTATTTCTATTTTCTGTAACTATTGTAACGATCTGAAAATTTTTTGCATTACCCTCCTCTCAAGGTTAGTGTAGGAAGTTGTTTCCGCTACTTAACTTCCTTACATCCCTCGATTAAAAGATCTCTGGATCTTTGATGTAAGAAAATTTGGTATGCCCGAGAAGTGAATGCTATGGTGAGAGAGCCAGTGCTACTAGAATCTCTATCTATTCTATTGATGAAGAGGCTCCATTGAATGGTTTCCACTTTCTGGCCTAGGTTGTGTCTTTCACATGTCTTCATTGAAAAAACCAGTGAATTTTGTAACATCGGGATAATCTAGGCCCTCCCACATTTCAATCTTGCAATAAGCGTTACCTTGGCCAATGTGTTTGTCACTATTTGATTTCCCTTGCCAAGAGTAGACAAAATCCAAAACTTCCCAAGTTGATCCAAAATTTGACCAATCTCACTCATGCATCATAAGACCAAATTGCTCAAACATCCCAAGAAGTCCATTTATCGCCAAGTCAAGAAGAAGCAGTTGAGTTAGAAGAAAACCCTCAAGCATAATAAGTTCTTGTACATCAACCACAAATGCTTGTTGAAATATCGTACATTTTTACATCATTTCCATGATTACCTTCATGGTTACAACAATGAGTTTGATGAGGAACCTTTGAGAACCTATGTTTTCCATCAACAATCAAGATTGTCCCAATCTATCAATAGGAGTGGATGCATCCCATTATCCAACTCACCTCAACTAGAAATCACTTATTGAGTCATACCTCATCCAGGGTAATCTCTATTCCATCTTTTCTTTTTAATCCATATTCTTGCGCAATCATCACCATTTTCATCTTTTGAGGCTTAGCACATCAATCAGTTTCCAATCTCCAATCATAATCAATCAACCTCCTCATTTAAGGTCAACACTTTGCAAAGTTTGTCTTTGACCTCTTTATCTTTCGTCAAAATTTAACCTTGTGCTTGAGAAAGAATCTATCTCAAGTGTATCGTTTAATTGATCCTAGCCATTTGGGTTCAACAAAACCCTAATACTTTTCCCTATTTTGCTTAAAAATGAAGTCTATCTTAAGTAGAAGAACGTTTGATCCAATCTTAGTCCAAGGTATGAGTTTAGCCTAGCTTGGTTATTACCTTGCTTTTGTGGTCCATGTCATTGACCCCCTACACCTCTATCTTGTCCTAATCCAAGGACCAAGATATCTTCCAATCTATCTCATCCTAATCCAAGAATCGTCCGATCAAATCCAATCTGAATCCAAATCAAATCAAATCCAAATTTGCTAAGTCCTTCTCATCACATCTGAGTTATTCTAAAGACCGTTCTTCTCATTTATGTCCTCATCATTCTTGAGATTACCCATGTACGGTCTTGACTCACTCTCAAAAGGCAAGGATGACCAAAGGAAATGAGATGCCTGAAACTAGTAAACTCTTTGAACATGACCCCCAACAAGAGGAACAATATGTTGACCAACTTGACCACTCCCTATGCTTGAAAACTTTTATGGACAATCCTTATAATCAACAAATGATAGAGAAATTATTTAAGATTTATCCTAATGGGCTTGTGGCTCAGATTATTAGTCAAGGGGCATGTTTTGCCTCGAGTTTTGACCGGTTAGTGCTTGACACCCTTGCGAAGGTGACCTCATAAACCACCCTGTCCTCCCTACCATTCTTCACCTACCCCCTGCGACATCCACATCTGCAACCTCCTTACCACCAATTTATATACCTTAAAATACTTCTAATCCTCTTATCTCTCAACCTCCTAGGTCAACCACACCTCTTCATAATTCAAATAACTACATCAATGCTAGATTACGCCTTATTAGCGCCATCATCACATTATGTCCTCAAATCACTTCACAACCTCTTGTTTTTTCTTATCAGTATATTGGTGGTGGTAAGATGCTCGTACCCATTCAAATCCCAGGGTTCAATTCAAGTCACTACATTCCCAATTCCCAAAATCAACAACCTGACCTAATGAAGGAAATTCGGGACATGAAGGACCTTATCAAAAATTTCAAGGATGGGACTCATAAGAGACCTTATACTTTTGAAGAAATATTTCCTTTTCCTTATGACCCTTCTATTTCCATCACTCCATACCCCTTAGGTTTCAAAATTTCTAAATTTGAAATATACAAAGGCAAAGGTGACCCAAGAGACCATGTTCGCGAATTTTAAATCATTTGCCAGGAGGTCCCTTATAGTGATGTCTAGCTTAGAAGACTTTCTAAGAGTCTTAGTGGAGATATTCTCACTTAATTCTCCGCCCTACCCCATGGATCCATCAAATCATTCTTAGACCTCGTTGAAAATTTTGTGTCCCATTATGTATATAACATTGAGAATGATGCTTCTATGATGGACCTATGCAACAAAAAGAAGAGGCTCAGAGAAACCTTTGCTAATATCATCCAAAGGTGGCGGCATCTCATTAAAAAATTCCCTTGGGATATACTAGAGTCGTACCAAAATGAGTTATTTCAATGTAACTTGGTACCAGAAATGTCTCGCCCCTTAACTTGTCAATGCTTGGACTTATTCAAGAAAATCACTAAGAAAGGTCTAGCCTTAGAGCACATCCTCTTAAAATCCTATCATAAATCTAATCAAGGTTCTTCCTCATATAATGACAAGCCCAAGTATTGGTCAAAAAATAAAAATGTCATCAATGATGGAGTCATCGACATCAAGTGTGTCCAAACTTTAACCATCCCCACCAAAGCCACCGCCACCAATAATCAATTTAACATCTAGCCTACTGCATGCAACCAATCCCAACCCCGCAATAATATCTCCATCCAAGGTCGACCTCCCCATTCCAATAATCAATCCTAGCATGAGTATACTCCACTTGTTGAACCTATAAAGGTCATATTCCAAAAGTTTGTCAAGGATAGAGTCTTGGTCTTTCCGATGACTTGCCCTTGTGATGCAAATCAATGAAACCTAGATGGTATAATGAGAATGAATACTATGACCACCATCATGTCCAAGATCATGATACACACAAGTTTATAAAAATTAAGAATTACATTCAAGATTTGATTGATAAAGGTGATGTTGAGGTTGCAACTGCTAAACCTGGTAATTCGAATGACAAACTTAAAATGTAATAGGATCCCTTTCCCAAGAATGGTAAGGATAAATCTTCATCATCTCGTTAAGTCCACTATGATTACACTAACCACATCACTGGCTTTGACTCCTTGGTAGACCGCATAGAAATTTTTGATACCCATGTCAACACCATTAGAATCTGAGGAACCAATCCCTCTTCTAATTCTCGCAGACCTAAGGTAACCATTCAAGGTACCCCTCCTCCGCAACCATCAAGAAAACCATCTTAGGCTAATATTTTATTTCAAGGGGCTTCACCTTCCACCTCATCTTCTCAGAATGACTATAATATCACTACTCACGGAGGGAGAGTAACCATTTGGGGAGCTCCTCCTCCTCCACAAGTCCCCATGTCATCTACTCATCGTTATGATATCCTTGATCACCTCAGTAAGATGCCTACACAGATCTCCATCTTGGAACTCCTCAAGACTTCACCCATCCATAAAGAGATCCTTGAACAGGCCCCCATGGAATCCTGTGTCCCAAATAATATCAATACTGACCAATTCTAGGCCTTAATTGGCAACCATGCTATGCAACACCATCTCATTTTCACATCCAAAGATGCAGCATCCACATAACCATCCCATAATAAACCCCTTCACATTGAGGCTATTGTCCAAAACCATAAAATCAAGAGAGTTCTTATAGACGTTGGATCTAGATTGAACCTTTGTACATATAAATTGATCAAACAACCGGGTATCTCTGAAGACTTGGTTGACACATTTGGAAAGATCACAATTAAAGCCTATGATGATGTAGAAAGGGTCTCTAAGGGTAATATAACTCTACCTCTTCAAGTGGGCCCTGCAATGGTTGCAACTACATGTCAAGTCTTAAACCTTGATCTCCCCTATAACATCCTTCTTGGTTGCCCATGGATCCATTCCATTCAATCTGTTCCATCCAATTATCACGAATGCCTTAAATTCCCTTAGAATGGAAGAGAGATCATAATCTTGACTGACCCGCAACCCTTTCAGTATTGCAAACTTCTTAAGGGAAAGCACCCTTATCATTGCCCACTCAATACACTCATTCTTCCACCCCTATTTGATCCATCCAATGTTGCATCCACCTCCTCCCAACTTGAGATCAAGGTCAAGATAATTGACAATGGTTGTGGAGAATACACACTTCAAAATTCACTCTATGTGGGACAAATGCCACCTTCTCCTAAGTCATATGGATTACCTAAAGAGATTGAGATCTAGACGAAACCCACTATGAAATGCAAAAAGACAACCTTTGAGCAGTTGGGCCCACTTGATGAAGAAAGCTCGAAAACTGATGTTACTTCTTAGATATACCAAGAGGTGGATGAATCACCAACAAATATTCCCAAGAAAATGTATCCTAAGGCATTTGTTATTGTATAAAATATGGGTTATAAAGGGCATGGTCTTGGACCTCAAGAACAAGTAATAAAAGCACCCATCTCACCAATTTCATACAAGTACAATAGGGGCTTGGGTTACTCACCAGTGCCTAAGGTTACTCTCATTGGCGCTATGACATATCCTCCCTTTGAAATTGAAGACTCTAATGAAGAGGAGTTCACTGAAGTGCCTTTCAAATATCTTGACGATATTTTTTATGATTCCTACATTAATTCCATCACCCCTGTTACCCCTTCCACTTCATCGGAACTCCAACTCATCCACCTCAAATGCATTGATTGGGACCAACACGGACCACCTGCCTTGGACATTTGTGTCGACATCAATTCCCTCTTGGTATGACTCAACATGAGAGACCTCTAGGATCACACATCTGTGAATGGAATCCAACTCAATAGGGAGACATACTTTGGTAGTCAGGTCAACTCCCTTAGTCGCAAAAAATGAAAATAAAAAGAAAAATCAGAAGTCACCTAGTGAAAACCTCTTTGAAGCACCTTCAAAATTCGAAAAAGTAAAAATAAAGAATGTATCTTCTAGTGAAAACCTGGATTAGGCACTAGAAGATGAGGGCTTTGACCTGCCTAGCATGGTTCCCCTGTATCAAGAGAAATCATCATTGTTGATTGAAGAAACTGATACTATCAACATGGGTATAGATGACACTCTGAAGAATGTGCTTTTTGCAAAGTCTCTTACGAATTAGGAGAAACATAATTTCATAAGTTTCCTCAATGAGACAAAAATCAACTTTTCCTGGTCTTATGCAGACATGCTAGGCCTTGATCTAGAACTGGTAGTCCACATTCTCGCTATTAGACCAAATGCTAAACTAGTCAAACAAAAGCTCTGCAAGATGCACCTGCATATTTCCCTCCTAGTTAAAGTAGAACTATAGAAGATGCTAGATGTCAGATTCATCCAACCCATTGATTATCCCGAGTGGATCTCCAAGATCGTACTTTTCATCAAGCCCGCTATGGGCATAAGGATTTGCATAGACTCTAGGGACCTCAATAAAACATGTTTGAAAGAGGATTTCCTCTTGCCCAACATAGACATAATCATAGACCTAACTGTTGCACGTGAGATTCTTTCCTTAATGGATGGTTTCTGTGTGTACAATCAAATCAAGATCATTGAGGAAGACCACCAAAAAATGACATTCACAACTCCTTGGGGAGAATTTTGTTATTAGGTCATGCCCTTTGGATTAAAGAACATAAGAGCAACCTATAAGAGAGAAATGACAACCATTTTCCATGACCTCCTGCATGATATTATGGAAGACTATGTAGATGACATTCTGGGAAAATCTGACCCGTGAAGAACATATCCTTGTCTTGAGAAGGGTCTTTGAAAGATTGGAGAAATATGAGTTGTGCCTTAATCCGAAGAAGTGCATCTTTGGGGTCACATCTCGAAAGCTGGTAGGATTCATATTCTCTCATAGAGTAATTGAGGTGGATCTGACCAAAGTCAAGTCTATCATGTAAAGGCCTCCCCCCAAGACACTCAGACAGCTTCGCAATCTACAAGGTAAGATTTAGTCCATCCACCATTTCATCGCACAACTCACAGTCAAGTGCCATCATTTTAAACATCTTCTACTCTAGTACACCAAGTTCAAGAGAGACTACTTATGTCAGAAGGCCTTTAATAAACTAAAATAGTATTTGGCCTCCCCTCCAGTCTTGATGTCACCTATACCAGGACAAACCCTTCTCTTGTACATATCAACAACAAAAGTGGCTCTAGGGCATTACTCTCACAAACTGATGATAAGGGAAAAAAGCATGCAATATATTACATCAGTCGCACTCTTATGGGATATGAACTCAATTACACTCCCATTGAAAGAGTTTTCCTTGTAGTGGTTTTTAGCACTCGGAAGCTTCACCATTATATGCTTAAAAATAAGACCAAACTCATAGCAAAAATTGAACCTGTCAAGTACTTGTTATCTAAAGCTACTCTCATAGGGCATACAACTAAATGGGTTATGTTACTAAGTGAGTTCGGCATAGAGTATGTTGATAGAAAATCAATAAAAGGACAAATCATAGCTGATCAATTGGTTGATGCACCCATTCAAGGAGATCACCCACTCATAGTAGAATTTTGTGATGATGCTATCATGACTGTCACACAATCAACCCAATGGTAGTTATATTTTGATGGTTCTTGCACGCAACATGGATCGAGGACAGGTATTTTGCTAATTACCCCTCAAGTCAACTGCATTCCTAAGTCTTACAAGTTAGCCTTTGCATGCACAAACAACATAGCATAATATGAAGCTCTTATCACTGGCTGCCTTTAGCCACTCAATTGAAGATCACAAAATGCAAGTCTATGGAGATTCCTAACTTATCACTAAACAAGTTAATGATGAATATAAAATGAAGGATGACAAGTTGATCCCTTATCGCCACATGGTCAAAGACTTAAAGCATAATTTCAATCTTATCCAATTTGAACATGTTCCTAGGACAAACAACAGAGCTACCGACACAATGACTACAATTGGTTCTCTCCTACAAATACCTACAAATAGTTAGAGATGTAAGTTCTTGGTCGAGCATCTTTTAGTACCAGTATATGATGTCCTTTAATAAGACATGGTATGTGTCCTTGTTGGTCCTCATTCCCTATGGTACCAAGAAACATTCGCTTACCTTTGAGATAACATAATTCTTGCTCACCTTACTAAAACCCAAGAACAGACATTCATCTGCCAATCCACTCGCTATACCATTCTAGGTGATACCCTATTTTGAAGGCACTTTGATGGTTCCCTCCTAATGTGTTTAGATAAAGAGGAGGATGAACGAGCACTACGTGAGGTACATGAAGGTATTTTTGGATCACACTCAAGCGGCCTCATTTTGGCTAAGAAGCTCTTGTGTATAGGATACTACTGGCCTACAATGGAACGAGACACCTATCACTATGTGAATATATGTATCCCTTCTCAGCAACATGGTGACAAGATTCATGCACCTTCTCAGGATGTGCAGCCATTCATTACACCTTGACCCTTTTCACAGTGGGAGCTCAATCTCATAGGAAAAATCCATCCCACATCATCTAATGCCCATAAGTTCATAATAATTGCCATTGAATATTTCACCAATTGGGTGGAAGCCATACCCCTCACCTTAACCACTGGAAAATAGATTTCCAATTTATATCTTGAATTACTTAATCTGCCACTATGGAATCCCTAAGATTATCATTACAAATAACAAAAGTCAATTTAAAAATCAGGATGCCAAGGAATTATGCCAAAAAATTTCCATTCAACATCGCTTCTCCACCCCATACTACTTGCAAGGTAATGGTCAAGTTGAGGCTTCAAATAAAACTCTTATCAAAATCATTAAGAAAACAGTCAACAAAGTTGGTCATGATTGGCACTTGCAACTCCATCCTGCCCTTTGGGCCTACCGCACAAGCATTTGCACACCTATAGGAGCTACACCATATTCCTTAGTCTTCAACTTTAAAGTCATCTTACCCCTTGAGATCAAGATCGCCCCACTTTGTGTATCACTACAGAACATCCAACTCGATGAAGAATACAAAGTGGCTAAATTACAAGAGTTGAACTACTAGATGAAAGCCATCTCAATGCCTTAAATCACCTCCGAGTATATTAGAACCACCTACGATTGTGTTACAACAAAAAAGTCAGGATTCGAGAATTTCACATTAGTGACCTTGTCCTTATGAAAAATCAAAAAAATCTTTAGGAT
Source organism: Cryptomeria japonica (assembly GCF_030272615.1). Taxonomy (NCBI): domain Eukaryota; kingdom Viridiplantae; phylum Streptophyta; class Pinopsida; order Cupressales; family Cupressaceae; genus Cryptomeria; species Cryptomeria japonica. Next base: position 1,533,110 of record NC_081406.1, on the reverse strand, counting down.
AGTGAGAAGAAGGGCAAGTTTGAGCCTAATTGGCTTGGACCCTATGTCATCACTGCAAAATATAGATTAGGAGCCTATCAGTTGGATACACCTGAAGGAGGTCCTTTGGATGAGCCTATGAATATCATGCATCTGAAGAAATTCTATGGCTAGTCTTTAGAGGCTACCAGTTTTCAAAAATAAAAAAAATAAAAAAAAATACAAAAATACAAAAAAATGAAAAAAAGCAAAGAAAGTCAATTCGTCCAATACTGAAAACCACTTTGTGGCGCTATGGGAAAGTACCTTGGTGAAAACCTGTTCTTAGGCATCAAGGTAAATATGTCATATCCACTGTCTCTTTGGACCCTCATCCCAACTTCTTGCATTTGCCCCCCTCCCCCCGTCTAGCATTCATATTTATTTAGTAATGTAAGCCATTAATTCACCACTTAGCCCATCATATGCTCCCCTTATCTGTGCAGGTACTTTTCATCTTGATCATCCGCATCATTTGCCTTGATTCCTCACAATCACTTCTCCCTCATGAGATGATGAGATTTTGTCCAAAATGTGAATAGGGATTGACCCAATACATTGATCTTTCCCCGCTTTTTGAGCTTGTCCCATTAAAATGAGCTTCTTCTTAACTTGTGCATCACTCAAGCACCCATCCACATTGTGCTCACCAAAATCTTAACAATGAGATTGCATATTTGCATCCGCTTGCACCTCCATCTTCTCTATTGCCTAAATCAATCATATGAGTCACCTTTGCCCATTGAGATGCATCCTTCCCATGTCTGGCATGTTGTCCCAATCCTAGTCCTACTCTTGGAAAGAGATATTAGTTGTCCATGTGTATGTCGTTTGCATGTTTGGTCTTGTTGATTTTATTTTCATTTTGTGTCGTATGACTACTCTTATCTTGAGCTACCTTGATCATTCCATATCTTGGTATATCTTGGGTTGGTGTATATTGGGGTATGTTTTGTGGTATGACATGTTTGAGGGTTTCTCTTGTACGATCCTGCAGTCTCGCATCTACATCGTCATGGTGTTTGCGAGCCTACGTGTATTGAGATACCTATTGTCTGAGAGTCTAGTGCACACCTTGGATATTCACAACATCCTGATTCCTATAATCAGTGGTGTAGATAATCCTTGGCAATATCAAACTAGGTTTTCTCTCCACATCTACATAACAAGAAATCCAACATCCACCTCCCCTTCCCCCCCACCCCCTACCCCCCCTCATTCATTCATTCATTCATCATTGATTCATTCATCTTGGAGACTCCACTTTATTCTTTTCTTTTCTTTTCTCCTCCCTTCCATCTATCTAGTCCTATTCATTGTATTATGGTTGGCTCATTACAAAAATTGTCCATCCCTATCCCATTGTATTTTCATGTGATAACTCAATGATGAGAAAATAGTACCAAACCGGTACTAAGAGGGGGGGTGAATCAGTACATACAATACAATTTCTCTTAAACCGGTTTGACAACAAACACTTCAGAAGACTAGCAGACAGTGACACCGGTTTGAAACAGAGTGCAACCGATAAAGCTAAGAATGTTTGAGGCAAGCATTAACCTGTTACTTACTTAGCCTTTCACTCAAATTGAGACTACACTACCGGTTCACTCTTATGCATAAACATGTAATCTATCATCAGATCATAATAGCAGCTAGTTCAACATGTTTTATTGACAGGCATAAAACACAGAACCATCATATGCCTAACAAACAATAGCAAAGCATCACAAGATAAAAACATCACACATGACACATATTTTTCACATGGAAACCCAACTGGGAAAAACCACAGTGGGGATGAATACCGACAAGCTATTTTTGAACTCTTTGGAAGTCCGCTCTGTTAGGAGCCTTGTCCGGTTAAAGACATTACAATAGGTTTTGCTAGGAACCGATCCTGTTAGAGATCACCCAGTTAAGGGATGGCTACAATACCCGATTAAGGGTTAAACCCTGTTAAAGGTTACCTTGTTAGAGGATTTCAAGAACTCAATAGCTAAAGGAATTCAAACTCAGTAGCTTAGAGTTACCCTATTAAAGGATTTACAGCAAGCCGGTTAAAGCTACCCTGTTAAGAGATTTTCCAACTATTGAGGTGGTTAGAGATCAACAGGTATTACTATGATTTGGTAATAGCACTCAGTGCCAATGCAGATCCACTTAAGCTCCTCTTCTCCTTCTGCACTTACACTCTGTAGGTATCACTTCTCTCCTTTTGGTCTGGCAAGAAACACGTATCCTTTCTCTTGGATACTCACACACAACTTTTGCCAACAACCCTAGAAAGAGTCACAACATTGACCTTATAGAAAACAGTTAGGTCAAAAGCATAAACCCTAAACCCTAAACCTAATAGGTTAAGGAATTCAAATGGTTCAATCTTGACCGTTGAGCATACTGCATAAATCTCCATCGTTCATTTTCTGTCGTTTCCATGGCGGCTGATAACCCATCACACGTTATCACCATTTTACAGTCTTCTCATATTCCCGAGGTAGATAGGTAAGATCTTCTTCATGCACGATCCTTCATGTACAAAAGGCTTACTTGGCAACACAATCTTGTTCTTTGTTATCATGCTAACTCGTCACACAAAGTCACCGGTTGGACCACACAGGCTTGAAGCACTTCAACCGAAAACCCTAAAGTTGAGACTACGAACCCATGTGCCGGTTCCCATAACCATATGTCGGTTCACCTTTGAACAAGCACACTCACTTTGGCACAAATGCCAGTTCACACCTCTGCAACATATTGACATCAATGACAACATACAATGTCATTATGTTATGTGTCGGTTCCCATAACCATATGCCGGTTCACCTAATGCCAACATCATGTGCATTCATATTAGTGTTGCATGTCCTATTTGCATATACCTTTTCATTATGATATTTTATACATTTTAGATGTTCATTATCATTCAGTTGCATATTGCATGATTGCATTAGGGTGCATTATATATCATATATGCATTAGGTTCATTTTTTATCATTAGTTATAGTATGCATTTGCATCTCATTAGAATTTATTATATCTCATTGTAGGAAATATAGTTATCTCATATATTTTCATTCCACAACATAGCCATCTCATTTTGCATATCATAATAATGTTATATACATTTTCATGCCACATCATAATAATTGCATATCATTTCATATCATTTAGCTTAATTACAGTCATTAAGTTTTCATCTTAGGTCATAATAACATGCACATATAAATCATACATAAATTTATGATATCACCATCATCCATATCACATCCTGCATACATCATAGGTTAGACATAATCATCACATATAAAAAATCACACACATCATATAAACATCATGCATTCATCCTGCACCCAAAGAACATTAGGAATATAGCATTATAAAATAAAACCAATAAGCATGTGCATGCATCATATAGGCATACATCCATCCCGCATAAAAAAAATGTCAGATAATCATCAACATGCATCATAATTATCCATGTCCATCAATCATCAAATAGAAATTAAAAGTCCATAATAAAGTACACATATGTATCGTAGCCAAAAATGATGTTTCATCTCATATATATCAAAAAATAAAGTGCCCAATCATGATACAATGAATATCCCTAAAGGGTCAAAATGTCACACATATCAAGAGCTAGCATGTGCTCTCCCTATCATCTAACTTGGATCTTCCCAACCACTAAATAGTGTTATTGGAGGTGGTCATGGTTCCCTCATCCCAACAGATGCACCTAACTACTGGCTCTATGTCTTGTGTGACTAGACACTCTTTGTATACGATGTTGCCCTTTGGTCTAATGGGAGCGCCTGGTGATATAGATCCTTGTAGTATTGGGTCTCTCATGCCATCATGTCAATCTATTGGCGTGCACCTATAATCTCTGTAAAAACAACAACAAATCCTCTCTCCTTAGAGGTGGGTAGCATCTGCCTCTTCTCTAGTCAGTCGAGCCCTCAATGCCTATAACTCCTCGTCCATCCTCTCCATCTCTTGTGCTATATCCCCCCCTCTGTCTACCTCTAGAATATCTGAGGTGGTCTCTTCCTCAGTCCTGTAACTATCCCTCTCTGCTATGGAAGCCTCGAGGTCCACCCTCAAGGCATCTCCCTCTGACCTCACCCTCTCTTGCTCAATATGAAGGCTATCAGCTCTGGCTTTCTCCTTCTCTACTCTAGTCCTCTCTACTGCTAGTTGATCTTGTAGGCTCTAGGCTCAAGCCTTCTCTGTATCTCTCTCCAAAATGGCCTGATCCAAAATGACCTAAGAGATATGTCCTTGTGCATGCCCTCCCTCCACCTATAAATCCATCCACTATACATGTGCCTAAACTGGTGGTGGTCCCTCAACCTGTGAAGCCAACCCTACCTACTTTGTTAGAGCCTATACCTGTACTTGTACCTATACCTATAGGGGTACTTTTACATGTCTCCTCCCTCCTCTTTGTGGAGCTCTCCGCCTAACCCTATCTCCTCCTACATCTCCTCTCTCCTCTACTGCATCCCCCTCTCCTCCCACTATCTCATCCACAGACGGTGCAATCTCATATGCCTCAAGGACACCTGGCACAGTCAACCAAACTAGTCTATGGGCCTCCCACCATGCTGCATATGCCCCTATGCACCTCGGATCTGCAATCTCTAGTCTCTCCTGCTAGACTACTATCTCTTCACTTATCCAACTCAAGTACACCTCAAAGAGTCCAACAACATCACCCCATGTGGTCATCTCCCTAGCAATGCAAGGATGTGTGCTCTCCTCACCCATAATGTCTTGCCGCTCTCTGAACTGCCTCATCACCTTGTGTGGCAGGTACTAGTTTATAATGTGCACTGCCCGCCAAAACAACCAACACTGAGTCTAAGCCCAGGAAAGCAAGATGTATTTTCCCCACTGCTCTCAATCACAATATGGATGCCATGTGAAGTCCATCATCTCATAAAAAATACGGTGCCAAAACTAGATAGCCCCGACCCGAGTATAATGGAGAAGTCCTATGTATTTTTCCACATAGGGATATGTCCTCTTCCATGGTTGAACTCCTAGTGGTCGTGTAACTGCTATGTGCTCCCATACCCATATGTGGAGGAGTGTGACACATGTCCTGGGGTTATTATAACCTCGCTAAACACATATGCATTCTGTGATATAACTATCCCAAAAACCATGCCCACTGAGGTCGAGCATCATTCTCCCAGTGATCAAGCCGCATATGAATAAAACAAGTTGTGGAATCCCCCAATGTGGCTCCATTGTTATCTCAAGTACCATCCACGTTCGATCCATCGTCAAGTCGTCGGAGTCACAAATGCTCCACATGTACCACTTGGTTCCCTCCAATCTGTACTCAAGAATGATGTTGTAGATAGGTACCTTTAGGATCCACCAAACATCAAGAAGTGTATTGTTGGCTTCATCTGTTGGTAGGTGGAAGGTTCATATCTCGCTATGCCATTGCTCAACCAATGTCATCTATTGGTTCCCAAATAAAGAGATCATAAAACCTAGAGGTTTATCCACTTTCTCATCGACAAGCTTAGGATAGGACTTGGCCAATGAACAAGATTCAGTCTCGGGAGTAAAATCTTATGCACCTTTGGCTCTGCAAGACTGAGGTGGGTGGAGTTGAACCACTTGATGCAGTATGAGTATTTAGTTCTCATAGTACTAGTGTTTGAACTCATGAATTGAATTTATATCTGTAACTTAGTGTTTGAACTCATAAATTATAGTGCTTGAACTTTTCATGTGATATGGTGTAAAGCAGAAAATCGAACCCTAGGTGTTCCCCCACTCCAAAGAGAGAGAAAGGAGGTCACTAGGATTGACGGTTTTCACTTAGGAGAGACTTTACATTCAAAAGAGGGGTTGAAACTCACAAGATCCAATCCCACACAATGCAAGATTGAATTCTAAATGAGTTTCAAGGGTTGAGACAACAAGGATACCCTCTTTTGTAAAGAATGTAGATAGAAGGATTGAACTAGGAGTGTATGTGAAAGTAAGAAAGATTCACTTGTAGACGAAGATAGGGACACGGGATGAAGCTGCGGACCTGAAATTAGCAATAAAATGTCGAGACGATGCTGTCCTGCAAGTTTGAGCAAAAGTTGACGGGATGATGGCGCCCGGAGTGCACACGGTCCTCCAAAAAATCCACGAAACCAAGGGGGATCTGTTTGTCTATGCGAAGGTGTAATGATGTTGTATGTTGTATGTTGTAGGTGATCTCCTCTTCAATGGTTGAATCCTTGTCTTGAATGCAACACCTAGCCTTGAATGGAGACCTAGAATGCTCAATTGCTTGAAGGAATGCTTGAATGCTTGAATGTTTGTCTATCGCTTCCGCCTCTTGCACACATATGTTTCTCACCCCCTCCAAATGGGAGGGGAAATGTAGTTTATATACTTGTCAATTAGGGTTAGGAGACTGATTTTTTCGACCTTAGGCCGACCTAGGAACATTATTTTCCAAATTGCAAACTTGAAGACCCGATGCCCAACAAGAGACTGGGCCCAAAATAGGGCCAGGGACCAGGGTGCTAGGCGCTATGGTCCCACCTCCCGGGACAGCAGGGTGCAAGGAGGATCAGGCCAAGGTGCAAAAAGATGCAGTTTTTGATGTCGTAAACAGGTTTCGAGGTCTCCATTCAGGTTCAACGTTGCGCCGCCATTGTGAAGACCCAAATGCAGTCAAAATTGCAAGTGTTGCAATTTTACGACGCTACATTTAGCCCCCACTTTAGCGGGACTATAAGCGTATGCCCATACTTCCGGTAAAGTACAAGGAAACAACATTGAAAGACTTTCACCATGTCAAGGAGGCATGATACACCAAGCCCCCAGTGGACTAAGGATCTTACAACTTCGATTGACAAAGTAAAAGGGAAGATCACGAGGGAGAACCATGACTGTCAGTAGTAAGGTTCCCTCACTATGAGTCATGCAAGAAAAATACCAAAAATTTTCAAGGCAAAGCTAAGTTCGCCAAGAAATTTTCAAGTATCCTGAAGAGATATGAACGGAGTGTATGCCCCCTACGTTAAAGTGATCGCACACGCCTCATCGGGGGTGATTGCTTTAAGGTAGTGATACACATAAGAAATGAGAAGGTAAAGGAGCACATTATCACAAAGATTTAGCCCCCAAGTGTGAGATAAACCCAAGGATAATAGACACAAAACACAAAGCACGAGGTGACTTCGCTTTCCTTGGGGTCAGTATGCTGTATGATAATTCATGTATATCATATGTATGTATGCATAATTGTTCTTCATTCCCCAATCAAGGAAGGTCACCTAGAAGAAGGGAACACATGTGTCTTTTGAGTCAACATGAGAGAGACCAAAAGAGATCTCAATGCTTTGCATCATCCTCAAGTAGACAACACTAAGGACAACAAATAGAAGAATGGGAATAACACATAAGAAGTAACAAAAGAGATCAAGAGAGGAGGAGAGAGTCTTCTATGATAATGAAACTAGTCTAGCACATCATCCACCCCCCGATCTTGCTGATCAATATTTCAGGAAGGCAGGAAACACGCTAGAGGAGGAACATCCAACATAGCAGATGGAGCTATCACAAGATCCAAACAAGGGCTATGTTCATGTTCCAAGCCACGTTGTTCTTGTCTAGGAGCTAGGATAAGTGCTTTAGAAAATTCATTAGATAAATGGTTATAAATATCAACATATTCATATTCACTATCAAAAGCAAGAGGAGTAACATTTTCATCATGAATAACATTTTCATCTATATCATCATCAAGATTTATAAAAATAGGATCTTTAACTCACACAGAATCAAAACCATCATGCATCTTATGTTTAGGAGATTTTGACTCAATTTTCGGCTGAGGCGAAAATGGAATAATGCTAGTTGAAGGTGTCTTAGGGGATTGCGAAGTTTGAGAAGCAGCTGCACGAGCTCTAAGATGATGCTTTTGTCGGTGCTCATGCGCAGAACAATTTCGTCTAGTCTTAGTAGGAAGTTGAGAAGATTGAGGAGGAGGAATGTTCTCATCCTTATCACTTGGGTGTTTAGGTTGTGGTCTCTTAGGTTGGACGATAGGAGAAGAGGAAGGTCTCTTCTCTCTATAAGAGGAAGGAGGAGGAACTGCTCCATATAAAGGAGGAATATCTGGTTTAGGAAGGAGACCAAGTCCATCATGACGAGGAGGTATAGGTCTACCTTTAGAAAGTTTATTAGACATAGACATAGTCACATCCATAGGGATGGGTTGGGAATCTTCTTGAGGAAAGACATTAGTTTTATCTTTCAAAGGAAGAACTTCCTTCTCAAGAATGATAGGAATATCAAGTTTGGGTGTTCTAGGTTCACTTAGAGATAGGATCATATCTTTTTTCCACTTTTGATAAGATTTGAAAAGATGATCACTTCGTAGTGGAAGAGATTGAAATTGTTTAGGCCAAAAATAATCAATAGGAGTGCTAGAAGTTCTTTCGGCTGGTTTAAAGAGACTATGATTGACAGTAACAACTTCACCATTATGGGGAAATTTCAAACACTTGTGAATAGGAGAAGCAATAGCTTTCATGGAAGATAGCCAAGGATAGCCTAGCTTCACATGAAATTGTTCGGATGATGGAATAATAGCAAAGCTCACATCAAGGGATTTGTTATGGACCTCAATAGGTAATGTAATAGAACCAATTGCAGGAGAAGAAAATGCATCAAATAGTTTCACAACCACATTTGTTTTGTCATAGATCACTTGATTCAATTGCAAAGTAAAAAGAAATTCTTCAGTAATGACATTAACCATGCAAGAAGGATCAATAAGCACTCCACGGCAAGGTGTATTCTTGACTTTTGCAACTATATATAAAGGACCATCAGGTGCCCTGATAGTTTCACTGGAATCAAATGTGATGGAAGGCTCTTTAGGGATTTTCTGCTGCTCTACAAAGTTAACCACATTCGGAGTCATAGACACAAGACCATCAGGTGAGAAAGAGGAATCGTTAGTCTCAATCACATTAGAGGTATGAGAAAGTAATGGATCAGTAAAAATCTTAAGATTTTGGTTAGGAAGAGCTACAGATGTGTTGCCTTTATCATTCACACCTGAAACAGAGATAGTATTATTATCAATCAAATCTTGAATTTTACCCTTTAAAGCAAAACATTTTTCAGTATCATGCCCAAGTTGACGATGAAATTGACAAAAAGATTTGTTATCAAAATAGGGTGAATTCATCTTTGTAGGATCTATTTGCTTTATAGGAGGGAGAGTAAGCACATTTCGTTCCAATAACTTATTCATAATACTATGCAATGATTTATTCAAAGGAGTAAACACTCTTTCTTTCTTGAAAAACTTAGAAATAAGAGGCACACCTGATGCTCCATTCACATTATTGTTGGTGATGTTTTCATTGAACTTGATGAACCCTCTGTTCAGTTTAAACTTCCCAAATGGTTGTTGACTACTATCACCCTTATCACTCGGAGCCATAGGATTTGCTTGTTCCATTTGACTCACAGTTAGTTGATAATTGTGAAGAGTTGCACACAACTGTTGGAAAGAAGTAAACTCAGAAAACATAAGTTTTTCTCTAATATCTTTTTGTAAATTAGAAATAAAGATTCTTTGAATATCATTGTCAGGTACTAGAAAAGAAATTTGAGCACACAAATGCTTATATCTACCAATGAAATTAGTCACTTTTTCTTTAACACCTTGTTTACAATGCATTAAATCAATCAAAGTAACTTTAGGACCTATATTGTTTTGAAATTGTTGAATAAAAGCATTTGCAAGTTGTTGGAAAGAAGTAATAGAATAGGAAGGCAACGAGCAATACCATTGTAGAGCCTTATCTCTTAATGTTCTAGTAAACAGTTTTGCAAGCAACCTTTGGTCATGAGCAAAATTGGTACATATTGTTTGAAAGGTCTTAACATGTGTTAGAGGATCACCTTTACCATTATAAAGCTCCAATTGCAGGAGGGATAGCTCGAATAATGTCAAGAGAAAGTGGGCTCACAACATCAAATGTGGGCACACTAAACTTAGGTTGATTCATAGAGGCAATTTGTTGCTGTAAAGAAGAGACAGTTTGTGCAAGATTGTTAATGGTCGCTTCAGTCGAAGAGTTCATATTAGACATGTTAGATTGTGATGGAGGTATTATATTATTGAAAGAAGGTATTGATTGAGAGTAAGGTGGCGGGAGACTATGATGGTTAGTCATAGGAGATGATTGGAAAGAAGGAACACTACAAGGAGGAATGGAATGGTTAAATGAATTGCCCCCTTGCATCATGTTCATTTGTGGCGATGTAATAGGGACACTCATTGAAGGAATGAATGAAGAAGTTGGATTGAATGAAGGAAGAGGGTTGATTGAAGAAGAAGGATTGCCCCCATGACTGGTGTTCATAGGTGAAATGTTTTGGATTGAAGTAGTCATTATGTTTGATGTAAAAGTAGGTATACTAGCAATAGAAGTTGTCAAAGGATTAGAATGATTGACTTGAGTAGGAGGTTGTGTATAACCTAAAGTTTTGGCACAACTCCTCATAGGCATCACATTCGAATCCACGATGTGTGCAATACTATGCAAAATATCAATTCCATTCTTATCACTTTGAACCATACATTTTAGACCCTCAATTAATGGAAGAGCTTCACTATCGGGGTATTCTTGAGACATCCATTGCTGAAAATCATGAAATTGGTTATCCAATTTCGAAATTTGTTCTATAGAAACCTCATGGAGAGCTTCTTCATCATTAAGAGGATTAGAGGAATTACCCATGTCCTCGTTAAAAAGGCCATTCAAATTAGGTTCCATCTCCTCGGTAATTAAACCTTGGAAAGACTTAATTCTAAGGCTTCGTCTAACGGGAATAGTGTAAGTAGGGCTTATTGTTGTAAAACTCATGCACTAGAGAGAGAGAGAAGATTTTGAATTTTGAAAATAAAGTTGGCAAAATTGAACAATGAGATAATGATTATCCAATTTGAACTTTGTGAAAGAAGAGGGAAACACAACTTCCAAGAAAGGTAGGCACAATTGAAAATTAGGGCCAAGGGGGTAGCATTTAATTTTAATTGTTATCTTGAAAATTGAAATCTTGAATTTTGAATTTATTTTTGAATTTAGAGGTAGCGAATTTCAATAAAATCAGCCAATCTCCTAGATTTAAGCTGTTAAATGCAATCATGACAATCTCCCGAAATTTCGGAAAAAATGTCGGGGACCGTGGTGAACGGAGTGCACACGGTCCTCACAAATTTTTTTGAAATTTTCAGGGATGAAAGTTATGATGATTTTAAAGCTAATCTGAAAAAATTGAGTGATTTTACGATCTGTAGATAGGCCAAATTAAAGTTGCAATCTCAAAATTGAACCCTACCAAGATTGTTGAAAAATGCAAAATTTGAATTTTGAAAAAGAGAGGGAAACTGAAATTTTGAATTTTATGTTTTTAGAGGGAATACTAAAAGTAATGCAAGCTTTGAAATTTAAAAGTTGACTCAATTTCATGCAAAATTTAATTTTGAAAGCGAAAATCAAAGTTGTTGCAATTAAACACTTAATTTCAAAAGTCACAAACTGCAAAAATTTGAATAAAGCACTGAAACTTCGAATGAATGCCAACACACTTTTCAGATTTAGGACAGTAAGAAACACGATTTTAACACAAAATTTCAATTTCAACAATTTTTGAATGATTAAAAGCCTTAATCCAAGCAATCACTAGACCAACTTTGACTTTGATTTTGAAAGTGTTAGAATTGATGAAATCAGCCAAGATTCTGGATTCTAGCAGAAAAATACAGTAAGATCTAGCTCCTGAAATTTCAGAAAATATGTCGGGGACAATGGCGCTCGGGGTGCACACGGTCCTCGCAACTTTTTTCAAAATTTTCAGGGATGAGAGATATTATGATTTTGTTGCGGAATCCAAAGTTACAGCCGATTTGGAGGTGTTTTAATCAGTGAAATCATCGGTCAAAGGTTGAATCAAGAGGGTTTTAAAAATTAGGGTTTTGACACTTAAACCACTTAATTTTCAGAATTAAAGCACAAATATGAATTGACAATTTGCAATAGAAGGGTAGATCTAAAACAAGCATTAACAATTAAACATTTCACAAGCTCAATTACTAAAAAGAAAATTTAGGGTTTTTATGCAATTAACCTCTAAAAACATGGAAATGTAATTAAGGAAGCAAATTTTTCAAATCTAACCATGAATAATCAGAATTAGGATGTTCACGTCAGGTTCACCAAAATGTAAAGCGAAAAATCGAACCCTAGGTGTTCCCCCACTCCAAGGAGAGAGAAAGGAGGTGACTAGGATTGACGGTTTTCACTTAGGAGAGACTTTACATTCAAAAGAGGGGTTGAAACTCACAAGATCCAATCCCACACAATGCAAGATTGAATTCTAAATGAGTTTCAAGGGTTGAGATAGCAAGGATACCCTCTTTTGTAAAGAATGTAGATAGAAGGATTGAACTAGGAGTGTATGTGAAAGTAAGAAAGATTTGCTTGTAGACGGAGATAGGGACACGAGATGAAGCTGTGGACCTGAAATTAGCAGTAAAATGTCGAGACGATGCTGTCCTGCAAGGTTGAGCGAAAGTTGACAGGACGATGGCACCCGGAGTGCACACGGTCCTCCGAAAAATCTGCGAAATGAAGGGGGATCTGTTCGTCTATGCGAAGGTGTAATGATGTTGTATGTTGTATGTTGTAGGTGATCTCCTCTTCAATGGTTGAATCCTTGTCTTGAATGCAACACCTAGCCTTGAATGGAGACCTAGAATGCTCAATTGCTTGAAGGAATGCTTGAATGCTTGAATGTTTCTCTATCACTTCCGCCTCTTGCACACATGTGTTTCTCACCCCCTCCAAATGGGAGGGGAAATGTAGTTTATATACTTGTCAATTAGGGTTAGGAGACTAATTTTTCCGACCTTAGGCCGACCTAGGAACATTATTTTCAAAATTGCAAACTTGAAGACCCAATGCCCAACAAGAGACCGGGCCCAAAATAGGGCCAGGGACCAGGGCGTTGGGCGCCATGGTTCTAAGGGACCATGGCGTTGTGGTCCCACCTCCCAGGACGGCAGGGTGCAAGGAGGATCAGGCCAAGGTGCAGAAAGATGCAGTTTTTGATGTCGTAAATAGGTTTCGAGGTCTCCATTCAGGTTCAACGTTGCGTCGCCATCGTGAAGACCCAAATGCAGTCAAAATTGCAAGTGTCACAATTTTACGACGCTAAATATGGCTTAAAAGGGGATCTTATATTTCTTATGTTCTATTCTTTAGTTTTATCAAATTTGAACATTGTGCAATTTCTTATGTGATCTATTCCAATTATAGTATCTTAACATTTTTAACAAGATTCAAACATTTAAAAAGGTCTTAAGGGGATGTATAATTAGGATGTATGTATTTGTAGGCAAAGGCTTAGTAAAAATATCAGCTATTTGTTCCTTTGTAGATACATACTCCAGCTTCACTTTCTCTTCACTAACTTTCTCTCTCAAGTAATGATATTTGATTGACACATTCTTAGTCTTTGAATGTTGCACTAGATTATTTGACATGTTAATAGCACTAGAATTATCATAGTAAATAACAGTAGGCTCATCATAAATTACTCTAATATCTTTCAACATTTGCTTCATCCAAACTACATGAGTGCAATTACTAGCAGCAGTAATGTACTCAGCTTCAACAATAGATAAGGACATTGAATCTTGTTTCTTTCTAGCCCATGAAACCAACTTCTAACCCAAAAAGAATGCTCGACCAATAGTGCTCTTTCGGTCATCAACATCACCAACCCAATCAGCATTAGTATAGACACAAAGCATGAAATCATCATTCCTTGGATACCATATCCATAGTCCACAATTCCCTTGAAGTATCTGAATATCCTCTTCACAATAGTGATATGACTCTCTTTTGAATCAGCTTGATACCTAGAAACCATGCACACAACATGCATAATGTCCAACCTAGTCTGAGTAAGATATAGCAATCCACCAACCATAGATATGCACAAACTCTGATTAGCTTTAAGAGATTCATCATTCTTAGACAATTTACAACCAGTCACCATAGGAGTTCCAACTGGTTTGGAGTCATCTAATCCAAACTATTTCAGTAATTCCTTCATATACTTAATTTGAGATATGAATATACCTTTTCTTGTCTATGCAATCTGCAAACCTAAGAAAAAATTCATCTCGCCAGTCATAAACATCTCAAATTCTTTCTGCATGTCACCAGAAAACTTCATGCTCAAGTTGCCATCACCACCAAAGATAATATCATCAACAAAGACTTCAACAATCAGGATGTTATCATTCTCAATCTTGAAATATAGATAACTATCAGCAACACCTTTACTAAATCCCAATTTCAGCAAATATTTATCTAGTCTAGCATACCAGGTTCTAGGAGCTTGTTTCAATCCATAAAGAAATTTCTTCATCTTAGAAACCACGTCTGCATCATTTGACAGTGAAAATCCATCAGGTTGCTCAATGTAAACTTCTTCTTCAAGATCACCATTCAAAAAGGTAGATTCGACATCCATCTGATATACCTTGAATTTTTTATAAGCAACATAAGCAAGCAATAGTCTAATAGCTTCAAGTCTGGCAACCGGAGCAAAAGTCTCCTCATAATCAATTCCTTCTTGCTGTGAATATCCTTTGCAAACCAGTCTATCTTTATTTCTGACAACTTCACCAGCTTCATTCAATTTATTTATGAATACCCATTTAGTACCAATAACATTTGTATCCTTAGGTCTAGGCACAAGTTCCCAAGTGTTATTATTTTCAAGATGATCTAATACTTCTTTCATATCTCTCATCCAATTTTCATCTTTACAGGATTCAATAACATCTTTAGGTTGAACTTTACAAATCAAGCATAATTCTTCAGTAACTAACCTTCTTCTAGTCATCACACCTTTATTCTTATCACCAATAATCTGATTTTCAGAATGATTCAATCTTACATACCTCAGAGTCTTCTGATTATTTTGATTCTCAGGTCCCTACACTCCATCACTGACAGCAGCAACATCCGGATTAACAATTTCTACCTGATCATTCTGCTTAGGCTCTTTAGGCTGAATAGGGGCTAAAACAATGTTGTCCATCATCATAACCACATGCTATAATTTATTTTCCAAGGTTCTCATCCACCTTCACATTTGCACTCTCCACTATCTTTGTTAGTCTATTCTTGTAGCATCGATAGGCTTTTCTATTTGTTGAATATCCCAAGAAGATACCTTCATCACTTCTAGCATCAAACTTTCCTATGTCCTCATCTCTCTTGATATAACATTTTCTACCAAATACTTTGAAATATCTCACAGTAGGAATATGACCAAACCAAAGCTCATAAGGGGTCTTACTGGTATCTGCTTTGATGTGAACTCTATTGAATGTGTAAACAACAGTACTAATATCTTCTCTCTAGTAGATCTTCAGAACATTTCCTTCAATCAGCATAGTCCTTGTAGCATCCAAAATAGTTATGTTCTTCCTCTCAACAACTCCAGTTTGTTGAGGGGTTCTAGGAGCAAATAATTATCTTCTAATCCCATGCCTCTCACATAATGAATTGAACTCACCAGAACATAATTCTCCACCTCTATCAGATCTCAGACACTTCACCTTCAATCCAGACTCAGTCTCAACCTTATCTTTGAGTATCTTGAATTTATCAAATGCTTCTGATTTCTCCTTCAAAAAGACAACCCACATCATCCTATAATAGTCATCAATTAGTATCATAAAATATCTATCACCCTGCACACTTCTAACATTTGTAGGTCCACATAGGTCAGTATGTACAAGATCTAGCAATCCTTCTGATGTATATTGTTTTCTTTTGAAATAAATTCATGTTTTCTTACCCAACTGACATTCCTTACATATTGGGTTAGCAGGCTTAACAATCTTAGGCAGATCTCTAACAATATGTGTAGAACTAGTCTTAATCATTGAATCAAAATTTACATGACACATTCTCCTATTCCATAGCCAACTCTCATCAATTTGAGCAATCAAACAACTTTTCTCACCAGCATTCAAATGAAAAATGTTACCTTCAGTCTTAGTTCCAGATGCAATCTCTATACCAGAGGCATTTAAGATCTTGCATTTATCATCCTTGAATTGTACATCATAATCTTTATCAACCATCTGGCCAGCACTCAAAAGATTATGTTTCAAACCTTCAACATGCAAGATATCCTCAGTGTTATGCTTACCATCAAAAGAAATAGAACCTCTCCCACGGATCACATAGGCTTTTTCATCTCTAAATCTAACTATTCCACCATCATATCTCTCCATACTCACAAATTTGCTCTTATCACCGATCATATGATGTGAACAACCATTGTCAATCATCCATTCATCTTTCTCTTCAACTTTAGCAGCTAAAGCTTTCTCCTCAATAGTACAACTAGTGGAATCAATAGGTATAGGTCCATCTTACTTAATGGCAAGGAATACAACTTCATCTCCTTCCGATTCTTCATCTGTAATACCTCCATCAACATCATAGTAACAGTTCTTCTGATTTTTATACTTCTGGTTAGACTTGTAAGGCTTGTCATATCTATCATTTCTATCATGCTTATCAAACTTATCATGTCTGTCATACTTGGCCATTCTCTCCAGACATCTAGAAGCAAAATGTCTTATCTTATTACAAGAGAAACATTTTAAGGGCAACTTTCCATCATACTTACCGGCACCTTTAGGCAATCTCCAAACAATCAATGCTTCAAGTTCATCCATCTCCCTTTCTTTCTCTTCCATCTCTCTTCTCTCTCTTTCATATCTAGATATTTTGCACTCATTAAGATCATATTTCTACTTACAGGATACAGATGCAGATGCTCTAAATGTAGTCTCAGACTTTCCATGTGATTCACCAAGTTCGCTCAGCTCAAATGCAGCAAGCTTTCCAACCAACATATCTCTTATCATTGTAGTCACACTCCAGATCTCATCAATAGCAAAAAAATTATGTTTATAAGTAGGAGGAAAAGATCTCAACACCTTAGCAACAATTTCATCTTCCTCAATGGTTCTACTGACACATCTGATACCTAGGACAAGGTCATTCACTGTAGCCATGAAAGAGTGTATGTTCTCATCATCTCCCATCTTCAATGTCTCATAATTTCCTTTTAAACTCTGCAACTTAGCAACCTTCACTTATTTATCACCTTCATACAAAATCTCATGCTTTACACATATATTATGTGCGGTTTGTAGTCTCATTACATTTGTCATCTCAGAATCAGTCAGGGCACTAGGCAATGCATCCTTCGCTCTAATATTATGTTTGATTCCTTGATCTCATCAGGAGTAGATGGTCCATTATGAGGAATGATATAAGCATTCTTTGTAATCTTCCAATAATCTTCATGAAGAAATTTCAAGTGCATTTCCATCTAGTCCTTCCATATAGCATAGTTACTTCCATCAAATCTCAGACTGCCCTTCTTAAAGATAACACCTTGAGCTGTCATCCTAGATCTCCCCAAGTGGTTAAGCTTATACCGTAGGATCTACCTCTAATATCAATTGTTAGCAGCAACCAAGAAGGAAGACTAAGAGGGGGGGGTGGGGGGGGGGGGCGTGAATCAGTCTTCATCAGAATAAGAAACAAAACACAGATATGATAAACTATAGTAATAAGACAGATAAGCAAATTAACAACACAACACACAACACCAAGATTTTGACGTGAAAACCCGATTAAGGGAAAAACCACAGTGGGAACCCACCCACAGTAAGATGATACTCTGCAGTAGTATGTTAAAATGTTACAATGGGGAATGCACATGCATTCAGGCACATTGCCTAGAGCTCACTACTCAAATATAATGCCCACAAGGCTACAACCCTCAGGGAAATCTCACCGACTTACAATAAGATTTGGACTACAATCCGAAAGAAATGAACTGAAAGAATAGCATCTCCAAATGCCTGATTACAGTTCCAGTTAAGCACATATGTCTGCCTTGCAACACCAATCTCATCTCAAACTCAACACCGAAGGATAAATCACTTGTTCGCACACAAACCTTTCTCTAATAATGTAGACTTAGCATCAACACCCAAACTACATGACAATTTCACCTATATATACAATTCATCAACCTTGAAAACAAGGTCAGATAAACCCTCAACCTTTAATTACAAAATTACACCACACAATACAAAGATCAACCACCAAACCAATATAATGGGTTACATAGCATATCATGGTCCTAAAACAAATTTTGAAATGCACACCACCACTAGAAATCATGCTTAGATCAATCGCAACATGCTACACCACGAAGAAATCTGCATAACACAAAAATCATCACTCGTTGATAGAAACCATCAAAAAATCGCACAACGCTCAATGCAGGTCACCAAAAAAAAAGGATATGACTAGGAAACACCAACAAGTACATTAGAATCATCAGGAACAACTCCACCAATACCACTTTTGAAATATTCATCGATCAACATCTGAAAGCTCAAGAACACAATCACTTGCAGAGCACCAAATCATGATCCATCTTAAATGAAGATACACAAGACCATCCCAAACAATATCCCAAAGTCTCAGCATAAGTTTTGATCACACCAGAATATGTCGAAGGATATACTGAACTTTGAAAAATAGTGATCAACAAACCAAAACAACAAACTGAATCATAAGATCTTCCCATACTGCAATCACCAGAGCAATACACAAGAATATGTTGACATCAATGACAACAAAATATCCTAGCAGCAACAATGACCAACAAAAATATGTCAAAACTTATTGTGGAAGATTTAAGTTAAATTATCAAGACCAAGAGGAGCAAGTCACCATGGTCCTTTGAATATCAAGGGTAGATAGATTGTATCATTTCTGGATTAGGATGACACACAAAATCCATTATCAAAAGTTCATAAAAAAAGTCTCAAGATTGAGGGTAGTTGTTTTCCCTGGTCCTCCACTTTTCACGCCTCCAAAAGTATCTAATCGTCATCGTCAAAACTATCAAATTCCTCGCTTGCAACTCTTGAAACAATTCTTGCGCATTGAATGAATAAAATAGGTTGGGTTGATGGGGGTTTTCCTTAGGCCAAACCCTAGCTTAGGAATTAATTTTGAATTAAATTGATAATTATATTGAAATAGAATGCTTTCCTTTTGAGGGAAAGGCTAGATCTAATCTAGAAAATTCTTGAACTTGATACCTTGATGAAGTTTCCTTGAATCCTCGACAGAGGTGTAGAATGAATTCATATAAGGTTGATCATGGATGCTTGAACATGAATATTTGATCTTGAATTCACCTTCTCCTTCAATGCTTGATGAATGCTTGAATGCTTTCTGATAAAATTGAATTGATTTTGCAATTGAAATCTTGATTGAAGTTCTTTTTTAAGGTTCTCATTTAGTTTCTTGAAGATTACCAAATGAGGGAAGGTAGGATTCCTTTTATACCTAATTGTGCATTAAATGTTTGAATTTTGGAAGCAAACTGACACACAGCCAAATTTCACACCCACATTAGGTGACTGGTGTGAGGTCCTACTTTGGGTCCTGATTGGGAGGACTAGGGTACCCAGGGAGGACTAGAGTGCCCAAGGCATCCTGTTTCAGTCAATCGAGATTCTAAATGGGTCAATTGTTGAATCAGGAGTTGAAAATGCAAATTTCAAGATGGTATGAACAAATTCAAGGCTGACATTGAGCATCAAAGGCTGGAATGTTATGGTGAGGGCTAGGCGAGGATGAAATTGTATAAGGATACAATTTATGGTGCTACAAGACTTGAAGAAAGTGGTCAACTTGATTATTGATTGTTAGACTATCTTGTATAACACTCTCTAAGACATCTCACTGGAGAGCCTCCCTTCAAACATACAAATTGATATATACTTCCCACAAGTACAAGAAGTACTACATCATTTCATCCTCTATCTTGTTTTCCTCTAATTCAATTTAAAATAATTTTGGTTCTTCTATCAGTAGGCCCATTACATTGACATTATGTCAATCGCCTTATTGTCAATCACCATACTGACTATTTGTGACTTATGTTTTGAGGTATCATATCAACAATGATTCCAAATGTGTACACCCTTAGAGTAACAATATTTAATATATAGAGTAAACAAAAATATTACTTGCAAAACATAGAATATTAGAACATGACAATGCCAAGTACAATATAGTTTCAGAAAGATAGTTCATTTATTCCAGTATACAATGTGTACAACATTGATAACAGGTCATTGGCATGTTGTTGTCATGAGTCCCCTGCCTCTTTCTGCAACCATTTTTCCCCTTCTATGATGTTGGGGAATCCTAATTTGGGTGATGTGGTTCCCCCTCTTTTTGTCTCTGGTGTTGAAGTTGTCAGGGTCCCTCCTCCAGAGCTTTCTGTTGTTGGAGGAATAAGCTTTGTTCATGTTGCAAGATCTATTGTTTCTCTTCCTCCTAGAGGGAAATATCATCCTCTTTCTTTTTCCAAGACCTCCCTTTTGTGGTGCATGGCCAAAATGTTGACTTCTACCAACGCTGTGAGTTGGTGTGTAGATTTGTTGGTCTATGGCCTTCTCTCCCGAATATTCATCAATGGGTGATGGGTTCTTGGAAGCCCTTAGTTTCATGTAATATTGATATTTTCCCTTGTGCTAAGGGTTTTTCGTTTCTTCTTTTGTTTTTGTTGTTGATTGTGATTTGGGTTTGAGTAATCTATGGACTTCGGGTAGCCACTGTCTCTCATCCAAACCATGGACTTGGGGTAGCCATTCTATTCTTTCCTCCAAAGGAGGTTTTTTTGCTTGGTCAATTTTCTACTCTTGGTGTTGTTAGTCTCACTTTGGGGTTCCCCTTCTTGTTCTCCCTTGTGATGGTGCTCCAAATGATAGTATTGCTTGGACTGTTGTTTATTGGAGGAGGAAGATCGTTCTTCCGCCTCTCCCCAAACTTTCCCAAGTTGTCAGTGATTTTTCTACTCACCTTTGACATGTGTTACTAGTTGTTCTTCTCGTGTGTTGTAAGTGGTGTGTTTTGGCCTCTATTGTTAGAGGTTTTCTCTTGACCAATTTCTTGTGGCCTTTTTCGCCTGTCTTTTTATAGGGTCAACATCCTAGTTATGATGCTTTTAATATAAAAAACAATGATATCAGGTCCCTGAGACATCCAAAATGAGTACATAAATAGTCTTTGGTTAGTTAAGATTACCAATTAAACGATTACACGACTAGTCATTGGGAACAATTAAACATTACATAACATAGCAGACTAATACTTACAAAATTAGCACTTTGGCTAAAAATATTTATTTATAAACTATTAGCAGCAACCAAGAGGGAAGACTGAGAGGGGGGGGGGTGAATCAGTATTCACCGAAATAACAAACTTAACCACAAAACATAGATCTCATAAACTGTAGCAATATGACAGATAAGCAAATTAACAACATAATACATAACACCAAAATTTTGATGTGGAAAACCCAGTTAAGAGAAAAACCACAGTGGGAACCTACCCATAGTAAGATGATACTTTGTAGTAGTATATGAAAATGTTACAATGGAAAATGCAAATGCATTCAGGCACATTGCCTAGAGCTCACTGCTCAAATATAATGGCCCGGAAGGCTACAACCCTCAGGGAAGTCTCGCTGACTTACAATAAGATTTAGACTACAATCTTGAATTAATGAACTAAAAGAATATCATCTTCAAATGCCTGATTATAGTTTCCGTTAAGCACATATGTATGCCCTGCAACACTAATTTACTACAAACTCAACATTGAAGGATAAATCACTTGTTCGCACACAAACCTCTCTCTAATAAAGAAGACACAACATCAACACACAAACTACATGACTATATCACCTATATACACAATTCATCAACCTTGATAACAAGGTCGGCTAAACCCTCAACCCTCAATTATAAAATTACATCACACGATAAAAAGATCAACCACCGGACCAATATAATGGTTTACATAGCATAACATGGTCCTAAATCAAATTACCAAACTCACAACTCCACCAGAAATCACACCAAGATCAATCGCAACATGCTACACAACCAAAAATACCGCATAACATGCAAATCATTACCGGTTGATAGAAACCACCAAAAACTCTCACAATGATCAATGCAGATCACCAAAACAAATAGGACATAACCAAGAAACACCAACAAGCACGTTAGAATCATCCAGAACAGTTGCACCAACACCACTTTTCAAATCTTCATCAGTCAATGTCTGAAAGCTCAAGAACGCAACCGATCAACAACTATCACGAAGAAAGATAACTTGTGAAGAACCAATACACGATCAACTAAAATGAAGATACACAATACCATCCCAAGAAATATCCCAAAAGATTAGCACCGGATCTGATCACGCTGGAATATACCAGAGGATATACCAAACTTTGCAAAATAGTGATCGACAAACTAACACTACAAACCATATCAGAAAATCTTCCCAATCTGTAATCACTCGAGTATGTTGACATCAATGACAACAACATATCCTAGCAGCAACAATGACCAACAATATCCAACAATAACTTGGCATAAATTATTCACTACAACCTTTTCCTAAGCCATTTATATGTATGTTTGACAATGACATGATATAAAAATAATTCTTGTTAGGTTTGTCTCTTCTTTGTGTTTGTTTATCGCTTTTGCATGATGAGAGCTATAGATCCCTCAATCTTTGCATAGATTCTTCTAAGTTCTAGTATCCTCATAATATTATATCTTTGCAAAGGCTCTTAAAGTTTGAAGATTTTGTTTCATTTGTAGTATTATCAAAGATAGAGTAGCCATCCTTTTAAAAAGGTTTCGAAAAATTAAGAAATAGCTTAGAATTATGTTGCCATTTTATTTTTATTTACATAAATGCATGTTGAGGATTTCTTCTCACCTCAAAAGAGATCGACAAGCCTATTGTTTTCTACTTATCCTTAGAAATTGTCACATGAATCTAGAACATTCTTGCATTCAGTGCTATATTACAAATAACTAATTAACATAATAAAACCACTAATCTCATGCCACATTAACCAAATATTAAAAATGGGGGGTAAATTCAATAGATCCAGCCACAATTCAATTAGGGAAAAAGGCTGAGATATCAATTTAATTTCCTTATAGGTTGTCTCCCCTTTTAGAGTTGATTTTAATTCATATTGTACAGTTCTATGGTAAAACAATAGAGAATTGAGTAAAATGGTAATAATAGAGTGTTCCAAATGTAACACAAAACCACAAATAGAGATCTGAGAAGAGGAAGTGAACTAGAACCCATAGTTGAAAATCCAAGTGGAATTGTCGAGACCAGGGTGGTAGGTTGCCATTGTATCATAACTTTTGGACAGGTAGGTGGGATCTTTTTTGGATCAGGGAGACACATAGGTTCCATTGTCGAAAGATGGAAAAATTCTTAGGACCAATGTGGTAGGTCATCCTCATCCTCTACTTTTTGCTCTTGTAAAAGTTGAACCTATTTGTTTCTGTCTATTCTATTGGAATCTTCGATCACAACTCTTGAATCAATTTCTTCCACACATATAGAGAGAGAAAAAAGGGTTGTTGATAGGGGTTTGCATTAGGTCAAACCTTGGTTTAGGAATTAATATTGAAATTGAAATGATAATTAAAATGGAAATAGAATTGAATTGTAGCAAGATGCTTTCTATTTGAGGGAAAGACTAAATCTAAAATTGAATGCTTGTAACTTAAGCTGATACCTTGATGAAGCTTGCTTGAATCCTTACACAAGGGTTTAGGATGTCATGTAGGATATCTTCATGGAAGTTTGATCATGGATGCAATCTTGAATGCTTGAACTTGACTTAACTTCTCCTTCAATGATTGACAAATGTTTGATTCCTTGCTCACTTGAATTGAACTCGTTAGAGTGTGAGAGAGAGAGATCACAAGCTTCATCCAACTTAGGTTTCAAATGAGAGGGGTAGGCCTCATTTTATACTTAATCATCCAAAAAATATTTTAAATATTTGGAGTAGGCTGACACAGGACCTCAATTCCTACCCACTAGATGTGATCATTGTTAGGACCAAAATCAGGTTATGATTAAGAGGACCAGGGCGGTGGGGCGCCCTAGTCCTGAACTAAGACTATGGTGCCCATTGATATTTTTCATGTCACCCTGATAGCCATGTAAAAAATCAATTTGAGATAACCTAATGGCTAAAACCCTCCATGCTTCCACAAGGCCTAAAACCCTAAACCCTTAAGGTTTCCTTCCTTTGTCTTTTTCGGCCTTGTTCTTTTCCTCTGTTGGCTCACTCAAGCGGTCGTATAACTTAATTTCCACCAGTTGGAGTGTCCCTTATTCATCTTGGAACTCGCCCCACCCTATCTTACCCGCTGTCATATTAGGTGGGACCAGTGAATAAAAGGTTAAGTATTACATAGATTGCAAGATCACAAGTTCACAACAAACAAGGTGAACTGCCAGTTAACTTTGTGATGCCACGATGGATTGTTGGAGGTTATGAAAGATGTCAAGTTGCATCATCACAATAGTCAGGACATGTGCTATTGCAAGTGTGATCATGTGATTGGTAGTTGACGGTTAAATAAATTTTAATTGCATCTTTGCGGGTTCTATGTAATTGTTTTGGACTAACCTACAATCATGCGAGATCCTCATACATGTCTAGTATATTTAGTAAGAAATGATGGTGGGATTCATAGAGCTTCACATGCAAGGGATATTCATCCAATTTTGCTTAAAGGCAAGATCAACGATTGTGTTTTATTTAATCATTAAGGATCCTTTTGAGGGTTTCCAGGTGCATCTCAATCATTCATCCAGGCACAAAGGGAAGATCCAACAGTTGAGATTCAAACTTGGAGATGGATGTTAGAATTCAAACAGTTGTCGTGGTGGTTACCAACTTATCAGGTCAAAATTGAATACAGGTCTCATCAACACATTATTTATGATCAGAATGTGTTCTAACCAACCCCAATCAATGTATAATGAGTGCCATTACTCCTTCTAGGCTCTATAGACATTTCCCAAGATTTCCCATACACATTTATGGCATGTAGAAGACTTTTTGGATTGATAGAGGACATTTGATGCCATCAAAATGCAAATCTCCCCCAATTTTTAGGAGATATTTGTTCTCTCCTAGTTGCAGTTACGTCTCATGAGTCCTTCCCAACTTTCTAGGATACTTTCAAACATACAACAATCAAATCCAATCTAATTTTATCTATTGATAACCTAACCATAGTACGTTAGGGTTTCCAAACCCAATGTTCTATCTAAGTTGTGCCTGACCTATAAAGGCATTTTGTATGATTTTCTCAAGGTCCTCTCCCTATTTTTATTTTATGGAGATTCATACCTTTTGTAACTGTGAATATCGCCTTGCCTTACATTAATAAAATTTGTCTTCTTTACCTTTTTCCAGTTCAAATATTTTGTGTCACGTATCTTACCTCTTTGTTTTTGATACATTCTTTTCTTGTTCTCATATTGTGTGATTGTGTTAACACCCATGTAGATGCTATTTGTGAATTTCCCTTCATTCCTCGCATCACCTTAAAGGATCCTAACCTTTGCACACACTTTTGGGAGCTAATTAGAAATGGGAAATTGTGCATGTCTTTGGGTAGTTTCTATTGGTGTCTTGTGCAATTATGGGCAGGAAGGATCAAAGCTTTAATCTTGGTGCATCACCTCCTTTTACATCTTGCATCTCTTTCTCCCTTTTCCTCTACAAGTAGTTAGAATAGGTTTATGAGTAGGTTCTACAAGTGTTGGATTGGTCCAACACTATACCCTTATTGAAGAGGAAGTTGACCTTCTCCAAAGATTCAACCTCATGTGTGCAAGGTCTCACACTTGGATGTTGTTTCCATGTTTCACAAGGTTGTTGAACATTTGTGTTCAACAAGGATGCAAAATTTTGTAACAACAATTTTTGGCATGCCTGGTGGGACAAGATTTTTAACTTACATGCTAAGGATTCAATGTTGTTCTTAGTATCTTATCCTTTGGAGGCAGACATCATTTAAGCCAAGAATTAGGGCATCTTCTAGAGGTAATTTCCAATTTTCAGAGCTTTCACTTTCAATTACTTGAAGACAAAGAGGTAGATCTTCATTGTCTCCTATTAGAGGTAATGATGTGGTAGGCACTCTGTCACCTAGGTCTCATTCTACCCCTCCAACTATAAGACTATCACAGTGTAGGGCTCCTACTCCCTATATCAATAGACTATTATTCCCTATGGTTGTCCCTAGAAATTAAGCTTTTTTTACCTTTAATGGAGGCAACCCTTTGGCTTTAGCCGAAAAACATGATATAACAGTAGCTACCCTAAAAGCTATACCCTTATTTACTGGTGAAACCTCTATTTCAATTATAGATTTCAAAAGACTTGGGATAGCATCCCTGCCTTGGTCAATCCATCTTCTAATCATGCATTCTTGTATTTTATAAGGGTTCTCAATAGTGACATTGCTACCATGATACAGTCAATGGGAGGAATCACCTTACTAGATTCATATGACATAGCCATAAGGGCATAAAATTATCTAATACAAGTGGGAAAGATAGCTCCTAGGCTACCAATGCCTCTGTTCCCAGAGACTCCTACACAACAACCCATTTTCACACCCCTCCCAATGACATCTATGTATCATCAACTCACACCTACACCCACTTTATCCTCAAACGATCTCTAGGAGGTTAAAACTCTATTGCAGAACTTTGGCAATGAGTTAGTGACACTAAAAAGGCAACAGGCCCAACCTAACAGGCCTTATCAAGCACAAAATCATAATTATTAGCAAACTAGACCACCTTTTCAAAGGAAAAACCAATGAAGTAATGCCAGACCCTTGAATAGTTT
This sequence comes from Cryptomeria japonica, assembly GCF_030272615.1. NCBI lineage: Eukaryota > Viridiplantae > Streptophyta > Pinopsida > Cupressales > Cupressaceae > Cryptomeria > Cryptomeria japonica. Next base: position 1,506,119 of record NC_081406.1, on the reverse strand, counting down.
GAATCCTATAGTTACAAATTACACAAAGGCACTAGTTCCAGTGCAAAACAACCTTGCTCAAAATCAAGATTGGTGTGCCCCATGCAATTAGCCTCATGATCAGAGTGCATGCTAAAGTGGACAACTTTCTCAAGCTCTAATAGCACGAAGTAAGCCAACAACCTCGGGACAACAGTATGATGTATATCAATCTAGAATTGGTTGTCTGACCTATGCATAGGGGGATTCTACACATGAATTGGTAAGAGGCAAATTTATGCGATAATAACTGATTGGATAGTGACTCCGTGGAAAATAACAATAGGTAAAAGAGAATGGCTATAGATGAGGATACACCTTTTATGACAAGCCAAAATTAACAATATGTCACACATACTACAACTATAAAAGCTCAAGACAAGGTAGCAACTCCAAACATAGATCAGAAAATGGTTCAGGGTAGTAGGAAATAGGAGGAGCCTAAAGTCACTTCAATAACAAAACCAGAGCTTGTTACTGCTAAGGGTCCTACAAAGGCTATGGTTCCCTTTAGCATTATAGAACAAATGAAGAAAACTAATCTCAATATCTCTATGTGGGATGATCTCTCTATACCATCTCAAAGGGACTTGCTTCAGCAAACCCTAAATGACATCAACAAAGCAGAGGGAACAACAACAACAACAAGTAGATTATTGGTTGTGTTGGCGGTACATATAAAAATTTCCATTCTATATGTCGCCTTATTGAGTCATGTCCCAGTCTTCGATGTTTTCTTTAAGTTTCACTATGTTGAACTTGAACCTTTTGGTTCAAGGTTCAAAGTTCAATGGGCGTCATGTTAAAGTTTATTTTCCCGCGCGGCTTCATAAGTCTTCTTTAGTCTTTGTCGGTGTTTAGCATTGCTTGAACCTTGAACTTGAACCTTTTGGTTCAAGGTTCAAAGTTAAATATTTGTCATGTTTGTGTTTTTGTGTTGTTGATTGTCCCTCACGGTTCAAAGTTTGATATTTGATTTCTTGGAAATCATGTGACTTTTCATGAGGTAGCGTGCGGATTTTGAGATACGGTTGACGACAACAGAAAAAGGGAATATTTTTTCCTAATAATTTGAAAGTTGTCATTTATAGCAAGTATGGCATGGAAATCCATGTTTTCAAATATGAAGTGACTTGTTATTAAATGCATGCTCGATTGTGATCATTTCATAGTGATGTCGCACGAGTGAAGAGTAATTATGATAATTTGTGGTAATAATGGGTAAGATTTTCTCGGCTTTTTTAAATTGAGCAGTTGTCTTGTCAAGATTGTCATTTGTGAATAAGTTTTAAGAAGAGTTTTTGGAGCGGGAGGAAAATAGACTGCGACAGGGGTTTTGCAAATGACAGAGGAAGGTATGTTCAATGACTTTCCTAATTGCTACAGTTTTTAAAAGATCTGGGTATATTGTTTAGTTGCTTGTTTCCATTTTGCCTATTTTTTCTTTGTCTAGGTTGATTGGGGAAAGATTACGGGTTAAGCATGAGGCCTACTTTGCCTAAATTAATGAACTCTTCTTCCCTTGTAAGTTCTTTACCAGAGCTGGTTGATACAAATTTAGTTCAATTATATTTAGATGTTTTCTTAGAAAGAGTAAGGAACCCAGATGTTGATTCTATGATGAAAGACATTGCACAAAGTGGTTTATTGGAAGCGGTAGCATTTCCCACAGCTGCCCCTTGTCCTGAGTTGGTTTTAGAGTGCATGAATCACTATGATAAAGCTAACAAATGCATTAGGAAAAATAATGGTGAGGTTTTGTTGTCTATTGATAGAGAGACAGTAATGGCTACCATGGGTATCCCACATCGAGAACCCTATGAGTATTGGACTATTGGAAAGTCTTATGGGGTTTATTCTAAGAAGAAGCAGTACTACAGAACCATTATTGCACGGAATTGGCTTTTGAGATTTCAAAAGGGCGCTTCAAAGTTGCCAAGGTCGTTAACCCGAAAGCATTTGATTCGTGGAATTGGGGATTTGGTAATAATGTTAAGAAGAATTAGGGGAAATTCACATTCCTTCTATTGGGAAGATTGGATGTATTTCTTCATTCAGGTCACTCTCGACAAAAACCAATTCATTGACTGGGGCGTCGTTATTGTAGAGAGGTTGCATGAGGGTTTGAGCAATTACCCTGGGATGTCAAATTTCTACATGTCTTCATATCTGTTATATATGCTAGCTTGTGTGAGGGAGTGGCCTGGACTGTTCCATGCAAAATGGGTTCAGGGTATTAAAATTTATGAATATCACCCCTATTTGACCCAAAAATGACATGTCGATAATTACCTTCGTTGGAATGATATTTTCGCTGGGAGGTTGACTTTTGAGTTACAAGATAATTTGCACAGAAGAATGTCAGTAGAAGCAGTTGAACTAATTAACATCTATGGTAGCTTCTTTACTCAATTCAATCACTTCACTTACATAAGGGTTGGAGGTTTTAAAGGTGAACCCTTTAGGATACCTAGATATGTTTCAGACTACTGTGTTTTGATTGAAATTTCCAGGTAGTTAGCCTATGTTGTAAAGGATTATGGTGAAGATTTTGGCACGAGTGGAATTTTTCCTATCAATTTAGGTCATTACAATTGCAGGTCAGTTTCTGATGCATTGAATCTTGAGCTGGAATTTAAGAGGTTTCATTTGAGAACTCTTGTGAAGAGAGACAATTTTGACAACAAAGGTTTTATTGCCCAGTATGTGAAAAAGATAATGCCTGATCAACATGTGCCATAGTTGGAGGATTATTGGGAAGACTGCCCAGATGAGTTTGAAGTAAGAAAAAGGAGTTGGTCCAGGTTAACTCTGAAATAGATTCTTGACATGAAATTGCAGATGGATACCTCTGGTGTCACTATTGATAATGAAGATGTACTAGATCTAGAATTCATGAGATGGGCACACAATGAACCCCTTCCAGAGGTAGATTGGAGCAGAAAGATGGAGGATAGTGTACAAGCAAGCACCTTCAGTATAATTCACAGATCTCAGAATTGGCTAAGAAACTGCAGATTTCATTCGAGAAAGGCAACCAGTTCAAGAAATAAAGGTGGAAAAAGGAAGAATGTAATCAAAACTATTGTTTTAACAGACATCCTTGTTTCTATTGTAGGAAAGAAGCAAGCTAAGATTAAAGAAGAAAAACTTGACTCTGAAGCTACACATTCCATTGGTGGCTGAGTGACCAGGTCAAGATACAAGAAGAATTTTCAGCCACCTGTTGATCGTCGCATTCTTGATTTGGACGTCGAGGAAGTACAGGGAAATATGACACCCCCTATTTCTGATGCTAACAAGGTCTTAGCCGATTCTAATGCCGCTATCCAGGATTCACAAGTGCTTGATATTTTGTCTAACGCAGATAATGCTACATTGTCGCCTTCAGGAGGGTCTTCACCCATGCAATCCAAGGATCTGACTATGGCTCCTAAATGGTTAAGTTGTTCAATTACTAAGAAAAGAAATGTGGTGCCTATTTTCGTGTCAATGGAAGATGTCATGAGTAAATGTTTGGGAAGAGCCACAAAGCCTAAGCAGCTAAAAATGGAGACCATGATTGGTTTTGATGAAGGCACAAAATATTGGACCGCAGACATTGCCAAACCTACATTTGATAAGGATGTTGCCACCACCTCAGAGGCTAATTATACTATTGAGCGAGGTGATTTGGGGGTAGGAACTAGAGCAATTGATGTGAAACATTTAGAGACTTCAACCAAAAGGATTATCTCCCGCACTTGGAAGGACAAAAAGGATAAAGCAGAGTTGAAGCAGAGTTTAATGCAATGTCTCAATACATTCATGCTCTGCAGAATAGTCCGCTGCCATTGTCCCAAAGCTCTGTTCCCTTTAGTTCAAAATCCCCTGGTAATCAAAAGTTCTTTGATGAGGTTCAACGAAACAAGATGATTGTAGAGATTTTATCTGAGTGGCTCACATTGATTGTGCATCAACGAACTAATTATATATCTGATTTAGTTTAAATTTTCAAAGATGCTAATGAAGTTACCAAGGAATTGGATGTCGACTTAATCTCGTGGAAAAAAGAAAAGACTAAATGGGCAGTGATTCCAAAGAAAATGCGCAATATTCAGCGCTATGGCTTGATGAATTTTCTTGTCGAAAGACAAGTGCCAGGGTTAAATGAAGATATAATGTTCATATGCAAAGAAAGCATAGAGTGGTGTAACCAAATCATCGAGCAAGGTCATAGTGAATTTGCTAGTCTATGAGGCGAACTAACAACCATGCAAAAGTATTTGCGCTTTGTAGATGCCCAGTTGCTTAAGGAGGATAGCCAGACTTTAGAAGATACAACAAAAATGATCAATCAATTCAGTAGCCACATTAAGCAAATTAAAGTGGAGAAATCCTTAGCTGTGGAAGATTTAACGAAGATTTCCAAAGTGGAGTTAATGCTCAAAGTTTGCCTAGATCACTTGGATTCACACAGGGATAAAGTACAGATGGTGAAAAGGAAGAAAGAACTCTGGAAGCAAAGGGTAATACACATCAACCTGCCACATGTAGCAATAATTTAGGAGTTATCGAAGGTTCATCGGGAGTGGAGCGCAGCGAAAGCGATTATGGTGTCCGTCCATAATAACAACCCGGGCAATCCGACTGAAACATAATCGATGACATGAATAACACTGCTGCTAGTTGTTTGCCAGCGAGTCTAGTTGTCTCTTATTTTCAGTTATGCAGTTAGGGTAGTTTCTCATTAACTCTTTCGAGTTAATTTTACCTTTGGTTAAAACTATTGGTCTAGCGACCTATTTATAAGCTTTGTAATGACTTTGATGGGGTTCACTAAGTTTTTGAAAAAACTATCTTTTTTATTTTAGCTGAAAACTTTGTGTATGTGGAAAGTTGAGGACCATTTATGAATGAAAATAAAATGACAGTTATCTTTGACTTCAAATCTGTATGTTTGGTGTTTGAAATTTGATTTCTGTGAGAATCTATTTCAAGAAAGGATCTGTCATAACTTTCTACGTATGCAGAAAATATCGGTGGAATTCATCTTTTAAGCTTTTTTCATTTTGTTTTAGTGTACATGTGAAGTCTGTCGGCTTTATACAAAGAATTATATATGAATCAATGCTTGTGTTCATTTGGTGTTGACTGGTGAATGCAATTACCTTTCTGTGCTTTTTGGTAAAAAGTATAATATTGGTTGTGTGTAATTTGGAGCTAATTGAATATTTATTAAAGGGAGTTGTACCTTAATTCAGAGGTTAATCAATATAATGATTTTCCAACTGTTTGGTGAAATTTGTCTTTCATTTCTTGGGCTAAAGAGTATAAAAATTAAATAAATTGTGAGAGACAAATTTGTTTACCAACAAGTTGCAACAAGTTTGGTACAACCCAAGGAGATAGAAAATTCTAACAACCTATCAATAAGCCACCTCTTTTATATCTATCTTTGATTGTTAGAGATAGTTTAGTTCATAATTGCATGATAGGTTAAGGATCTAGTAGCTCAGTCATGCCCAAGAAGCTTGTGACTAAAGGAGTTGTACAAGTTGATGGCAATTTAGTTAAGACAATGGGGGTTATTAGGGACTTATGTTTGACTTTGCATGCATGCCCTGGTTGCAGTGTCTTGCAATACAATTTTGTCATTGACCTCCCTACCTTCTTTGCCATTTGTTTATCAAGGGAGTTTACTACCAAGATAGGTGGGTACTTGTCTTCAAATTGGTCCCATATGCTATTTAGAACAATATATGGTACAAAGGTTACCATAAAGGCATAACCCATTGCAAAGGATCACATTGAGCCTTACATTCCTACCCCTATAAATATGAATTATAACTTTCATGATGAGAAGGAGGATTGTTTAGTTTGGGAGCCTACTACTCTTTTGGAGGAAGTTCCTAATTGTCTTCTTGATGATTCGGATAATGCTTTCCAATTTTACCCAATCAGTGAAGATGCAGAGACAAGTCTTGGTACTTATTGCATTCATGAGGAGAACACTCCTACTCCCAATCTCACCAGAGCATGTGATGACTTCAAGGGATTTTGGAGCATGCTCTTTGATGGATCAAGAAACAAAAATGGTGCAGGCGCTAGTGTACTACTCATTTCTCCTTGTGGGGAGAAATACTACTTCTCATTCAGGCTTCATTTTAGCTACACTAACAATGTAGCTGAGTATGAAGCCTTGATTTTAGGTCTCCAATTAACACAAAGAAGAGGGATCAAAGCCTTTCATGAGAATGGGGACAATGAGCTAGTTGTTAATAAGATTAAAGCTCAAACCATAACCAAGAACAACCTCCTCAAATCTTACATACATAGAGTTTGGGACCTATTGGAGGGGTTTGAAGCCTTCGATATATCTAGAGTCCCTAGAAATCAGAACAAACATGTTGATAGGCTAGAAGCAATTGGTTCCCAGCATGAGATACCAAATAATGTCGCAAACAAGAGGGAGAAATAGATCAGACTTTTGGTTAGGCTTGCTATCGCTGACAATCAAGTGAATTGGCAAGTATTTGACTCTGACCACTAGATTGCCATTTTTTTACAAGAGGCAGAATTTTGTGCTAAGAACCACTCCATGTTACATATCAGATTATGCAACTCAATTAAAATAAGTTGTCTAATGGATTAGTCACCTTGGGGGGCATTTTCAATTCAAATGATCAAGCAAAGGGAAAGACTATGAACCTAGCTACAAAGAGGGGTGATTACAAGGCAATCATAGTGGCTAATGGAAAAATTCTCAACTTGGGAAAGGTATGTTCCAAAATAGAGAAGAGGTCTGTGTTCATCTTTGTAAAGAATACAATGACACATTTGATTTTACATATAAAGACCTAAAAGGGTTTGATTCTACTTTGGCCCAAAATACTATAGAGATAGATTAAAATGCAAAGCTTATTAGATAAAATCAAAAAACCATAAATCCAAATTGAACCCTTGATGAGGAAGGAATTGTCCAAACTCATAGAATGTAGTATAATTTTTCCAATCAAACACTCCTCCAAGTAACTAATCTTGTCCCAATTAGGAAAAAGAATGGGGAAACTAGGTTATGTGAAGACTTTAGGGATCTTAATAGAGCCTCCCTTAAGGACCATTGCCCCCTTCCTTCCATGGAACACATATTGTCTAAAGTAAGTGGCTCAAAGAGATTTTCATTCTTGGATGGATATTCAAGATATAATCAGATCCTAGTCCAAGAATCAGACCAATTCAAGTCTACATTCACTAATAAATGGGGCACTTATACCTATTGTAAGATGTCATTCAGACTAACTAATGCAGGTGCTACTTTTCAAAGAACCATCGATATGGATTTGAAGGGAGTACTAGTAGATTTTTTATTGAAATACCTAGATGATATCATTGTGTGTTGCAAGCATGCAACAAATCACTTTGATCATCTTGAACAGGTGTTGAAGAAATGCAAAGACTATAGTGTGTCCTTAAATCTTAGTAAGTGTGTATTTTGCTACTAATCAAGACATGTTGTTAGGGCACATTATATCAAATAATGGCTTGGCCATAGATCCAGAAAGAGTGGAGGCCATTATTTCTCTTACACTCCCAAGTCACAAAAAGGGATTGCAAAGTTTCCTTGGTAAGATAAACTTTGTAAGAATATTCATTCCAAACTTGGCTGCCATGGTTAAACCTCTCACAGCCATGTTAAAGAAAGATGATTTTTAGATGGATCAAGGAGGGCAAAGATAGATTTCAACAAATCAAATAGGTAATTGCTCAAGCTCCTACCCTGGTAAATCCCAATTATGATAAAGACTTCATCCTCTATACTTTAGGAGGGGAAACAACTATCTCAATTGTCTTAACACGACTCAATGAGGGCTTGAAGGACTATGAACTTAAGTATAGCTACATAAAGACACAGGTCATCACTATGTTTAGGGAATTGAAGAAATTTAGACACATGTTATCCAACAGTCAGATCCAACCCATATTCCCACATGCAAGTGTGAAGGATTTCCTCTTGAACATTTTATTGTGAGGATTTGGTTATTACTGAGAGGGGGGGTGAATCAGTAATAAGGATAAGCTGTAACTTTTCACCAATTTGCAAAATACTTCACAAAACAGATCATAACCAGTAGCGGTAGCTGATCAAACAATCACTTAAATCAGATTCACCAAAAGATTACCGGTAGTAACTTAAGTGTTCATCATTAAGAAAATATAGTAAAGACATCAAATGAATAACTCAACAATCCATCCACAACATGCACACAAGGATTTTTCATGTGGAAACCCAAATGGGAAAAACCACGATGGGAATTGGTACCTACAAAATATGCACTCTTTTGGAATGTGCCATATTAGCCTAGCCCAATTAGGAGCTTTATAATAATGCCCAGTTAAGAGAAGACCCTATTAGTGTTGGCATTGTGTTGTCATTGATGTCAACCGGTATAGGATGGTTTTTCAGTCCAACAATAGAAATAATAACTATAGTTAAAGTCTCAACTCGAAGTTTGAACATTTAATCTATGAAGTTACTATCTCTATAATTGGAGTTCATTTGATTATCAACCCAGGGACATATTACTCGAAATGGGTCTGCATTATATATGCACTAAGTTCCTGCAATAGCTACCCTGCATTACTGCAGCAACTATAATCTATGGGGGAAAGTAAGCAAGAATTAAAACAACCGAATGGCTACAAGAAAACTCTGCATTAACATAAATCTTACTCAAGAAATACTAACTAAGCCCAAAGCTGTCAAATAGGAATTACTCTATTTGTTTTGCCTGCAAGAACAATCTAAGGATCTATTTCCAGTGGTTGCAGGAACAGTCAATGCAAATAATTCTACTATAGCGAATGAAGAAAACTAAATTTAACAAAGGCAAAGCAACACTGACCAAGTGGGCCCCCTCGGACGAGTGTATCCAGGCTTCTAAAATAACTCTAAGTGCTTAGAATAACATAACTTTATTCATTGTTTCTCAAAAGTCGATACATTATTCAGAATGAAAGGAAACTCAAACACTGTGCAACTTTATTTCTAAATCTTCCGCTCCTTTTTCCTTCTCTTTCCTTTCTAACCTCAGAAAAGAGACAAAGACACTTATTTAAAACAAAACAACAACTTCCTACAATTAAGATCACGTTGATGAGAAGAGGCGGATAACATTCATGTAGGAGAACTGTTGGAGTTAAGCCACTAAAAACATGGATCTAAACCAAACCAAAACCAATAGCGTGGTGGTATTACAAGATTGATGCCCACTAGAGTCAAAAATAAATGAGTCTTGCACGCCCTACTTCTCCTCTTCCGTTCCTTACGATCATTATCCTCTTCATTGATTTAAACTTGTAGTCGCCTCCTTGAATATCTCAAATTGCCATCAGCGTGATAGGACAACCTTCTCCGCAACATCTCATTTATTCCTGCAATTGAAAAGAGAAAACATACAAGCATATACATATCTATTTTAATTAATCATAACATCTAGTAATTTCACACATGATATCACCTATAACAATTTGTACGGAAACAAGAATAAATCACATGGCTGCAAGAATAACTGGCAAAGACAAAACATGATTTAATGGGTTCAGTTAACATCTGAAATGCATATAGCCAAACTTTAATACATCATTACCATCCCATCATATAAATCAAAATGTGACAAAAACTTATGAGTTCTAGAAATAAAAGGAGCTAATATCTCAGCTCATCAATGGCTACCAATATAAGAGATGTATGTGCATCACTATCATTGATGCATACCGAATGTGATGTCTTTGATGTCACCTAGCTTAGCAAGCCACTGGTAAGGGATAGAATGTCATTCAATACAATGACCATTGGAGTCACCGGTACACAATTTAGTGTTTGACTTGTGTAGAAGCTATGGACAAGAGACCGATATGATATACCAACCGGTAAATGATATCTGTAAGAGAGCAAGATGTTGGTCTGTTGATTATGATGAAGAGGCAGAATGTTATCAAGAATCACATCAACACAGGAGGAGAAGTATGCACAAGTCACTAGTATGACGTGTGGATGTCAATCAATAGCGCTCCCACTAGATAAAGATGCAATCACCATTTGAAGAGATGACTGACAGTGAATGTTCCCCAACCGGATCACATGTGCTTGTTTGAAGATATGATGCTCAAACAAGGAAGCCACATTGGTGCATGGCAGGATGCAGATGACAAGGATCCACTCCCACTAGTAAGTGGAGCTTATCTCCTATTATGCATAGATTGCATCATAGTCCTTTGAGATAAGAGAAATGAGTTAAAGGCAGGTGATTGAAGGCTCACACTAGATCTACCAGTGAAACAAAAGAATTCCTCAGGTGCATGAAATCAGAAATATGCACTGGATCATAAAGGGTTGGCCTATTGTGCCACCGGGACAAAAATAGAAGAGAAAAGAAGTGATGGGTTTGTCACCTTGACAAATCCATTGAGATGATGTCCGACTTGATGATGAAGAAGGAAAACTTGGAACAACTACAGACAAAGGACATTGTCAGATTGAAGATGGATTTTATTGAAGCTTGATGACATGGTGTCATCAAGGTGGTTACCGGTAAGTATGTCCATCGATAAAGCTGACAAGGTGCAGAGGTGTTAAGCTCTCATTTGTTGAAGGTGTTAACCAGTGAAGGTGTTCCACCAAAAGAGAAGAATGGTGCAAGGTTGATGACAGATTGGTTAGGGTATAACCAGCAGAGTCTATGAACCGATAGATAACCCGGGTGAGTGGTTGGTCGGTGATCTTTGTCTGAAATAGCATAACTGACCTAGAAAAGATGGATGCCGACAAAGGGGCCACGTGGAGGTGAAGTGGTAAGCATGCATAGGTCGACATGTTGAGTCGGTGAAGTCTTTGTCTGTGAGGTAGATAGTGGCATGTCGACATTTATGTCGACTGTGTGATACATGGGATGTGTAGCAGAGGTTTGCAGCAGGAGGTCAAATGGACAACAAAGATCCAGAACAAACTATTTGAGCAGATTGAGGCAGGTGAAGGAAACCATGAAACCATTCTTGGTGATAGACCAAGAAATCAGCTCATAGATTAAAGGCAGATTGCTAAATGAGGAAGGTGTGTTCTGGAAGACATGACAATGGTGGGATTGATTGATGAGTTGCAGTTCATCAATCAAGAAGATCAGATCTAATGAGATCTTATTGGATTTGGTTTTCCTCGAGGTCGATGAAGAAATCCTAACCGCTTGAATTTTGAATTGGTTTTTGGTGGGAAAACCAGTTTATAAATATTCAAGCCAAAATCGATGAAAGTTGCCGCTAAATGAGAGAGTGTTGGTACATATGAGAGGATAAATTAGTCAAGTGCCAAAAAGATAATCTGAGAAGAGATTGAGTGTGAGAGAGAACAGGGTTGAAGAGTTCAACCAACAACAGTAAGGCAACAAATAGTCAGCCATTGAGTCTGACAGAGGAGTAAACCGGAAGTGATAGAACTGGCAAAGAAGAATTGTAGAAGATTGCATAGAAGGCAAGCAAAGAACTAGTAGAGTGTAGTATCGGTGGACAACAATAGTGTGACAAAGAGAAGAGAAAACCAACATAGAGCAGGATCGATAGAGAGAAGAGAAAAGAAGAAGAGACTGAACTGATAAAGGTGCAACAAAGAATAAGTTTCATCAAGAGATAGGGTTTCAACTGAGAGGTAAGCATAGAACCAACAAATAATTGGAGAGAGGAGAACCAGTAGAGAGATCTACAGAAGAGTTACAAAATTCATTTGTAACATGACTATTACTTTTGTTATTAAATATACTCATAGTAGACCATTGAGTTGGAGCTCGGTGAAGGGGTTGTAGCTCATTGGGTGTGTGCCCTAAATCAGGGGTTGGTGCTCCTTGGGATGGTACCTTAAAATCAAGGGTTGGTGCTCTTTGTGTTGGTGGCCTAAATATTGTAATCAGAGTTTCATTGTGAGGCTGGATTGGAGCAGTAGACTCCAACATCATTTATCACTGAGTTTTTTCCCATCTTAGGTTTTCCTCGTATATGTTGGTGCTATGTGATGTCCCTTTCATGTGTGATTGCATTTGTGATAGTTTCCCATCTAACCGGTAAGTCTTCTTTATGTTAGATCTGATAACCGGTATACACACATAGGATAGATAAAGGGAAAAGTTTGTAAACCACTTATTCACCCCCCCCCTCAGTGGCACATTGTGTCTAACAGTTAGGAGTCACTCGGTCAAGGGATTTTACAACTTAGCTCTATTAGAAGCTTTACCCTGTTAGGAGTAACCTCACTGGAGAATTTAAACCCAAATTAATGAGGCACCCGGGATTTACAAGATCAAGTCTTGAATCTACTTCTCTCATGCAGACATCTCAATCTGGTTCGGCACACACACACTTCTTTGATCACTGATACAATAAACCTTCTAAAACTTGACCTAAATAGACTTTACAATTAGTTCAGTTACATAACCCTAACCTACAATGAATCTACATCATAGATCATATCATATCATTACAAATCATTACAATTCATCATACGTATCATTACAACAAACTACAAGACAATTACAGCCATTGAATGATCATAACTCATCACCGCACATTGATCCGATAAGCTGTCAAACCCTTAACACATTCTGTTAAGCACTTCGTTGCTTGCCAAGAAAGTCGATCCTTGAACGTACCAAAACAACATCTTATCTATTCACATAGATTCTAACACGTCATAATCAACTTATGAACATGAAAATAATCACCACCAAACCATAAAACATCACCGGTCAAAAGATCTTGATATCGGTTCTCAAACCCTAGCTGATTATACAACAGTTAATTACAAACATGACTTTTAGTTCTTTAAAGATGATGTGGTTCATGTATAGACTCATTATGATGTCATAAGAACACATTCCAAATTGCAACACCTGACTCAACACGAATCTCTACCGCAACCATCTCCTTCTTTGTTCTTGCTTACTGGTTCATTGTCACTTGGCAGTTTTGCTTTCCAACTCAATTCAATTCAATCTATTACTGGTTAGACTTAACCAACAGACTTAGATGACATACCAAGCATAAAAAAATATGGACAAACATGGTTTCCATCAATGACAACACAAATAATTGATCATCAAGCATCATATCATAATTATATCACCACAAACAATCCTTTACTAGTACACCATCATCTCCATCAATTATGCCAACAATTTCCCCCTTTGGCATTGATGGCAACACCCAAAAATGCAACACCAAAATCTCATCAAGAAACCTGTTATGTCTGTTGTACATCACTGGTTGGTCATCAGTTCTTCTCCTTTTCTCTTTATTTCTCTTCTCCCCTATCATATTTCTTCTCCCCCTTTGACAACAATGCCAAAGGTGCAAAGGCATCTTCCGTTTAACTCCAATTCTGTTGCTGCATTTTCATCATCTTTATATGTCATATCTTAGTTGCTCCCCCTGAGGAGTATCCCACTTCTCATAAATCCATAGTGAAATATATTCAATGAGTCCACTAGATTGATGCATCACTAGCATGCTAATTGATCTTAGGTAGGGGTATAACCCCTAAATTACCTCTGAGATATTCAAAGGTAGCCTTAAGAAATGGCTTAGTGAATATATCTACCAATTTCTCCTTGATTGATACATGCTCCAATCTCACTTTCTCTTCGTGCACCCTTTCTCTTAGAAAGTGATACTTCAACTCAATATGTTTAGTCCTTGCATGCGGTACCGGGTTTTTTGAAATGTTTATAGCACTAGTGTTATCACAATGTATGATCGCCGATTCTATCATATCCTGCTTGAATCCTTCCAAGACATGTCTCATCCATATAGCTTGTGTACATTTCATGGACGGAACTAAATACTTCTCTTCTGATGTAGACTAATAAATACAAGTTTGTTTCTTATTAGTCCAAGCTACCAGTCTACCACCTAGAAAGAATGCACCACTGGATAGGCTCTTTTGGTCATCTACATTCCCTACCCAATCAGCATCAGTGAATACCTGCAAAGAAAAATTCCCTCTGTATGGATACCACAATCCATAATCAACTATCCCTCTAAGATATCTAAATATTCTCTTCACTATTGTCATATGTGTCTCCTTAGGGCTCTTCTAAAATCTTGTTACTAAACCAACTGCATGGGCAATATCTGGTCTACTATGAAAAACATAATGCAATTTCCCAATCATGGACCTGTATTCCTTCTCATCCACTAAGGGTGAATCATCTTCTTTTGACAATCTGTAACTGATAACCATAGGTGTTCCAACTAGTTTACAGTCTTCCATTCCAAAGGTCTTTAACACTTCCTTCACATACTTGGACTGACTGATAAAAATACCTCCTTTCCCCTATTGGACCTGCAATCCAATGAATTTTTTTTATCTCACCTATAACAGACATCTCAAATTATTTCTTCATCTCATCTGCAAAATTCATACTCATATCATCATTTCCTCCAAATATAACGTCATCAACAAATACTTCTACAATCAACATCGTGTCTCCTTTGGTCTTCAAATAAATATTGTTGTCCTCATTGGTTCTCTAAAATCCTATCTTTATTAGATGTACATGAAGTCTTTCAAACCATGCCCTTGGTGCTTGCTTCAATCGATATAATGCCTTATGCATTTTGCATACCATATCCTTATCTTCTAACAATGTAAACCCATCTGGTTGTTCAATATACACCCCTTCTTAAAGAATACCATTTAGAAATGTTGACTTTACATCCACTTGATAGACTTTAAAAACTTTAAAAGTTGTGAATGCAAGTAGCATTCTAACTCCTTCAAGACTAGCAACCGGTGCAAAGGTCTCTCCATAATCTTCACCTTCTTCTTGTGCATACCCTTTGCATACTAGTCTTGCCTTGTTTCTAACAACTTCTCCATCTTCATTCAGCTTATTTCTAAATACCCATTTTGTACCAATCACATTTTTATCATGAGGTCTAGGAACGAGTGACCAAGTGTTTTTTTTCTCAATCTAATCAAGTTCTTCATTCATTGCATTTAACTAGTCATCATCTTTAAGAGCTTCTTTAACTGTCTTCGGTTCAACTCTAGAAATCAGACAAGAGATTTCACTGATTTTCCTTCTAGTCTGTACTCCAGCATTCTTGTCACCTATTATCTGGTCTTCAGAATGAATAAACCTTACATGCCTAGGAATTACCTGTTCCGGTGCAACAACCTCTTCTTGTTCTTATTTTTCTTCATCTACTAGTTGAGCATCTTCATCTTCACTATTCTGCTCAACATCTTTCTGCACTTTCAGTTCAATAAACACAAGTTTTTGTTCATCATCTGTTGGATTATATTTGTTGGTATCATCAGGTTCATCAGAGTACTCATCAACTTTTACATTCACACTCTCCATAATCTTCTTTGTCCTTTTGTTGTAACACTTCAAAGCTTTGCTCTTAGTGGAGTAGCTAAGAAATGTTCCTTCATCACTCTTAGCATCAAATTTACCAGTATAATCATCTCTTTTTATAAAACATCTACTGCCAAAAACTTTGAAATAACTAACATTACGAGTTTTACCATACCATAACTCATAAGGTCTTCTATCATTACCTTTCTTAACAAGTACCTGATTCAATGTGTAAATAGCAATACTGACTGCTTCCCTCCAAAACATCTGAGGTACATCTCCCTGTATCAGCATAGTCCTTGTTGCTTCAACAATGGTTCTATTTCTCCTTTCTACAATTCCATTCTGTTGTGGTGTCCTTGGAGCAAATAACTGCCTCTTTATTCTATTTTCATCACAATATCTCACAAACTCGTCTCATGTAAACTCTCCACCATGGTCAGATCTCAAGCACTTAAGATTCTTACCAATTTCCTTTTCTACTAAGGCCTTCAATGCCTTGAACTTGTTGAAAGCATCTGACTTTTCCTTCAGATAAGTAACCCACATCATTCTATAAAAATCATCAGTAAATATCATGAAATAATTATCACCATAAAAACTTCTAGTCCTCATAGGACCACATAAGTCAGTGTGCACCTGTAGTCACATAAATCTGTCCACTTAATTAAATGAATATTTACTATTTATTTGATCATTTAACCATCGGTTATCAATTAATTAAATTAATATTTAATTAATTCATCTTGAACCCCTTCTCCTATTAATTAAATAAATTATTCAATTTATTTTAATTCATTCATTAAGCTACACTCAAAATCAATTAAATGAATAAAACATATTTATTTAATTTAACCCCCTTTCTTCTTTTAAATAAGTAATAAAACATTTATTTAAATCCATAAACTCCCCCCCCAACTTGCATTCTCCTATAAATGCAAGTTGCACCTATTTTGTTGAAATAAAGTAATTTTGTTTTAATTAAAATCCTATTTTCCCTCACCCACCAAACCCACTTGCATCCTAAACCCATTCTAGATTCTTCTAAACCATTCCTAATTAGCCTAAACCCATCCCCTAATTATTGGCACATCCCTAAGCAACTTGAAGTCACTTCTTGAAGCCTCCAAAGTCTTTGAAAAGCATTAAATGCTTTATGTCTCAACAAGTTAACCCCTAAAGTCTTCCAAACCATTAATGGTTCTTACATGACCATTTATGGCTCTTACATAACCATTAATGATTAATTCCACTTGCCCACATGGTTAGAGGATTTACCTCTAACTCAACCTCCATTTAACTCATGTGTCTCCTCAAACATTCATTGCTTTGACCATGGTTATCCCCACTAACTCTTGTACAAGAGTTTGCCCCTTGGATAAAAGCATTATTCATTGAATAAAGGTTTTATTCATTCAACTCAAGCTTAACCTTACCTCCCAAGATAACCTTCATGTCTTCTCAATAATTTAATGCTTCTTCCCTCTCCTCTCAAGCCATCTCATGTTGACATTTGTCATCCTGGGATTGGGTTGAAAGCCTTCACATGGATCATAAACCCATCAATCTTGACCCTTGTTGAGATTACTCAATTTCAATCATCCATTTCTCTATTTTTCCTATAAATAGAGCCCATTCTTTCATAATCCAGATCCAGAAATCTTGTATGCATCTAATTTATAGTGAAATTTAAGAGAGCATTTTAGGAGCAAATCATAATCTAATTTACATTGTTATTTTAGTTAAAATCAATATAGCTTAATTAGGTGCTTTCTCATATTTTGCTTGCATTTGCATCTTTTAATCATTTTTAAATCTTGAATCTCCATAAGACTTCCATAGTAGTACAAAAAGATGAGAGATACACTCATGTGGAACTTGGAGAGGAGAGGAACAAGGGAGGAGAAACTATGAACATGTTGGCAAGCATTTGGAGGAGTCTTGTGTCTTTCTTTTATTTTTTTATTCTTTCCATTAAATATTTGATATCTCTCTTGATATGCTTGCTTAGGACCGTATTTCGTTTATGATACTAACACTAACGTTTGACTTCTCTATCTTGTGTGTGTGTTTCCTAACATCCTTTTTGCAGAGCATCTTTTGGTGAACCCGACGTGAATCGAACACGCAACCTTCTGATCTGTTAAAACTACTAACTTTTTGAATTGTTGAAATTGTCATACAAGTTGCACTTTAGTGCTATTGAACATGCTTTAGCGCCTTTGAAAGTTGGAGTTTTAGCACTTTTGTATGTAGATTAGTGCCTTTGTCCATGTATTAGCGCTATTGACAGTTAAATAGCGCTATTACAACTAGTTTAGCGCGTTTGCACTCTCTGTTTGATAGAATTTTCATTTTGTCTGACATATTCTTTTAGCGCTTTTATCTATTTCATAGCTCCTTTGGCGTTCTTTTAGCGCTCTTGTCAGTCATTTAGCGTATTTGTGTTAAATAGCGCTTCTGTGTTTAGATAGAGTAGCGCTATTGTAACAGAGAATTGTAAAAAAATATATTGTAATCGAAAATCAAAAAATTTAGGCTTGTAGAAGCCCACAAAAACTTCTTTTTCACTAACTGTTTTGTTTTTTATGTAGGTTTTTGCTAACTTTTTTTGCAAGATTTGAAGAGTTAAATTAGGAAGTTTAATTTCTTTTTGTTTTCTAACTTTGTTTTAAAGTTGGATTAAAAGGAACTCACTTTCTCTTTGGATTAAAAACAACTTCACTTTTCATTTGGGTTATAAAAAATCAATCAAATTTTCAATTTGGAACTTTAAAAAGAATCTCATTTTGCAAGTTAAAAAGAACCACAAACTCAATCAAACAACTTTGTTTTTCTTTCAAGTTAGGAACAATCTTTCATTTTGGGCTTAAAAGAAACAAACAAACAAATTTTATTTTCTTGCAAAGTTTAAAAATCACAATCAATTTTCATTTTTGCAAGTTAAAAAAAACCAACAACTTGTCAAGTTTTGTTTCCAAAATCGATTTTCCCTTAAAGCAAAAACGTGCTTCAATTTGGTTGACCATGATTTTACTTTCCTAGAGTTAGACAACATTTTGCCTTGAAGTTAAAAAGAACACCATGTTTATTGGAGCAACATCTCCAAATAGCGTTTAAATCACATTACAATAAACCAGTTAAAAAGAACAAGTGTTTTCAATGTTTGGCACACTTGTGCAAAAAGTTTGTAGATTGGTCCTACTTCTAACACACACTATCCTCTCCCTTGGCTTTCGTGGTCCTAGGTGCAAGAGAAAAGTGTTAGTAACGCTCAAAAATTTTATTTTTAAGAGAGGCCTGCCAAGAGACACATCACTCTTGGGAACAACCTCGCACAATAATCCTTCAAGCCACTATAGAAATCATGTGAGAGAAAAAGCTATAGCCTTGGGTATAGTTGTTCCTATAGTGTAACTTGCCGAAAGGACATATGGGCCCCACCACAAGTTACAAGGCTCTTAAGTGAGTCACTGCAGAATGAACATATGTCCAAAAACATCAAACATTACTAGACACCTTTTATTATAGAAGCCCACCCATTCTATTGATTGAGGATATTTGTGAAAAGTTCAGTGCAAGAGCATAGATGGTTTTGCTCCCAATATACTCACCATACATATTTCCTTGAGTAGAAACAGGGCTTTTTGAAAGGCTACTTGTAGCTTGATAAAAGTATTAACTCCCCCATCATAGGGATCATCTATCTGTTATGCTCACACAAGACTTAGTATATCACATCCTTACTTGCCATGACGGGATTCATAAGGTATGTAGTACCAAAGTTGAAGAAATATAAGATGTGGGCTGAAAATATCGCAACGAGCCATTGACCTTAGGGATAAAGTTTGTTTTAATTGTCTTCGTCTTTTGTCAGACCAGTAACAATTTGACCCAACTTCAAGCTTTTTTGGAAGTAAACATACAAAACATTTGAAAAAGGTCAATAAATTTCATGATTGGGTTGATCTAGACCCACACCTATTGTGCCTTTTTAGGCAAGATTATTGTGCTTGTGTGCTTGCTCTGTTTTCTTGTCAAAGAAATTCAAAACCAAGTATTCATCCAACACAATTTTACATCAACCTTAATAACAAAAACAAACATCAAAAAGTGAAACAAAGTATCAATTTGTATGACCGTCACTCACATTTTGAGAAAAAGGAGTCTTCATCAAAAGACTACATTGATAAAGAGACCATTGAGTTCAAAAGCTCTTATCAAAAGAAGGAAGTTTTTCTATATCAATAGACAAAGCTTTCTCTCACACAGAGCCTTCTTGCGTCATATGCATTTATATCTTCAAGGCAAATCCAATGAATTAGACAAAGAGCCTTTGAAAAATAGAGCATTTACTCAATATAGAGCCTTGAGTTATCATAACTTTTGGACAGGTAGGTGGGATCTTTTTTGGATCAGGGAGACACATAGGATCCATTGTCGAAAGATTGGGCAAAATTCTTAGGACCAATGTGGTAGGTCACCCTGGTCCTCTGCTTTTTGCTCCTGTAAAAGATGAACCTATTTATTTTCATCTATTCTATTGGAATCTTTGATCACAACTCTTGAATCAATTTCTTGCACACATATAGAGAGAGAGAAAAAAGGGTTGTCGATAGGGGTTTGCCTTAGGTCAAACCTTGGTTTAGGAATTAATACTAAAATTGAAATGATAATTAAAATGGAAATAGAATTGAATTGTAGCAAGATGCTTTCTGTTTGAGGGAAAGACTAAATCTAAAATTGAATGCTTGTAACTTAAGCTGATACCTTGATGAAGCTTTCTTGAATCCTTACACAAGGGTTTAGGATGTCATGTAGGATGTCTTCATGGAAGTTTGATCATGGATTCCATCTTGAATGCTTGAACTTGACTTAACTTCTCCTTCAATGCTTGACAAATGCTTGATTTATTGCTCACTTGAATTGAACTCGTTAGAGTGTAATTAAGAGAGAGAGATCATAGGATTCATCCAACTTAGGTTTCAAATGAGAGGGGTAGGCCTCCTTTTATACTTAATCATCCAAAAAATATTTTAAATATTTGGAGTAGGCTGACACAGGACCTAAATTCCTACCCACTAGATGTGATCGTTGTTAGGACCAAATTTGGGTTATGATTAAGAGGACCAGGGCGATGGGGCACCCTGGTCCTGAACTAAGACTATGGTGCCCATTGATATTTTTCATGTCACCTTGAGAGCCATGTAAAAAATCAATCTGAGATAACCTAATGACTAAAAGCCTGCATGCTTCCACAAGGCTTAAAACCCTAAACCCTTAAGGTTTCCTTCCTTTGTCTTTTTCATCCTTGTTCTTTTCCTCTATTGGCTAACTCAAGCGGTTGTATCACTTAATTTCCACCGATTGGAGTCTCCCTTATTCATCTCGGAACTAGCCCCACCCTATCTTACTTGCTATCAAGTTAGGTGGGACCGGTGAATAAAAGGTTAATTATTACATAGATTGCAAGATCACAAGTTCACAACAACCAAGGTGAACCACCAATTAACTTTGTGATGCCACGATGGATTGTTGGAGGTTATGAAAGATGTCAAGTTGCATCATCACAGCGGTCAGGACATGTGCTATTGCAAGTTGTGATCCTGCGATTGGTAGTTGACGGTTAAATAAATTTTAATCGCATCTTTACGGGTTCTATGTAATTGTTTTGGACTAACCTACAATCATGGGAGATCCTTAGACATGTGTAGTCTATTTAGTAATAAATGATGGTGGAATTGATAGAGCTTCACATGCAAGGGATAGTCGTCCAATTTTGCTTAAAGGCAAGATCAACGGTTGTGTTTTATTTGATCATTAAGGATCCTTTGAGGGTTTCCAGGTGCATCTGAATCGTTCATCCACACACAAAGGGAAGATCCAACAATTGAGATTCAAACTTCGAGATGGATGTTAGAATTCAAACAGTTGTCGTGGTGGTTGCTGACTTATCAAGTCAAAATTGAATATAGGTCTCGTCGACGCGTTATTTATGATCAGAATGTGTTCTAACCACCCCCAATCAATGTATAATGAGTGTCCTTACTCCTTCTAGGCTCTGTAGACATTTCCCAAGATTTCCCATACACATTTATGGCATGTAGAAGAGTTTTTGGCTTGATAGAGGACATCTGACACCATCAAAATGCAAATCTCCCCCAATTTTTAGGAGATATTTATTCTTTCCCAGTTGCAGTTATGTCTCATGACTCCTCCCCAACTTTCTAAGATACTTTCAAACACACAACAATCAAATCCAATCTAATTTTCTCCATCGATAACCTAACCCTAGTACATTAGGGTTTCCAAACCCAATGTTCTATCTAAGTTGTGCCTGACCTATAAAGGCATTTTGTATGATTTTCTCAAGGTCCTCTCCCTATTTTTCTTTTATGGAGATTCATACCTTTTGTAATTGTGGATATCACCTTGCCTTACATTAATTAAATTTGTCTTCTTTGCCTCTTTCCAGTTCAAATATTTTGTGTGACGTATCTTACCTCTTTGTTTTTGATACATTCTTTTCCTATTCTCAGATTGTGTGATTGTGTTAACACCCCTGTAGATGCTATTTGTGAATTTACCTTCATTCCTCGCATCACCTTAAAGGATCCTAACCTTTGCAAACACTTTTGGGAGCTGATTAGAAATGGGAAAATGTGCATGTCTTTAGGTAGTTTCTATTAGTGTCTTGTGCAATTATGGGCAGGAAGGATAAAAGCTTTAATCTTCGTGCATCACTTCCTTTTACATCTTGCATCTCTTTCTCCCTTTTTCTCTACAAGTGGTTATAATAAGTTTAGGGGTAGGTTCTACAAGTGTTGGATTGGTCCAACGCTATACCCTGATTGAAGAGGAAGTTGACCTTCTCTGAAGATTCAACCTCATGTGTGCAAGGTCTCACACTTGGACGTTGTTTCCATGTTTTACAAGGTTGCTGAACATTTTTGTTCAACAAGGGTGCAAACTTTTGTGACAACAATTTTTGGCATGCCTAGTGGGACAATATTTTCAACTTACATGCTAAGGATTCAATGTTGTTCTTAGTATCTTATCCTTTGTAGGCATACATCATTCAAGCACTTGGTGACTCTAATGGCAAATCCAGTCTCTTGTTCATGACCTATTATTGAATTCATGCAAATAATTAGGAAATCTTCTAGAGGTAATTTCCAATTTTCAGAGGTTTCACTTTCAGTTACTAGAAGACAAAGAGGTAGGTCTTCATTGTCTCTTGTTAGGGGTGATGATGTGGTAGGCACTCTGTCACCTAGGTCTCATTCTACCTGTCCAATTATAAGACTGTCACAGTGTAGGGCTCCTACTCCCTATATCAATAGACTATTATTCCCTATGGTTTTCCCTAGAAATTAGGCTTTTGTTATCTTTAATGGAGGCAACCCTTTGGCTTTAGCCAAAAAAGATGATATACTAGTAGCTACCCTAAAAGCTATACCCTTAATTGCTGGTGAAACCTCTCTTTCACCAGTTGAACACATCCAAGATGTTGCTAACATTTGCATTGTTTTTTTATTTAACAGAAGATAACGTAGCAGGTAGGCTTCTTGCATCATCTTTTAAAGGTAAGGCCCTACAATGGTATAGAGGGTTGCCCTCCAACTCCATTCACAAATGGGACAAGTTAGGAGAAAAGCTTTGAAAACACTTTGAAGATGAAAATGAACATTTATCTTATGGAGTAGTTGAAAACTATTAATAGGGTACCTTATGAATTCATGAGAGATTTCAATTATAGACTTCAAAAGACTTGGGATAGAATCCCTGCCTTGGTCTATCCATCTTCTAATCATGCATTCTTG
Organism: Cryptomeria japonica; assembly: GCF_030272615.1. Classification (NCBI taxonomy): domain Eukaryota; kingdom Viridiplantae; phylum Streptophyta; class Pinopsida; order Cupressales; family Cupressaceae; genus Cryptomeria; species Cryptomeria japonica. The sequence goes on along the minus strand of NC_081406.1, from coordinate 1,482,892 downwards.
TATTTTCTAAGAGCTCTCAATAGTGATATTACTACCATGATACAGTCAATGGGAGGAATCACCTTACTAGATGCATATGACATAGCCATAAGGGCATAAAATTGTCTAATACAAGTGGGAAAGATAGCTCCTAGGCTAGGAATGCCTATGTTCCCAGAGGATCCTACACAACAACCCATTTTTGCACCCCTCCCAATGGCATCTATGTGTCATCAACTCACACCTGCACCCACTTTATCCTCAAATGAGCTCTAGGGGGTTAAAACTCTATTGCAAAACTTTGGCAATGATTTAGTGACACTAAAAAGGCAACAGGCCCAACCTAACAGGCCTTATCAAGCATAAAATCAAAATTATTAGCAAAATAGGCCACCTTTTCAATGGCAAAACCAATGGAGTAATGCCAGACCCTTGAATATTTTGAATCCTATAGTTACAAATTACTCAAAGGCACTAGTTCTAGTGCAAAACAACCTTGCTCAAAATTAAGATTTGTGTACCCCATGCAATTAGCCTCACAATCAGATTGCATGCTAAAGTGGACAGCTTTCTCAAGCCCTAATAGCACAAAGTGAGCAAACAATTTTGTCATTGACCTCCCTACCTTCTTTTCCATTTGTTTATCAAGGGATTTTACTACCAAGATAGGTGGGTACTTGTCTTCAAATTGGTCCCATATGCTATTTAGAACAATATATGGTACAAAGGTTACCATAAAGGCATAACCCATTGCAAAGGATCACATTGAGCCTTACATTCCTACCCCTATAAATATGAATTATAACTTTCATGATGAGAAGGAGGATTGTTTGGTTTGGGAGCCTGCTACTGTTTTGGAGGAAATTCCTGATTGTCTTCTTGATGATTCGGATAATGCTTTCCAATTTTACCCAATCAGTGAAGATACAAAGACAGGTCTTGGTACTTATTGCATTCATGTGGAGAACACTCCTATTCCCAATCTCACCAGAGAATGTGATGATTTCAAGGGATTGTGGAGCATGTTCTTTGATGGCTCAAGAAACAAAAATGGTGCAGGCATTGGTGTACTACTCATTTCTCCTTGTGGGGAGAAATACTACCTCTTATTCAGGTTTTATTTTACTTGCACTAACAATGTAGCTAAGTATGAAGCCTTGATTTTAGGTCTCCAAATAACACAAAGAAGAAGGATCAAAGCCTTACATGAGCATGGGGAAAGTGAGCTAGTTGTTATTATAAGATTAAACCTTAAAGCATAACCAAGAACAACCTCCTTAAATCTTACAAACATAGAGTTTGGGACCTATTGGAGGGGTTTGAAGCCTTCGATATATCTAGTGTCCCTAGAAATCAAAACAAACATGTTGATAGACTAGAAGAAGTTGGTTCCCAACATGAGATATCGAATAATGTCATAAACAAGAGGGAGCAATAGATTAGGCTTGTGGTTAGGCTTGCTATCCTTGACAATCAAGTGAATTGGCAAGTGTTTGACTCTGACCAATAGATTGTCAATTTTTTACAAGAGGTAGAATTCTTTGCTAAGAACCAATCCATGTTGCATATCAGATTATGCAACTCAATTCAAACAAGTTGTGCAATGGATTAGTCACCCTAGGGGGAATTTTCAATTTAGATGATCAAGTAAAGGGAAAGACTATGAACCTAGCTACAAAGAGGGGTGATTACAAGGCAATCATAGTGGCTAATGGAATAACTCTCAACTTGTGAAAGGTATGTTCCATAACATAGCAAGGGGTATGTGTTCATCTTTGTAAAGAATACAATGACACATTTGATTTTACATATAAAGACTTAAAAGGGTTTGATCCTAGTTTGGCCCAAAATACTATAGAGCTAGATTCAAATGCAAAGCCTATTAGATAAAATCAAAGACCCGTAAATCCAAATTGAACCCTTGATGAGGGAAGAATTGTCCTAACTCATAGAATATAGTATAATTTTTCCAATCAAGCACTCCTCGGGGTAACTAATCTTGTTCCAATTAGGAAAAAGAATGGGGAAATTCAGGTTATGTGTAGAGTTTAGGGATCTCAATAGAGCCTCCCTTACCGATAGTTGATCAAACAATCACTTAAAGCAGATTCACCAAAACATTACCGGTAGTAACTTAAGTGTTCATCATTAAGAAAATATAGTAAAGACATCAAATGAAGAACTCAACAATCCATCCACAACATGAACACAAGGATTTTTCACGTGGAAACCCAAATGGGAAAAATCACGGTGGGAATTGGTACCCACAAAATATGCACTCTTTCGGAATGCACCCTATTAAAGGCCTAGCCCAATTAGGAGCTTTATAATAGTGCCCAGTTAAGAGTAGAACCTATTAGTGTTGGCATTGTGTTGTCATTGATGTCAACCGATATAGGATGTTTGTGCAGTCCAACAATAGAAATAATAACTATAGTTAAAGTCTCAACCCAAAGTTTGGAGGTTCACTCTGTGAAGTTACTATTTCCATAACTCGAGTTCATTTGATTGTCAACCCAGGGACGTATTACTTGAAATGGGTCTACACTAGATATGCACTAAGTTCCTGTGATAACTACCTTGCATTACTGCAGCAACTAGAATCTATGCGGGAAAAGTAAGCAAGAATTAACCGAATGGCTATAGGAAAACTCTGCATTAACATAAATCTTACTCAAGAAATACTAACTAATCCCAAAGCTGTCAAACAGGAATTACTCTGTTTGTTTTGGCTGCATGAACAGTCAATGGATCTATTTCAAGTGGCTACAGGAACAGTCAATGCAAAGAATTCTACTACAGTGAAAGAAGAAAACTAAATTTAGAAAAGGCGCGAGAACATAACTCTAAGTGCTCAGAATAACTCTTTAACATAACTCTAAGTGCTCAGAATAACATAACTTTATTCATTGTTTCTCAAAAGTCGATACATTATTTAGAATGAAACGAAACTCAAACACTTTGCAACTTTATTTCTAAATCTTTCGCTCTTTTTTCCTTCTCTTTCCTTTCTAGCCTCATAAAAGAGATGGAGACACTTATTTAAAACAAAACAACAACTTTCTACAATTAAGATCATGCCAATGAGAAGAGGTGGATAACATTCATGAAGGAGAACAATTGGAGTTAAGCCACTAAAAACGTGGATCTAAACCAAACCAAATCCAATCAAATGCAAGAACAAGAACATCATCAATGATGGGGTCATAGATGCAAGGACCGTAAAAATTGTGCAACCTGTGGTCAGATTCGTGGGGCAAAATCCCCCTCCTAAAAACAACACCATCACTCATCCACAAAATCAAGGTCACAATGAGCCACAAGAAGAACCAAGACAACGACAACAAAACTATAAACCAAAACGCACATACACACCCTTAGGGGAACCCATCGAAACAATATTGCGTCAATTGGTCTCCAATCTTGTAACCTTACCGAAAACATCTAATTATGAACCTCAGGTCAAACCTCCATGGTGGAGAGATAATGAACATTGTGAATTCCACCAAGGGAAAGGACATAAGACGAGCAATTTCCATTGACTGAAAGATCTTGTTCAAGATCTTATTGATAGAGGAGAAATTGAAATAGAAGGACACAACCCTAAAACATCAAATCTTGATCATCTAATGTTCAAGAATCAGCTTCCATCACATGATCAAAGGGCTCCTTCCACCTTAGGGCAAAACATAGATACTACAACTAATTATACACAAGCTGCATATCATTATACTATGAATCACCTCTATGACACTGACGAACAAGTTGTAACCCTCACCATCGAAGATCCAAATCCTGCATGCAAGGTTGTTACGCATCGTAGCAAAATTACCATTCGAGCGGCACCACAAGGAACAACACCTCTGCCCAAACAATATAATCTTGTGGAATAATTGGATAAACGCCCGCACTCATATCCATATTAGAGATTTTGCACTTATCTCCTTCACACAAAACAATCTTGGATCAAGCTCTCCAAGAAGCATTAGTCCCTGCCAACCTTAACACAAATCAATTCCAAGCCATGATTGGTAGTCTCAGGTCATCACCATGCCTCACTTTTTCCAAAAGTGACAACACTTTATTCCAACAACCACATAACACATCCCTTCACATTGAAGGATTTGTAAACCAACACAAAATCAAGCGAGTCTTGATTGACAATGGAGTCGGCTGAATATATGCACCCTGCAGTTGGTCACAACATTGGGATATGCGGTAGAATCAGTGGACCCCAGTAAAAATATAACCATTACGGCCTATGATGATGCAGAGCGTTCTTCCAAAGGAGCTATTGTATTACCTATCAGAGTGGGCCCAGTGGTAAAGCATATCATCTGCCAAGTTCTGGACCTTCCTCTACCATATAATTTATTCAAGTCATTCCATCCACTTATCATCAGTGTATCAAGTTTCCCCATAATGGTGTTGAAATCACAATCCTTGGCGATGCAAATCCATTTGCATATTGTAGTAATATTAACCATCAGCCAGAGATCATTGTTCCTAACAATCAAGAAGTTATCTCTTCCACATCCTATGTTATTCCAACCTCTCTTTCTAGTTCAATCACCCCTATACCAAAGAAAGAGAAGTTGAAAATTAAAATGGCTGAGGAAGGTCCTGGGGAATATAATCTAAGCCAACTCTTTTGTGTTGGGCATTACCCACTTCCCCTAGAACTTATGGCAAGCCTCAAAAGTTGCTTTAACCACCACTGGCCAAGCCAGCATGCACTTTGGCGTAGTTCATCCTTGGTAAAAGTCAGGAAGAGGAAACCAGAGATGAGGGCCTAGCAGAATGGATCTACAAAGACTCTATCACCACATAAATCCCACAAGCTAAGCTTCCTATTGATAAATATGGCAAAGGCCTCACTATCATGCAAAGAATGGGCTATGATGACCAGAGTGCTTTGGGATATTACAAACAAGGACGACATGAGCCCTTGTAGCCTGCGTTGAAACCCAAAGATACCACTGGATTAGGTTTTCAAAAGGAATCTCTTCCTAAACTCATATTCAAAGGTAAGCCCAGCAATCCCATGTATCAAATAGTTACTCCAAGGAGGCCCTCCTTGTTTATCTCTGCAGCACAAACAAACCCCACTAACCAACAAGACTGATCATCAAATCAGCAGCATCAATCACACCAGCAGTACCAACAACACCGACAATCACATCAATAGCATTACCAACAACAATGATCCTAGCAACAATGCCCACAACAATAATAATCCCATTAGTAACAACAGTCATAACAACTGTATCCACAACACCGATACTCCCAGCAATTGTACCAACCACACCTACCAAACTAAGAATAGAAGCAGTGGCACCAACATCATCAACAACTCCTATAATCCTCCTAGCAGCACTAGCAATCCCACCTATAAAAGTGCATACACCCGTGACTAATACACTCTTCAATACGAAAGACATCCCAGACTGGTACAGTAATCGGATATTAGAGAGTGATTCAGAGACTGACTCGCATGAGTGGGAATTTGATACAGTGAATCTAAATACTTCAGACAAGGAAGACACATCGCCTCCCCTACCTCGTAAGGATATCCCAGTTTACGGGGAGGCATGGATTAAAACCTTTTGGGTTCATGAGCAAGAAGCACCTTCCATAGGCCCTACATCAAATTTGACACTAGAACCTAACAAGGAGTACCATCGAACAAATTCCCTCATCTATATTAACCCTCACTGACGCCTCCTTTGAACTCAACTTAATCGATGAGGTCATGCCCATCATCCACCTCGAACTCATTGACTGGAACTAGCCAAATCTCCCATGTCTTGATCACTTCCAAAACGATGAGGTGCTCATCGACTTTTTAGAAATACAGGATCACATAATAAGAGGGGATCACAAAGATGGATTTGCCATCAAACTTAATAGCGCATCATACTTTGGGGTAGATGCCAAACCTTTTAGCTACAAAAACATCACAATAAAACATGGATCTTCTAGTGAAAACCACACAGTGGCACAGGCGCCTGAGGATCAAAGGTTTGACATCCTTCCCTCTAGTACAAATCAGGAGAGATCAATGATCCTAATCGAAGAAATAAAAGAATTCAATGTGGGGACCCCTGAGACTCCTCACCAAATACATATGGCATCTCTACTAACTCTAGAGGAACAACCAAAATTTGTGGAATTCTTCCAAAAGCGTCAAATCAACTTCTCATGGTCTTATAAAGACATGTCTAACTTAGATCATGATTTAGTCATGCATCACCTCACCGTGGCAGAAGGAGATAAACCAAAAAAACAAAAGCTCAAAAAGATGCACCCACAGATTGTTGTGCTTGTCAAGGCAAAACTCAAAAAAGCTCTTAGATGTTGGTTTCATCCGACCAATCAATTATGCCGATTGGATCTCCAACATTGTACCTATTGGCAAACCTAATGGGGATATCTATATCTGTACAGACTTCAGATATTTGAACAAGGCATGCCCTAAGGATGAATTCCCCTTACCAAACATACACATGATCATTTATCTTATAGCGGGTCATGCAATGCTTTCTCTGATGGATGGATTTTTAGGGTACAACCAAATCATGATTGCTCCAGAGGATCAACATAAAACTGCTTTCACATGCCCATGGGGAACCTATTGTTGGAACGTGATGCCATTTGGTCTAAAAAATGCAGGGGCAACCTATCAAAGAACTATGACTACCATCTTTCATGACCTGATGCACACTATAATGGAAGATTATGTTGATGATTTACTAGCTAAATCATTAACAAGAGAAGGTCATCTAGAAATACAAGGTCAAATCTTCAACAGATTAGAGAAATATCATGTACGACTTAATCCAAAGAAATGTGTCTTTGGAGTGACCTTCAGGAAGCTCCTAGGATACATTGTCTCAAGCAAAGGCATTAAAGTAGATCCGGCAAAAGTCAAAGCAATTATGGACATGCCACCTCCCAAGAACATCAATCAGTTAAGGACACTACAAGGGCGGCTACAATCAATTCGTAGATTCATTGCGCAATTGGCTGATAAGTGTCATCCCTTCACGCATCTGTTACACAAGAATATCCGCTTTCAATGGGATTCAAAGTGTGAACGAGAATTCCAAATGCTTAAAGATTACCTAATGAATACACTGTTGTTGATCCCACCAGATCCAAGTATACCTCTATTGCTATATATTTCAGCTACAAATACGACATTAGGAGTACTGCTGGCACAACACAATGCAGAAGGAAAAGAATGTGTTGTATACAATATCTCTTGGACATTGGTAGGCTATGAACTCAATTACACACCTGTATATGGTGAAAATGGATAACAATAAGAACAATATTGAAAGGCTAAATGAATCCAACCACTAAACCCTAGCCTAACAATCAACAAAGATCCACCATAACATATGAAGATTACCTAAGACAATGCAAATCAAATGAAATCACAAAGATTATACCATCACATGTCCAATAGGGTTTTTGATCTCCATTCTTCCTATCTCCATTGATCTTGCTTGATATATTTGCTCTCAGATTTCTGTATGCACAAGAGCTCAACAAAGAACGGAATGTGGTTGCAAGTAGGATCGTAGTGTAGCCAAGTACTCCAAAATCAGTCATTAGGGTTTGACAATGAAGAAAGCATCTCCTTAAATAGAAGACACAATAGGAAATGGAGGGTTAAGATTGAGAGGTGTAAAAAGAGAGGTCGGCTAGGATTAGAGGGTAGGTAGAAGAAATACCAAAATAATGAAAGAGGTAGGTAGTGTATGAATTAAGAGATGAATGACATGTGTCATGTGTAGAAAAAGATAATGAATTAAAAGATTTATTTAATTAATAGAAGAAGTAGGACAATTAAATAAATAAAATATTTATTTAATTTAGGAAAAGGATAATTTAAATAAATAAATGTATTTATTTAAATGAGAAATAAGGCTAGAAGAGGATAAATGAATTAATTAAATAAATAAAAATTTATTTAATTAATAGAAGAATTAGGCTTAGATAATTAAATAAATAAAATATTTATTTAATTAGACATGACAATTTTGAGTGTCTACATTTTGCCCCTCTTTGAGACAATGCGGCTTGTCGCGTTGTTTCAAAGAAGATAAGATGAACTGATATAGAGTTGCCCCAGAATGGGAATGATATGCCCCCTCGAGAGATTGGATGAAAATGTCTGCAAAGATTGCAGACAATCTCTTGATAAGAAAGAAAGGCTAGAATGGGTTGACCGAATAAAGTGACAAAGTCACAGGATGAAGAAGACTGACTCGGGAAACGAAGGCTAGGGGTAGGCTAGGCTATAAGATAGATCACGGGCAAAAGACATCCTCATTGTCATCCACACCCCTACGAGATCACAGTGCAGAGCGAGAAAAGAGTAGCAGCAGTCAGCAGCGATGGCCTTCGTACATAGATTCGATCGCATTTGTCGATTTCAGAGGCCAGCAGATGCAGGAGAGCCGGTAAGTACCAGAAAACCTCCTCGTACTTTCACGCATTTCAAGTTTTGTCATTAATGCTCAATAGGTAGCAATAAATGCGCTAGGAATAGGGTAGTTAAAAAATGCAAAAATGCGCAACCGCGTCTATGTCAGTGTCAGGCGCGTCTGTGTCGGGTCCAGGCGCGTCTATGCCTGCGACCGTGTTTGTGAGTAATGCGAGCGCGTTTGCGAATTCCAGACGCGTTTGTGCGCTTTAGGGACGTCTGTGTTCCCTGGCCGCGTTTATGAAGGATTTAGGCACGTATGTGTTCAGAAAGCGCGTTTGTGTTGCAGAAGCGCGTTTGTGCAGTCTATAAGCGCGTTTATGAGTTTAAAGCGCGTTTGTGTGTCAAAAATGCATAGTTTAAGTCTTTTAGGTCAAATCGGCAGTTCTGTGATGAACATACGTTGTCGATTGGATAAGCTGCTGAGAGGATACACTCAAGCAGGTCCTCTAGGAAGACTAGGATAGATCAAGGCACTTTGTGATGAATAGGGAGCACCAAGATAGGCAGCACTTTGTGGTGAACAGGGAGTGCGAATGTGAGTAACACTTTGTGATGAACAGGGAATGTCACACACGTAGTACTTTGTGATGAACAGGGAGTACCACTAGGATAATCAGCAACACTTTGTGATGAACAGTGAGTGTCACTAGGATAGGTAAGCATATGCATTTAGGTAACAAGTAGCATTTTGTGATGAACAATGAATGCCACGATAACTGACATGATTGATTGTTTGACTGCAGGAGTATCTGCCTATGCTGGAGTCACGGGAGAGATTCCCGTCGACTCAGAGATTGCGACCAGAGTTGTCGATTCAGGACAGGATTGCTATTGAGGAGATGGGCCTCAGACATGTGCTATATGTGCCAGAGTTTCGAGCAAACATGGGTTTGCTGACTGCACTGGCGGAGAGATGGCACTCCGAGACTTGCACGTTTCACTTGCCTATGGGAGAGATGACAGTGACCCTCGAGGATGTGTACAGGATACTGCATATACCGATCGATGGAGAGCTAATTCCATATGATCGAGATGGAGACAGGGAGGGGCTTAGACGGGTATTCCAGGATCCCGGTTTGGAGATGAGAGCAGGGCACGTGGCATGGGATACCATGACCGCGATAGGGTTAGCGCTGCCAGCCGTTATTGGAGGAGCCATCAGTGGTTTCCTGTGTCCAAACAGGGCTACACGGGGGTTGGCAGTGGGCTGGGGAGGAGCACTAGAGACACTGGTGACTGAGCACACCAGATATGCATGGGGGCCATGTGTCTTGGTGCATCTGTACTATGAGCTACATCAGTTTGTTTACCATGGATCAGTGGGCTTAGGTTGCGAAGTGACACTGTTACAGGTATGGGCTTATGAGCACCTTCCGATCACACGGCCTATCCACTTCAGAGGCAGAGGGCAGGGACGGAGTTTTGTACACCTGTATGATATGATTACATCACAGCCTCGGATTGGTCGACTGGAGCACTGGAGGCGTGTCATAGATGACATTGATATGGTTATCTGGAGGCCATACCTGGGGTGCGAGGAGTGGGAGGACGATGTCGTGGAGCTGCCCTATACATTCAGGAGCAGGTATCTGATTGGGCGTACGCCCTACATACTGGAGAGGCAGCTGGTTGACAGGGTTGGGAGACAGTTCGGCAGGATCCAGAGGATGCCACGAGGTTCGGGCATGTATGCCTGTACAGTCAGGGATCAGGTTCAGTTCGGACCACTGTTATCATATGATCAGGCCGTGACACAGATGACAAAGATGCTGCCACTACCTTGGGATATGTGGCCAGAGGTGGAGGATGCAGGGATGGACGCAGAGTATGCTGCGTATTGGGCAGAGCATCCATTTCCGAGGTTGACAGATCCGGGAGAGCTGTTGGAGGGAGAGGCTGGAGGGGATGATGATGATGATGGTGGAGGGGATGGAGGCAGGGGCCGACGGAGGCGGAGAGGAGTAGTGGGGGAGAGGCGAGTGGCACCTCGGAGGGAGGGAGAACAGGAGGGAGCAACTCAGGTGGTGAGGGGTCGAGGTGGATTGCCCCTACATGTACCAGCAGCACAGGGTCCTAGAGCATAGGGACCTAGACAGGTGCAAGGACAGGGACAGGTGCAGAGACAGGTGCAGGCTCCCAGGAAGGGTCAGAGACAGGTACCTGTTCAAGCACCTAGACAGGTATAGGGGGAGGCACAGGTGCAGGCACCTGCAGAGGAGGAGCCACAGGCAGAGGCTGAGGGTGGTGATCCTGAGGAGGATGAGCTGCTAGAGCTGAGAGAGATCTGCCAGGGCCAGGCAAACAAGATTACGGATTTGGAGCGGGAGAGGGATCGCCTCAGGATCAGGCTCAGGGACACAGAGCGAGAGAGAGAGACCAGGCCATCCAGCGATATACTGAGGCCGAGGCAGCTCTGAGGGCAGGGAGGCAGGTAGCAGAGGATGCAGGGGCAGGCTACGCATATGTGCTACGAGCCGGAGAGGAGATTGGGTATTGGAGGGACCTGTACTATGGTGTCGTGCCAGCGGATCAGCGGGCGAGGAGCTTCCATAGATCGTCGCGCACAGCGACGGCTACGGGAGGGAGTCACAGGAGGCAGGCATCTAGTGGTGGGGTCATGGGTCCTCCACCACCACCAGATAGGCAGGGGGATCCTGGAGTGGGTCCATCTACAGCTCAGCGTCCGTCGAGGCCAGGCGGCTCCGAGGGAGGGAGTTCATCATAGCCATAGAGGGCTCCCCTTGTATCAGTATATGTACCATTTTTGTATTGTAGACACCTGCGGGTGATTTTGTAGCCATATGATTCTTTTGACATCATTGTATCATGACACATTTTGATTATATATGAGAGATGATCCATTTTTGCGGCAGCTATATGCATGTGTACCTTATGTGATGAAATATTCTTATGTGATACATGTTTTATGATATGGATGCTTATATGATGCAATGTAATATATTTTTGTTCTTTTATGTTGTATATGCGATGCATGATGCAAATGTGAATGTATGTAATGCAAATGAATATGATAATGCAAATGATTATTTACATAATGAAAATGTGAGATGTACTAACATGTGTTGTATGCAGGATGTGATGCAATTGTGATATCTATATGTATGTATGAAATGCTTATATGTGGTGATGTAGGTGTAACTATATGAAATGCAAATGTTTTTGGTGTGTCATTATACTCAGTCATGTGATAGCGGGCTACGCAGACTCGAGAAGGACGATGGAAGTCAATCAAGAAAGGGGGATGGAAGACAGAAGATATGAAAGTGAAAGAGCTTCTTGTGCGTTATCATCATTGAGCTTTATTATGGCAGAATAGGTTATGACAATCGAGGCATATGTTCGACCTAGAAAGTCATTGTACCCGTTTGCATGGAGATAAGACAGTCACAAACAAGGAATGCCCCAGTTCATACTAGACTCATAGTGTCCTCATATACTTGGACAAGTCATAGCATTACTAAGAGACAATCCACAGACAGAAAATACAAATAGGTGACGATACCCCATCCTCGCCTTTCTAGTCAAAGACATCCTGGAGATAGAATCTCTAGTCAAAGACATCCTGGAAAAGCTAAAAGACATGTCACCCAAAAGATAAAATCAAAAGAAAACCAAGACTCGACACCAACATCCACTGTAGTCCTCAAGTTTAGTGTCCCTTGTCACTTGTATAAGTCTTATTTGATTATGGTCACAATGTTTACTTTCACAAAAAGGATAGATAGCACTGAACCATATGTTGTCTGAGTCTGTTGAAAGATTTGATTTGTTGAAGCCCATTGTTGCTGCTGTGTCTCATCTGAAACTGACTGAATCCATGAAACTGATACTTTATTGCGGAGAAGATGAAACTTTATTGCGGATCTGTGATGCAAATGTTGCTTTATTGCAGATTGTGCGCAGATAGACTGAAGAAAGCTGGAAGAAACTATACTCCTCAAAACATGTGATGTTCTCAGTTCCACACCCATCACTAGACGTAGGAATTGGCCGTAGTCACAGATAGGATCTGATTTATTATGGATGGAAAGGGATGTGAAAAGGGAGGTTTATGGATGGCTAACCAATCTTAGGTAGATCAATAACAAGCCATGATGGGAATGGGTAAGTTTATTATGAACGAATTGGTCGTGAGTGTGTGCAAAGTGAAATGATGAAAGAGAATCTGAAGGAGGGAGGAGCAATGTCTCTACGCATGGCGCTAGTAACCCAGTTTTCACCATGGTACTTGCCCAGGGCGCCACCGAAGTGGTTTTCACCGTTGGACGAAATTATTTCTCTTTACTTTTTTCAATTTTTCAATTTTTTTGTGTCACAAGGCGCCTGTTTGCCAGGTTTTCACCAAGTAACGATTTTTTTGTTTTATAATTTTATTTTATTTTTTTGTATTTTTGAAATTTTTTTGATTTTTTTTGTATTTTTGAATTAGGATACTCTGAAGAGCTATGTGTAGAACCTGCAAAGGTGCATGCTATTGATAGGATCCTCCAAGGGTTCACCTTCTGTAGTTGAGAGCTGATATGCCCCAGATCCATATGTTGCTGTGATGATGTAAGGACCAAGCCAGTTTGGTTCGAACTTGCCCTTCTTATCTCTGTCTTGCTGATTCTTGGGGTTCTCTCTGAGGACTAAGTCACCTACTTCAAATGTGCGAGGCTTAACTTTGTGATTGTAGCTACGACTCATTCTTTGTTGGTAAGCCTTGAGATGATTAAAAGCAGTGTGTCTTCGTTCCTCCAGCAGTTCTAGTTCTTGTAAGCGAGAGACCCTGTAATCTTCATCGTTGATTATGTTTCTCAAAGAGACCCGTAAAGAAGGTAACTCGACCTCAATAGGCAAGATGGCTTCAGCGCCATAGACAAGTGAGTAGGGTGTAGCTCCTGTAGGTGCGCGGACACTTGTACGATAGGCCCAAAGTGCAGGATTGAGTTGGATATGCCAGTTACGGCCAGCGTCATCGACTGTCTTTTTAAGGATTTTGAGAATTGTTTTATTAGACACCTCAGCTTGGCCATTACCTTGGGGGTAATATGGTGTGGAGAAACAATGAGAGATATGGAAGCGGTCACAGAGTTCACGAACATCCTGATTTTTGAAGGGACGCCCGTTATCAGTAATAATGGAAGTAGGAATCCCGTATCGGCAAATGATGTAGTTCAAAATGAAGGTAGCGATTTGTTTCCCAGTAACTTGTGTGAGAGGCACGACTTCAATCCACTTTGTGAAATACTCTGTGGCTGTGATAATGAATTTATGTCCATTGGAAGAAGGAGGGTGAATCTTGCCTATGAGATCGAGTCCCCACTGACAAAAGGGCCAAGGAGATGCAAGTGGTTGTAGTTCTTGTGCTGGTGCATGTATGAGGTCTCCATGAATTTGACAATGCTTACACTTCTTGACAAACTGATATGCATCTTTTTCCATAGTAGGCCAGTAGTATCCAGTCCTGATAAGTTTCTTGGCCAAGGTAGGACCACTAGTATGCGGGCCACATATACCTTCATGCACTTCTCGTAACACAATCTGAGCTTCATCACTCTCTAAACATCTAAGAAGGGTGCCATCTAGACCTCATCGGTATAGGATATCAGCTAAAATGACGTATCGAGAGGATTGGCGAATGAAAGTGCGGCGTTGATTGTTCGATAGATTGGGAGGTAAGATATTGTCACGAAGGTATGTGAATATGGAACCATATAACTGGGATTCAGGACCAACAACACATATCATTTCTATAGGAGTGATCTCATATGAAGGAATCAGCAGATTATCTACCAGGAACTCATAGCAGGTCTCATTTTGTGGTAGATCAATCAATGAAGCAATTGTAGCCATGGCATCTGCGGCACGATTCTATTCTCTTGGTATCTGCTCAAAATCTATCTTTGTGAAGTGTTGTTTCAAATCATCTACTAGTTGTTTGTAGGGCATTAGTTTTTCATCTTTTGTTTGGTAATCATCAGTTGCTTGCCGTATGACCAGTTGAGAATCCCCAAAAACACGAAGCTCTTGGATCTTCCACTGAACTGCAATTCTTAATCCAGTTGTTAATGTCTCATATTATGCTATATTGTTGGTGCAAGGAAATGATAAGCGGTATGACTTTGGTATAGAATCGCCTTGAGGAGTTATAAAGAGTATACCCGCTCCTGCCCCGTGCTGTGTGCAAGAGCCGTCAAAGTATAATTGCCATGGCTTTGCAGGTGATATTGTTAGAATGGACTCATCTGGAAATTCTGACTGTAGAGGAACATCATCTATCATGGGAGCATCTGCCAATTGATCTGCAATTGCTTGTCCTTTTATTGCTTTTCTGTCTACATACTCAATGTCAAATTCACTCAGAATCATTACCCACTTGGCCAGTCGCCCAGTAAGTGTAGCTTTGTTGAGAAGATATTTTAGTGGATCAATTCTGGCAATCAACTTAGTCTTGTGAGTGAGCATATAATGTCGTAACTTCTGTGAAGCAAAGACCACAGCGAGACATGCACGTTCGATTGGAGTGTAGTTTAGTTCATATCCCACCAATGTGCGAATGATATAGTAGACTGCTTTTTCCTTGCCGTCTGGTATTTGTTGTGCTAGGAGTGCCCCCAGTGCCGTTGGAGTAGCTGATATGTAGAGTAACAAAGGTTGATTTGGAATTGGTGGCATCAAGACTGGTGGGTTCAAAAGATAATCTTTGAGCGCCTGAAAAGCCTGTTGACAGTTCTCATCCCATTTGAACTTGATATTTTTATGTAGCAGGTGCTGGAAAGGGTTACACTTATCCGCAAGTTGTGCTATGAATCTTCGTATGGATTGGAGTCTCCCTTGTAAAGATCGAAGTTGATTGATGTTCCTTGGTGGCGGCATGTCCAAGATAGCCTTGACTTTTGCTGGATCGGCCTCGATTCCTCTTTTAGACACAATGAATCCTAGGAGCTTCCCGGAGGTTACTCCAAAGACACATTTCTTTGGATTTAGTCTTACCTTATATTTTTCTAGCCGATCAAAGACAACTGAAAGTATGTCCAAGTGGGTGTCTTTGTCTATTGATTTTCCCAAAAGATCGTCCACATAATCTTCCACGGTTATGTGCATGAGATCATGAAAGATAGTCGTCATCGCTCGTTGATACGTGGCGCCTGCATTTTTCAGCCCAAAGGGCATGACGTTCCAACAGAAGGTTCCCCATGGACAAGTAAATGATGTTTTATGTTGATCTTCAGGTGCAATCCTGATTTGATTATATCCAGAAAATCCATCCATTAAGGATAACATTTCATGACCTGCTGTGAGATCAACGATCAAGTCTATGTTTGGTAATGGGAAATCGTCCTTTGGACAAGCCTTGTTGATATCTCTGAAGTCTGTACATATCCTTATGCTATGATCCGGTTTACTGACAGGTACCAGATTGGAGATCCATTCGGGATAATCAATTGGGCGTATGAATCCGACATCCAATAATTTCTCCAGTTCTGCCTTGACTAGTAATGCCACTTGCGGGTGCATTTTCCTCAATTTCTATTTTACTGGTTTTGCCCCCGGTTTGACTGTCAAATGATGCATAACCAAATCCGGATCCAGTCCAGGCATATCAGCGTATGACCATGCAAAGTTGACTTGTCGTTCCTTGAAGAAGCTTATGAATCTTGCCCTCTCAAACTCTGTCAATGATTGCGCCAAGAATATGTTGTGTGGAACCTCTTCTGTACCAATATTTATCTTTATAGTCTCCTCTACCAACATGGATGATTTTTCCTCATATGATGCTGGGAGAATGTCGAGCCTTCCATCTTCGGGTGCCTCAGAGAGGTTTTTGCCCTCAGATACGTCCTTTCTTTTTACTTTTTTGGGGTCAGATAGCGCCACAGTGTGGTTTTCGCCATAAGACCCTTGTTTTGTTCTTATTTTCACATTTTTGCGACTAGAAGGCCCGACACCCTCACCGAAGTATGCCATGTTGTTGAGTTCTATGGTGTATCCTACTTTGTGGTCTCCAGGGGGAAGATCATCTCGAATGCCAAGATAGTCGACAATAGCTTCGTCATTTTGAAATGTATCAAATTGTGCTGGTCCTTCATGATCCCAGTCAATGAGTTGGGGGTGAACAAGGGGAAGGTCATTAGTGTTTTCAGAGTTTGCTGGACTAATAGTGAAGATGTGGTTATATTCAGGTATGTCAAGGCAATCGTTGAGGTCATCGATGGCACTCTCCTCATCAGTTTCGATCTTGAGCGAATCCAAATTGTCATCACTAGTAGCGCCTTCTGGGATAGGTGTCCTCATCCTATGTGATTTCAACCTAGGACCTTGAAACGAAGACTGTGCGGGATCCTTATGGGTTGGTTCTTGACCAACTCTGAACTTTTTGTAAAATTCCTCCTCCTCTGTAGGTTCATCTGGCTCTCTGAATGTCTCGGTGAGCTCATAGTCACTGGAGGATTTGTCTGAACCCCACTCCCACTCATTAGAATCTGTGGAAGGATAATCCTCTTGTTGAACTTCGGCAACTTTGATTCGCCATGCCTCTTTTGTTCTTTTATTGTGAATCTTGGAATTCAGAAAACCGAGTCCCTTGGAGCGTTCCCTTCTTGTAGTTAGCTCAGGTTGTAAGGGCTCCATGACACCTTCTTTGCGTAACCCGAGAGGGCTTTTTCCATCATACCCGAATCTTTGTAACATTTTGAAACCTTTGCCATAGTTCTCACAGGGTATAATAATCTAATCACGCGTGTCCTCTTCAATGTCTTTATAGAGAATTTTATATAAATTTTCCTCTTCTAGTTCACCCCACCTTTGAAAGATGGTAGGATCCCATTTGAGTATCATGATGGAGATTTGCTTGTTAGGATGTGGCCTCCCATATTCTTTTGGGGAGCTTAGAACTTGTCGTAAAAACATTGTCTGATTCAAAGTGTATTCTCCCATGCCTTTGTCTTGAAACTTGCTTCTAAGTTCACCTTGTTTGGATGTCGAGGGTTTTAATGACTCAGGATCAATGTATGCTGAAGAAGGAGTAGCCTCATGATTACTGGGAATGATAGTCTCAGTATGTGATCTCAAGTTATTGCAATATATGAATGGATTTGGATCACCATTGACTGTTACCTCGACTCCATTATGAGGAAACTTAATGCATTGATGGTATGTTGATGGGACTGCCCTCATTTCATGAATCCAAGGACGTCCTAGCAATATGTTATACGTGAGATCTAGATCTAGGACTTGACAAACCACATCCTTTGTGACTGGCCCTATTCTTAGCGGTAAGGTGACTGTGCCCTTGGACGAGCGCTCTTCATCATCATAAGCCTTGATGGTGATTTGGTTTGTAGCATTCACAGCCTTGTCAGAATATCCCAATTGTCTTATGGTACTCAAGGTACAAATATTTAGACCTGCTCCTCCATCTATCAGGACTCACTTGATTCTATGTTTATGTATGAAAGCTTCAACGTGTAAAGGTGCATTATGTGGCTGACTTACGGAGGCGTCATCGGCTTCTGTGAACGTAAGGGAATGTGGAATGGATAGGTATCCCACCATGGCTTGAAACTGATCCACGTTCAGATCCGTAGGGACAGCAGTGTCTCTCAAGATTTTGTCAAGGATAGCTTTATGTGCAGGGGATATACGTAGAAGCTCCAGAATGGAGATGAGCGCGGGTGTCTTCCCTAATTGTTCTACAAGGTCGTACTCAGGCTTGATTGATAAAGGTTTGGTATTCTTAGTGGAGGTACCTGGCAATGTAATCTTACCTCGACGGGTTGTAACATGACATTCAGAGGTAGATTCGGAGGAAGATCCCACACCTTTTAGGACAATCTTGGGTCTCTGAGAAGGATTCTCAGGATTTTTGTTTTTGATAGTGATAGTAGAAATATGATTGTCCATTGAGATGTGATTGATAGTAGAATCATAATTGTAAGGTGCTCTAGTGTAGTTGGCTTGATCATCTGTGACTTTGCCTTTTCCTTTGTCATGTTTTGGGAATGGTTCCTTAAACATCTCATGTTCTTTATTAGATGAATGTCCCTCAATCTCAATGTCGCCTCTATTAATGAGATCTTGCACAATGTTTTTCAATCGATGGCAATTACTTGTCTTATGACCCTTGCTCTTATGAAACTCACAAAATTCATCATCATTCCACCAATTTGGTTTGACCTTTGGTTCATATGGAGGAAAATTTGGAACTGTGATCACTTTGTTTGCCACAAGCTTTTTGAATACTGATTCAAGTGGTTCTCCCAATGGGGTGTACTTCCTTCGCGGTTTAGAAGTTGTTTGAGTGTTCACCTGATTGCTGGTAGAACTTGATCCAGAAAAGACGAACTTGGGTCTCACTGTGTTGGCATCAACAACACCATCATTAACTATGTTCTTGTTCTTGTTCCAAAATTTTGGTTTGTCCTTTCCCTTAAAGTCCTCTTTGTTTTCTTTGAATAGCTTGATAATTCCTTGTTCAATTAAGACCTTTTCTGTTGCTAGGCCCTTTTCAATAACATCCTTGAATGTAGACAAACAAGCTTTTCTGAGATCATAGCCAATAGCCTTGTTAACATTTTGTGTGAACATTTCTACCATTTGTTTTTGCGGGATTTTGCAAGAGCATCTGCTAGCTAAGTTTCTCCATCTCTGTAAAAATGTTGCGAAAGATTCTCCTTCCTTTTGTTTCGTATTGCACAAGGTAGTAACTGAGACATCTATTTCTATATTGTAAGAAAATGCTGAATGAATGCCTCTGCTAAGTCACCCCACGACTTAATACCAGGAGGTAATTGAGAAAACCATTCCATAGCTTGATCGCCTAAGCTCTGTGGGAACAACCTCATCAAGTATGTTTCTTCTGCCGCTACCTCAATGCAAGTTGTGAAGAATTGTCTTATGTGTGCCTTGGGGTCTCCTCTCCCTCTATATTTATCAAATTTTGGCGTTACAAAGTGTGGAGGAAATGGAGGCATTGGAATGCTCTTATCAAAGGGATAAGGACATATATCTCTCATAGTGTATGTAGGTTTTGATGTACTCATGTCCTCCATTTTCTTTTGTAGATCCCTAATTTGTTGCTCCAAATTATTCTTGGGAGGGGATTGATTTCTTGTAGCATACCCCATGTTTGAAATGCCCATTTGAGGAGGAGCTTGTTGCATGTATGGATGATACTGATCGTAGACATGTCCATATGGAGGTCTATATTGTTGCGACATATATGGAGCACTTGGCATAACTTCATGTTGAGGGACTCCATATCTGTTTTGTGTATATAAACCATATTCAATAGGCCTTTCATTTTCCATTGTGTTGCCCCCAATTTTGACGTGAGGTCTCCTTGTGTCAAAATTTTGAGGATGTCCTTGAGTATCCACTTGTTTTGATTGATCCACACCTTGAGCATGTGTTTGAGCATAAGGCCTCCATGATGGTCTTTGAGTGTAAGTATCATATGTTTGAGCTTGTGTATGTGGGATTGCTGGTTTTTGAAGCAAAACTGATGGTGACTCAGGCATCATATTATTCGGTCCTCTATTTCCCCCACTATTGGGTCTCCTTTGATCCATGTTGGATTGAGTTTTTTGCGAGGGTCGATTTTCCATAAGTTGAGACATGTCAAAATCATGCGGTATTTTAGCTCCACTTTGTGCCATCATGTGTAAAAAGTACTGACGATCTCTCCTCATTATCTCTTCAACCAATCTATTGAAATGAGGATTCATTATGGATTCTTCTATGTCTATTGATAGTATTGAAGAGTTGTCAACATTGTCATTGTGTGTAGCATTGTTGTTTATAGTATTTGCGCTTTCCACATTTGGATTGTTTCTATAAACATTCATGTCCGGTAATGTAGTGTGCTCAGGATTGTAGAATAAATCATTGTCATACTCATAAGAACTCATGTTTACGGATTCTTGAGCTTCTTTAGCTATTCTCCTAGATTTTTGAAGGTGGGTTTCAACCATGAACTAGGTGTTTGACCAATATGTGAGAGACTAGATGAAAAATGACAAGAGTATGGAAGACCAAGGGTTGTATGGAATGTAAATGAATCTTGAGGTGTACTTGCAATGTCCAAAGTGTAAGACCAAGTATGTATGTAGTAGAGTAGGTGTGACTTCCAAAGAGAGGATAGTTTCTCTTGATGAGGTAAGCTGACCTTGACTCTAAGTAAGACCAAATGAGACCCAAAGGTAAGAAACCTTGATGAGGGACCACTTAGCAAAGTGTTGTTGTATGTAGTGTGTTGACAAAGTATGATGAGGACAAGCAAGTGACCTTTTGACTCAAGTTTAGACAAATGTGACTGTAAAGTGAGATGTGAAGCAATGATGGGCTGTGTGAGACCCAAAGATAGGTTGAATGCTAGATGAAACTTGAAGAGACAACCTAGGAAGCTCAAGTATGCCGAAACTGATTTTCTTTTGTTTGCTGGAGTGTTAAAGTTTTCAATTCCGGACACAGACGCCTCTGTATACTTCACAGACGCGATTCCCAGACACAGACGCCTCTCTATTTGACACAGACGCTGTTGAAAACACAGACGCTATTATGCCCTTCACAGACGCGCTTATATTACGCAGACGCGGTTAAAACAGACACAGACGCGTTTCTGTAACCTTAGTGCAATTTTTCCAATGTGTGAAGTTGTTTTGTTGTGACCAAATCCGACTGTTTGACTGTTTTTTCGTGACAAGAGGACACAATTTTGATGACCCAATGTTTGCAAACTGTTTAGACTCAAAAAGTGTGTTGTTTGATGTAAAAAGTTTTGCATACACTTGAAGACACAAAAGACACAATGTTTTGTTGTTTTGTCTTGAATGTTTGAGTGTTTAGCATAAGACAAGCACAAATCTTAGGGCTGGCCAAGACAATAGTTGTTGATCCCACATAGGGTTTTACCCCCGAGGCTACGCTATTCAGAGCGGATACTTAGATGCTTGACCTCACTGGCTCCACCCTCGGCACTCACTTCTCGGGTCAGCCAAGCATCAGTCCCCATGAAAACTCCCCATGGCGAACTTTGTATCTCTACTAAGAACCGTATGTGTGTGGGCCGCTACCAGAGGTCCGACCTCCTGCCTCAACAACTAGAAGGATTTGGGCTTCTAAAACAAAAGGTGCTAGTAAGGGCATCCACTCGTGTGGCCATACATGCGGCACTTTCAGCTCTGTAAATACAGAAGGCTCCCAGCCGGTAGGGGTTACGCCCTACAAATGATCAAATAAATTTGATCAAACGGGTTTATGGGGAGACATAGTGTCGGTATGAACTAATCAGCACACGTTATCCATAGTTTTCACCATGAATACATTTGATTATAGTGGTTCGGAAGAGGTGGGTTTTCCTCGCTACCACTTGGGTCGTTCTCTTCTCACTAGTAGTCCTAATGACCACACGGGAAGACAGGCCCTCTAAAGATTGAACAAAAAGAGCCTATTGCTCAAGACACAAAAGACAATGATTCAATTTTAGTGCACCAATTGAAGTGTTTGCTAGTCTATGAAAACAAGGCACACAACAAAACTACAAAACCCTAGCTAAGGCCCTGCAACAAAATTGTTAGTAGTTTGGGTTGTTTCAAATGATCACCCCTTCCTGCAAGCACACAAGTTAGGTAAATTTTAGAAAACCCAAAAAGACTTTGTGAAAAGGGGCCTTCAACAAAACGTTTTTTTGCCTCCAAAGCAAGCTGCACAAACTTGGTTAGCTAGATCTGCAAGGGTTAGCTGAAAATAAACCATATCTGAAACTCTAAGCACAAAATCCGAAAACCCAAATCAAAGAAAATTGACAAATTTGCAAAACAGAAAACACAGACGCAGTTATACCAGACACAGACGCATCTGCATGACACAGACGCGGTTCTGTAATGCACAGACGCGCTTGGAAACCGCAGACGCTATTCCCGAACACAGACGCGATAAGATCAATCACAAACGCGGTTCCAGAAACCTGCAAAAATAAAATCTGGCAAAAACACAGACGCGATTCAAGATATTGCAGACGCTTCTGAAACACAAAAACGCGATCCGAACGCTCGCAGACGTGGAAAAACCTAAAATGTCATCGAAAATTGTCCGATCTGCAACTTCAAAAATGCGAAATCTGCAACAAAAATGTTAAATGCAAAGGGACAAGAGTCCCATCGGGTGTGCCAAAATGTATATGGTGAAAATGGATAACAATAAGAACAATATTGAAAGGCTAAATGAATCCAACCACTAAACCCTAGCCTAACAATCAACAAAGATCCACCATAACATATGAAGATTACCTAAGACAATGCAAATCAAATGAAATCACAAAGATTATACCATCACATGTCCAATAGGGTTTTTGATCTCCATTCTTCCTATCTCCATTGATCTTGCTTGATATATTTGCTCTCAGATTTTTGTATGCACAAGAGCTCAACAAAGAACGGAATGTGGTTGCAAGTAGGATCGTAGTGTAGCCAAGTACTCCAAAATCAGTCATTAGGGTTTGACAATGAAGAAAGCATCTCCTTAAATAGAAGACACAATAGGAAATGGAGGGTTAAGATTGAGAGGTGTAAAAAGAGAGGTCGGCTAGGATTAGAGGGTAGGTAGAAGAAATACCAAAATAATGAAAGAGGTAGGTAGTGTATGAATTAAGAGATGAATGACATGTGTCATGTGTAGAAAAAGATAATGAATTAAAAGATTTATTTAATTAATAGAAGTAGGACAATTAAATAAATAAAATATTTATTTAATTTAGGAAAAGGATAATTTAAATAAATAAATGTATTTATTTAAATGAGAAATAAGGCTAGAAGAGGATAAATGAATTAATTAAATAAATAAATAATTATTTAATTAATAGAAGAATTAGGCTTAGATAATTAAATAAATAAAATATTTATTTAATTAGACATGACAATTTTGAGTGTCTACAACACCTACTGAGCGAGCTTTCCTAGCAGTTATCTTGGCAACCACCAAACTGAGACACTACATGTTGACACATAAGGTACAACTCATTGCTAAAATTGATCCACTCAAATACCTACTCAGCAAGGGAGCATTAACAAGCCGCTTGGCCAAATGGGTTATGATCTTGAGTGTATTTGATTTGGAGTATGTGGACCGCAAGGCTATTAAGGGGCAAGTTATTGCAGATCAGTTGGCCAATGCACCCCTCACAGGTGACCATCCTCTTGTTTCCAATTTTCCAGATGAAGAGATCTTCATGACCACAATAGCACAACCTTGGAAGCTATACTTTTATGGCTTGTATACTAGACATGGCTTGGGGGCAGGTATTCTTTTCATTACACCTCAAGGTGACAGCATCCCAAAGTCATACAGGCTCACTTTCCCATGCACCAATAACATAGTAGAATATGAGGCCTTGATCATAGGACTCAAATTAGCAATACAATGGCATCTAAAAGAGCTACAGGTATATGGAGATTCACAATTAGTCATCCGACAAGTCACCAATGAGTATCAAACTAAGGATGATAAGCTCATGCCATATAAAAGGATGGTGGATAGTTACAAAGAATCATTTACAACTATCACATTTGAGCAAGTACCTAGAGATCAAAATCGAGTTGTTGATGCAATGTCTACAATTGCATCTCTCCTAGATCTTTCACAAAATTCCACACGTTACAAGTTCTTGGTAGAACAGCTTTGGATCCCCACTTATGATATCCTCGAAACTAAAATGATATGTCGCCTAGTTGGTTCCGAATCCCCATGGTATGGTGAGTTCTTCACTTACCTTCGCAATCACACACTTCCTCCCAACCAATCCAATAACCCGCAAAACCTTCATCTGCCAAACCGCTCTATACACCATCATTGTCAAAACCCTATACCGAGGAAGTCTTGATGGTACTCTCCTTCGATGTCTGGAACAAGATGAAATAACAAAGGCCTTGGAAGAGGTACATGCAGGCATTTGTGGGGTTCACTCAAGCGGTCCTTCCTTAGCAAAGAAAATCATAAGTGTCGGATACTATTGGCCATCCATGGAAAAAGACTCCTACTATTTTTTCCAAAAATACAAGAAGTGCCAAGTTCACGGAGATCTGATACATGCACTAGCATAGGAATTGCAACCAATCACAACACCATGGCCCTTTTGTCAATGGGGACTTGACCTTGTGGGTAAAATTCATCCATCTTCATCCAATGGCCACAAATTTATCATTACTGCCACCGAATAATTCACAAAGTGGATCGAATCTGTTCCACTTACCCAAGTCACCGGCAAGCAGATCGCCTCATTCATCTTTAATTACATCATATGCCAGTATGGTGTACCCATGTCCATCATCATAGATAACGGGCTTCCTTTCAAAAATTAAGATGTCTGTGAGCTTTGTGAGAAGTTTCACATCCAACACCACTTTTCCACTCCCTACTACCCACAAGGCAATGGTCAGGCCGAAGCATCAAACAAGAACATATTGAGAACCCTCAAGAAGACGTTCAATGATGTTGGTCATGATTGGAACATTCAATTAAATGCAACACAATGTGCCTATTGAACTAGCAATCGAACCCCTACAGGCGCAACTCCCTACTCACTGGTCTATGGAATAGAAGCCATCCTTCCTATTGAGGTTGAGATACCATCTCTATGGATTTCCTTGCACAATTTGATAGATGATGAAGCATACCGAGTCTCACGTCTTCAAGACTTGGAAGTACTTGATGAAAGGCGACAAGTTGCATACAACCACCTCAAGGCCTATCAGCAGTGAATGAGCAGAAGCTACAATCATCGGGTTAAACCTTGTACATTTGAGGTAGGTGATCTTGTTCTCAGAGATAATCCTCATAATCAACCACATAGAGAACATCAGGGCAAGTTTTAATCCAACTGGATGGGTCCATATGTTATCACTGTTGTATTTGGGTATGGGGCATATCGGTTGGCAACTTTAGAAGGAGAACCGCTAGCGGATCCGATCAATAGTAGGAACCTCAAACAGTTTCATACATAAGTTGTACAAAGCATCAGGCTCTGATATATATCATAAAATCACCAAAAACATTCAAAAAAATATCCTGAAGAAAATACAAAAAAAAAAAAAAAATAGTAAAGAAAAAACATGCATCCAAATAGTGAAAACCGCCACAGTGGCACCTTGGGTAAGTACGATGGCGAAAACCTGGAAAACAGGCACCACTCATAAAAGCTATGGCTCCATTTTCTTTCAGACTTGTTGCGATCACATCCATTGCATCCATCATTCAAACCTGAGCTTGTTATTGATCTGCAATCAGGGTTAGTATTTCATGTGTCCTGCATCTTGCTTTTCATAGTGATGTCTAAACTAGGGGCAATCCTCTTAACCTATTGATGGAAGTGGATTCTATATTACTGGTGATTCATTGAGTTCTTCATTCAACATTGGCTGGAAATAATACCAAAAACATTCATAAAAACTCAAAATTTAAAAACATTCAAAACACTCACAAAATCCAAAAACATGATAAAACATCAACAATCAATCAAAAACATGGCAACGCATAAAATCCTTTGTACATACACATTGCAATAGACACCTAACAAACATTTTGAGCTACCCACATAATGATCACTTATCAAATCAACTAATCAATCAAAATAGGTACACACAACTATCTTAACAAGGATGCATCCTTCCTTACCAAAACAAAGACATGGTAACATTTTCTTTGACAAGAAAAGTTTGTTTAAGCTATCAAGTATTTGGTCGGTTTGTTAGTTATTTATTCATTTATATCAGGTTCCTACGCTACTTCAGGATATCCACAAGTGATTAGAGTAGCCGAGATGGTTCCTAAAATATCATTTGTTTGTTGTCTGTGGATTGTTCCAATGAAGTTATGGGGCATGTACTAATGGTGTCTACGTGGGAATTTCACTAAGCTCTATGATCATATGCAAAATCTAGTCATGGATCACTATGGCTTACTGACTATAGTGTATACCTCGACCATTTGCACATGAACCAGAATGGAGGGTCACTTTCTTTTCCTTGTCTATAAATGTTTGCTTGCAGGTGAAATCCTTCAAACTTGGTTCCTACTACCTCAGCCAAAAATGATACTACCATGCTCGATGAGGAAAATAAAGCGCTATGAATATTCTATGGATTGTCATTCCATCTCATCTTTTTATATTGCATTTTGTTGCATATCACCCATCCATTTGCTCATTCATTACTCATATCAATTGTTTGCATGCAAAGTAATTCAGGCTTATATGAGAAAGCACCTAATATAGTTTGTTTTGGGTACAATCACGATGGATTTCTCTGATACATCATCTCACATCTGCATTTCATGTCTGCAAATTCTCACCAACTTGCCTTCATATATCATGAAGGCATGGAATTATCATTTAGTTGCATTACATGCATTTAGTTCATTATCATTTACTTGCATTTAGATTCATTTAGATATTTATTTAAGTGCATTCACTTGTTCATCCCATTGAGGCATTTAACACATCAGGTGCATTTATTATCATTTATTTGCATTTCATTTAAGTGCATTTGTTATCAAGAAACATTCATTCATCCATGTAGTGCATTCATTTTAATATGCATTCCTTTCATTATCCTTTAAGTTCATTTAGAATTCAGTTCATAGGTGCATTTTTTCCCGTTTAGTTTCATCTAGATTCATGAGATACATTCATTATCCTTTAAATTGCATTAAGGTGTAGTTATTCATTATCCTTTTAATTGCATTAAGGTGCAGTTACTCTTTATCCCTTAGTTGCATTTATTTGTATTATCATTTCAATCTCATTTAGCACTTAGTTATATTTTGGCACTATTTCTAAGTCATTTAGATTCATTTTAGATACATCTCACAAACATAACATCATTTAGATACATTTATTTAAGTGCAGTCATGCATAAACATTTGTCACAACATTTGTTCATCCATTGAAAGTGCATTCATCTAGTTGCATACATAAACATTTGCCACTTAGATTCACTTAGCTTCATCTTAAAAACATGCATCATTTACTCATATCATATCATCAAAAACGTAAGCAAGTATTATCTGTCACAAACATCATCATGTATTATTTCAACTCATCATTTTGCATGCATCATCATCATTACATCACAAATTAAATAGCATTACAAAAAGCATCATCCATCTTTTACCTACATCCACCTGATAAGACAAAACATCCATAGCATGCATATAGAAATCATATCATCCACATGTACATATAGAAAGTAAATCATCCATAAATATGAATCTAAGCATAAACTCATAATCATCATCCTGCATAAAAACATACATATCATCATACATATGCATATCATATCATCACAAAACATGCGATCTCCTCATATATCATATCATATATCGCATCTCAAAAAAGCATACATGTATCAGAGTACAGTGATGTCAAAATATATTGGCTACCAAGAACCATCCAAGTCACAATCCAAAATAACAATGTAACAAGTACATAAAATCTCTCAAATGGCACTCTGGCGAGATGCTACACCACTACTACCTCCTCTACCACCCTCACCATCTCACCGAGGAGGACCCATAACACCTCCACTTCTCTGAGCCCTCTGCAACCGCTCTGATCTGACCCACTACATCTGAGAATAGCTCAGTGCTCGCTGACTAACTGGCATATCCTGCTCATATAGTCCATGCCAATAGTCAATCTCACCACCCACCCACCACATCTCCCTCAACACCGCTTAGGTCGTACCTTGTGCCTGTTCTCCCTCCAACACTCGAACTCTATCCTGCACCTCCATCAAATTATCCACCATATCATCTCTCTCTTGTCTCACTACAGTCAGCTCTGCCTCCCATGCAAACAGCTGGACATCTCTAGCTGCAATCTTTGCCTCCCTGTCCTCTAACCGAGTTTGCAAGTGTAAAATCATATACTCCCGCACATCTCCATCTCCTCCACCTATGGCTCCCTCTCCCATCTCCATAGGATCCTCTCCTCCACCAATACCCCTACCTCCTTCTCTGGCAGCCCCCTGTATCAATGGACCCTGCAACAATCACAACGGTTTTCCTCCACTACCTCTCCTATGTAATCATCCTCCTCCACCACCCCCACCTCCAAATCCCCCTCCACCCCCAAATACACCTCCTCCTACTCCTACTCCTCCTCCTCCTCCTCCTCCTCCTGCTCCACCAAATCCTCCTCCACCACCTCCATCTCCTACTCCCCTACCACCCCCCTCCCCTCCATCACCATCTCTTCCTACTCATCTGCCTCCTCTCCTCCTCCATCGGCGTTTCCTCTCATCCTCAAAAGGTAGTATACGCTCAGTCGGATCTGATATCCGTGCAATCGAATGTGCGGTACGATACTATGTGTACGCCTCTGTCACCCCTGCTTCCATGATCTTAGGCCTCATATGCCATGGTCTCGCCTATAAAGTCCGGAACTCTACCAAGGCCTGATCATATGGTAGCACTAGCCCCCACTAAAATCTCTCCCATACTACCTGTGCATACTCCCCTGACCCTCTCGGCAATCCCTGCCTCCATCCAAACTACGTCATCACTCTCCCTGGCACTTGTCTCTCTACAAGGTAGGATGTGCAACCAATCAAAAAGTGTGTCATGAATACATATGGTAGAGCCTCTACATCATCCTCCCAGAGCTCACACTCGATATACGGCCTCCATATCACTATATCTAGGTCGTCTAAAGCCCATCGCCAAAACTCCAACTTCCCCAGGTGGGGTTGGCTCATCATCCCTCCATACATATACACATAGGGCTGATCTACCATCATAAATCTCAAGCAAACTGGTCATGTGACTAGTGTTGGCGGTTCATATAAATTTCCATTTTTAATATCACCTTATTGAGTCATGTCCCTAACTGGTCCTTTGGTTGGGTTGTGTTTCTTGAATTTTCTGTGCAATTCAGTCTCCACAATCTTCTTTATTTAAGTTTCACTGTGTTGAACTTGAACCTTGAATTTGAACCTTTTTGGATTCAAGGTTCAAAGTTCAACAGGCATCATGTTAAAGTTTATTTCCCCACGTGTCTTTATAAGTCTTTTTCAGTGTTTGTCGGTGTTTAGCATTGGTTGAACCTTGAACTTGAACCTTTCAGGTTCAAGGTTCAAAGTTCAATATTCGTCATGTATATGTTTTTGCATTGTTGTTGTTCTTGAAGGTTCAAAGTTCAATGTTTGATTTCTTGGAAATCATATGACTTTTCATAAGGTGGCAACGCGGATTTTAAGGAATGACTAACGGCGACAGAAAAAGGGAATATTCTTTCTTAATGATTTAAAAGTTGTCATTTATAGCAAGTATGGCATGGGAATCCGTGTTTTCAGATATGAAGTGACTTGTTATTAAATGCATGCTTGTTTGCGATCATTTCAAAGTAATGTCGCACGAGTGAAGGGTAATGATGATAACTTATGGAAATCATGAGTAAGATTTTCTTGGCTATTTTAAATTGAGCAGTTGTCTTGTCGAGATTGTCATTTGTGAAACATAAATTTTAAGGAGAGTTTTTGGAGAGAAAGAAAAATAGACTGCGACAGGGGTTTTGCAGATGACAGAGGAAAGTATGTTCAAAGACTTTCCTAATTGCTACAGTTTTTAAAAGATCTGGGTATATTGTTTAGCTACTTGTTTCTGTTTTACCTCTTTTCTACTTTATCTAAGTTGATTGGGAAAAGATTATGGGTTAAGCATGAGGCCGACTTTGCCTAAATTAGTGAACTCTTCTTTTGTGAGTTCCTTACCAGAGCTAGCTGATACGGCTCTAATTCAATTAGATTTAGATGTTTTCTTAGAAAGAGTGAGGAACCCATCTGGTGATTCTATGCTTAAAGATTGTTAGAATATTTAATCTTTACTTAGCTTAGGTTTATTTTTATTTAGTTTAGGATATTCCTTTGGAATTCCTACATGTAATTTGTCCTCTAGTACATGTGTGAGGACAAGTCATTTCTTTTATTTTCCTTTATTAAGGAATATTAGATTTCCTCCATAAGAGGATGTGGACACATGGCACACACATTTTATGAATGGTGGCATTCATAGATTTGGGAGTTACTTTGTAACTCCTCTCCTCATCTCTATTTAAGAGATTCCTCCTCTCTCATTTCTTCTTAATGACAATATTGTAAAGAGCTTCTTGCTCTCTCTCTCTCTCTCTCATTTTTAGGCATTGCCTCATTCATAATATCACAAGGGGTTTTTTCTTTGCTTTTCCCCTTTCAAAAGTTCTTGTGCCTCCTTCTTCACATTTGGGTGATGCTCCAAGTTTATTGCTTTTCTCTTGGTAACAATTACTTCATCATAAACTTTCTTGGATTAATTTTCCTTTCCTTGCTCTTTTATTTCCTTTCATGGTATCAGAGCAGGTTTCTAATCCTTGTTTTAAGTTGACATTGATGAAGGTTACCATTCTGTGGAGTTCACCTTGTTGGAGGCATTCTTGAGAGGAGAAGAAGTTCTTTTCTAATATTTTCTATTGTGCAGGTTTTGGTTTCAAATTTTAATTTTTTTTTCAAACTTGTTAACAAGTTTGCCTGCAGGTTTAATCTTCTATTCTAGTTTTTTTTTATTAAAAAAGGGCTTTGGAAGGCTTGCCGCCAAAGTTCCTTCTTTCTAGTTTAAATTTAATTATTTTTAAAGTTTTGGAAGGCTTGCCGCCAAAACTCCGGTGCTAACTTCTTTTCCTGCATACTTTAGCTTTCATATTCATTTGTTTTGGAAGGCTTGCTGCCAAAACAGTTTCATTATAAAGTTGTTTCTCTGATTCATATTGCAGGTTCTCACATTTTGTTTACTTGCAAGCTTTTTTTGATTAAAAAAAATAAAAATTTAAGCTTCCTTGCAGGATTTTGTTATCAAATTTTCTCAGTTTCTAACCTCATTCTCAGAATACTAACTCTTTTTTAATATCTATTGATCTATTTCAATCTTTGTTTGTGCTTATTTCAGCCTGGTTTACTTTACATAATAAATCTTACATTTTTTGTGTATCTAGAAACCATTTCGTTTTCAGTAGCTCTTGAGTGCGTCTATAAGTCCTGTCTGCAATTCTGGGTAAGCTTGGCTTACATTCTTGTGTGGGTTAAGTTTGCATTCACTGCTGGAATTTGCAGCGTATTGATAATCAACACCAAAAATTGTTTACCCCTGCACAAGTTCTGTTTTTGCATGCATTTATTGTGACAACTCGAATGCTTGTCTGCAAAGTTATTATAAAAAAAAAAAAAAACAGTCCTTGTTCTATTTGTCAAAGTTTTGTATTCTGAAAGAAATTTTTTTTTAAAGTTAGTTACCTTAATACGATACAATTTTTATTTTAGGGGCTCATCGTATGATTCCTTGACATTTTTATTTTATGGTATAGTTTGAAGGGGCTCATCGTCCTAGCTTATATGGTGCAGAAAAACTTATCTGACCAGATAACATACTAACGTCAACTCTTCCCCAAAACCAACCTTTTTGGAAAGCCACGACCCCCACACTCTGACCTTGTGGAATCAACAACGACCCCATTTTCAGTTCGTGTTGTGCAGTGGAATAGAATCTGGTCTCCCTCTTGAGGATGTGCTGAACCACCACCGGGTCTAATTACAGCTTTCATCATGCTGCCTGGCGCGATCTTTTTTTTCCTTCTCTCACTGGCTTTTGCCATCAGTTTCAATTCCCTCTACAGCTGCCTCAAATAACCAGCGTTTACAAGCAGATAACCATTGTCACTAAACTTCCACCTCTCTGTAATCTCCCACTGCTGGCGATTGAGTTCATCGATCTCCTTGTGGAGTTCCTCCGCAGTCTTCTCCACCTTTTAAAAACTTTCTTCTTCTTCCTAGACATTGTAAGTTGTTCGAAGCTTCTGCCTCCAATCTCCACTGAGTGCCTACTGTAACTCCGCCGTTGCTTCTTCCTTCCAGCATTGAACTTTGTTTGTCTTTCCCAGCTGTTTTACCGAGCTCCTCAGCAAACTATCTTTGTCTCTGTAACTCTGCACCTGCGTCTTGCATTCAATGTCTCTCAAACCTGCGTTTTGTATTCATTGTGAAACGGTTCTCAATCTCTGTTTGCAGTCTGTTCTCAGTCTGTGTCCCAATTATTCTTTGTGAAACGGTTCTCCATCATAACGTTTCTGCATTTATAATATCAGTTTCTGCATTTATAGTAAGTTTCTTCTGTTTTGTATCTGCTTCCATTTGTATATTGTTTATTTTGCCACGAATCCCTAGCATAAAGGGTTTCATCTCGCACAGTTTTTTACATTAAATCCTCGATTCATTTCTAGGAAGTTATCGTTTTTTGGTCTAGTAATCTTGTTCTATGAAATAGCTTCGTTTCTAAGGAATATTCATGCTATTGTATAGTTTTGTTATTTGAAAATAACACTAGATTTATTATCATAGAATGTACAGGGTTTAGCAGTATTTCCATAAAACCTTAGCTTTCATTTCGTGGATTCCTTGTGGTTATAATAAACCCTAATTTCTTTTTAACATATTTTGTGTGGCTTGGCATGCGTCTTCTTTGTTTTAGGTTGTAGTCGTCAAATCTTACTTTCATTTTCAAAGTGTGAATCAAAGTTTTACAAAAGAAGTTCTTTTTAATATAATTTTTTTTTAAAACAATTTTATTTTGTTAAATGAAAATAGTTTTAAATATTTTTTTGTTTAAATAAAATTAAAATGTTTTAATAAAATTTTATACTTCCATAAATCAGTTTTTTTTTTTAAAAAAGGTTATTATTTGAAATTTGCTTAGTTTAATCAAGGAGGTTAAAAAAAAAATTTATTTCTATCCAAGAGGGCATTTTTTTTCAATATTAAGCATAATTTGTTCATTATTTTGCTATCATGTCTACATTAATTCCGGAAATTAAATTAAATAGTTCCAATTATCATTCATGGAAAACACATATCTCGTTTATTTTTCGTTTCAAACACCTTTTGGATGTTGCGACTGATAAAACATTTGAACCCGCTACATCTGCTCCTCAAGGCGACCTAGATAGATGGAAGGCTCAAAATGAGGAAGCACTTGGTTTAATTGGTATTTCAATGGTTCCTGATTTGTATGTTTTAATTGGAAATTGTACAAAAGCGCATGAAGCTTGGGAAATTTTAAAAACTACTTATGATAGCTCAAATGAATCCCGAAAAATTCAACTTCAAGATCAACTTGAAGATCTAAGGTATACGGACTTTAAAACTATGGATTAATTCTTATTAAAGTTTGATTCTGTTAATAGTCAATTAACTGGTTTAGGAGTTACTCTTGCTGATTTACGTTTAATTCATCTTATTCTTAAAAAATGTCTTCCTCGTCAATTTCAACAATTTATTACGAATATTCATGCTCAACTTGCTATTCCTAGCTTAGCTACTCAATTAACATATGATATTTTTCGTAATTTATTGCGTCAAGAGGAAGCTAAATTAATTCAATTTGGTACTCTTAAAAGTAGTGAACATGCTTTTATGTCTAAAAATCAAAATCATAATAATAATTTTAGATCCAATAATAATAAACATAATCATAATCATAATAATAATCATAATAATAATCACAAATCTCCTAATTATCAATCTCATTCTAAATCCTATCATAATAATTCTCATAATAATAATCATAATAATAATCACAATAATCAAAGGAATAATTCTCAAACAAGACCCCATTGCACATATTGTGGGAAAGATGGACATATTACTAATAATTGTTTTAAGAAACAAAATGGTAAAAAGCCCATGAATCAAAATAATCAACCTAAACCTCATTATAAGAAAGGTAATAATAATGGTAATTCATCTCGTCATGCATTTACATGTACTTATAATGTTTCTCAACCACTTGAGTGGATTATTGATTCTGGTGCATCTCAACATGTTACTTCTCATAAAGAATGTTTTGAATCTTTGCATCCTGATACTTCTAATATTCCTGTTCAATTAGCTAATAATCATAGTTGTAAAGTTGAAGCTATTGGTGATGTGAATGTTCCTAATGGGAAATTACATGATGTTCTTTATGTTCCTGAATTAAAATCAAATTTGATTTCAGTTCCTAAACTTTGTCAAGATTATAAGATTAACTTTTATAGGGGCATATGTTATATCATTGATCCAAACACTAATCATGTTATTGCTACTGCTAAAATGGATAGTGATAACTTATTCAAGTTCTATGAATTTGCTCCTCCAAAGTATTCTTTGCTTACTATTGTTGATTTTACTATATGGCATGAAAGACTTGGCCATCTCAATTCTGATTATATTTCATTGATGCAAAAAGCAAATATGGTTAATGGATTGCCTAGTATTGTTCCTTCTCAAATTGTTTGCAATGGTTGCATGAGTGGTAAAATGCATAGGGAACCCTTTCCTCATGGTCAATCTTGGAGGGCATACACTAAATTGCACCTTGTTCATAGTGATCTCTTGGGTCCCATGGAGAATCCCTCCATCCAAGGTTCAAGGTATGCACTTACCTTTGTTGATGATTTTTCCAAGAGAACATGGATATATTTCCTTCATAGTAAGGATCAAGTGCTTGATGTTTTTACTGAATTTCATATGTTTGTAGAAAGGCAATCTGGTTCTAAAATTAAGATTCTTCGTACTGACAATGGAAGAGAATATGTCAATAATGCATTTAATGCTTATTTGAAATCTTTTGGAATTAAACATGAGCTTACCGTTCCTTATACACCACAACAAAATGGTGTGGCAGAACGGAAGCATAGGACAATTGTTGAAATGGCTAGATGTTTATTGCATGCTAAAAATATGGATTACAAGTTTTGGGTTGAAGCTATGGCTTGTGCAACTTATTTAATTAATAGAACACCTACCAAAGCCTTAAAGGATAAAACTCCTGAAGAAGCTTGGTCTGGTAGAAAGCCTAATTTGCAGAATTTAAGAATTTTTGGTTCCATAGCTTATGTTCACAAACCTAAGGAGAAAAGAAAAAAATTAGATGCTAAATCTTCTCCTTTTATTTTTGTTGGTTATGATGAAAATACTAAAGGTTATAGAGTTTACAATCCTATTACTAACAAGGTAAAAGTTGCAAGAGATGTTTGTATTGCAGAAAAGGGCATTCATGATTGTTCTAAACTGAAGGATGATGAACTTGGTCAAACCAAAGTTGTGCTTGTGGAGGACCAACCTCCTTCTCTTAACCCTACTCCTAATGCATCTCTTTCTATTCCTTCTAGTGATAGTGATAATGATAATAATAACTCTACTCCTCATGACTCTTCTTCTAGTGATGAATCCATTACTTCTAAAAGAAGACCTAAATGGTTTAAATCTTTAATTCAAGATAGTGATGAATACTTAGCTAGAATGGATAAACTTCAAGCTAGGAGAGTTAATTATTGTAATTATGCTTTAATGACTACTATTATGAATTCTAATGATCCTAAAACATTTGATCAAGCTAAAAATCAACCGCATTGGCAAAAAGCAATGAAGGAAGAATATGATACTTTAACTTCTAACCAAACTTGGGATTTAGTTCCCTTGCCTCATGGTAAAAATCTTGTTTCTTGCAAGTGGCTTTATAAAACCAAATTGAATGCTAATAATCAAGTTAGTAAATTTAAAGCTAGATTAGTTGCTAGAGGTTTTTCTCAAATTGAAGGCTTAGATTATACTGAAACTTTTGCTCCTGTTGCTAAAATGCCTACAATTAAACTTGTGCTTGCTTTAGCTTCTAGAATGAATTGGCCTATTCACCAAATGGATGTTAAAAGTGCTTTTCTTAATGGTGATTTACATGAGGAAATTTATATGTCTCAACCTCCTGGTTTTATTAAAGAAGGTAATGCACACTTAGTTTGTAAATTAAAGAAATCAATTTATGGATTAAAGCAATCTCCTAGGGAGTGGTATTCAAAGATTAATGAATTCTTTCTTTCTCAAGGCTTTATTAGAAGTAAAAATGATCCTAACTTGTATATTAAACATAGTGAAGATGATATTATAATTATTATCTTGTATGTAGATGATTTGATTCTTACCTCAAGCTCCAATACTTTGATTTCTGATATTAAGTTTCAACTTAATCAAAAATTTCAAATGACTGATTTAGGTCTTTTACATTATTTCTTAGGAATGCAAATTTGGCAAACCTCTAAAGGAATTTTCTTATCTCAAAGTAAATATGCTCAAGATCTCATAGATAAGTTTAAAATGAATGATGCTCATCATGTTTCAATTCCTATTGAATTAGGCACTAAGTTAATGCTTGATATGCAAACTCCTCTTGTTGATCCTACCTTGTATAGACAATTAGTTGGAAGTTTGAACTATTTAACTCTTACTAGGCTAGATATTGCTTATAGTGTTGGTTTGGTTTCTAGATTCATGTCTAAACCTCAACAAACACACTTTAAAGTTGCTAAAAGAATTTTAAGATATATTAAAGGAACAATTAATGTAGGTTTGTTTTATGATGCAAATTCTGATTTTACTTTAAAAGGTTTTACTGATTCCGATCTAGGTGGAGATCCCAATGATGGGAAATCTACTTGTGGTTATTGTTTTTTTGTTGGTTCAGGAGCAATTTCTTGGAATAGTAAAAAGCAACAATCTACCTCTCTTGGATCCACTGAAGCTGAGTACAAAGGATGCACTAATGCTTCCAAAGAAGTCTTGTGGCTTAGAAGACTACTAGAAGATTTGGGTCTACCTCAACACGAACCAACTCCATTGTATTGTGACAACCAAACTGCCATTGCCTTGGCTAAAAATCCAGTTTTCCATGCAAGGACAAAACACATTGCTCTCCAACACCACTTTATTAGAGAACAAATTGAAGACAAGCAAGTTTCAGTCCTCTATTGCAAGGGGGAAGACCAAGTTGCCGATATTTTGACCAAGCCACTTTGTAAAGAAAAATTCCAATTTCATTGTAAAAATCTTGGATTACAACCCATTGAAGGGTTTGATGTAAGCTCCCCAAGTAAAGCTTAAGGGGGGGTGTTAGAATATTTAATCTTTACTTAGCTTAGGTTTATTTTTATTTAGTTTAGGATATTCCTTTGGAATTCCTACATGTAATTTGTCCTCTAGTACATGTGTGAGGACAAGTCATTTCTTTTATTTTCCTTTATTAAGGAATATTAGATTTCCTCCATAAGAGGATGTGGACACATGGCACACACATTTTATGAATGGTGGCATTCATAGATTTGGGAGTTACTTTGTAACTCCTCTCCTCATCTCTATTTAAGAGATGCCTCCTCTCTCATTTCTTCTTAATGACAATATTGTAAAGAGCTTCTTGCTCTCTCTCTCTCTCTCTCATTTTTAGGCATTGCCTCATTCATAATATCACAAGGGGTTTTTTCTTTGCTTTTCCCCTTTCAAAAGTTCTTGTGCCTCCTTCTTCACATTTGGGTGATGCTCCAAGTTTATTGCTTTTCTCTTGGTAACAATTACTTCATCATAAACTTTCTTGGATTAATTTTCCTTTCCTTGCTCTTTTATTTCCTTTCAAAGATATTGCACAAAGTGGTTTATTGGAAGCAGCGACATTTCCCACAACTGCCCCTTGTCCTGAGTTGGTTTTAGAATGCATGAATCACTATGACAAGGTTAACAAGTGCATTAGGAGAAATAATGGTGAGGTTATGTTGTCTATTGATAGAGAGACAGTAATGGCGGCCATGGGTATCTCACATCAGGAACCCTATGAGGATTGGACTATTGGAAAGTCTTATAGGATTTAATCTGAGAAGAAGCAATATTATAGAACCATTATTGCACGAAATTGGCTTCTGAAGTATCAAAAGGGCGGCTCAAGGCTGCCAAGGCCATTAACCCGAGAGCATTTGATTCCTGAAATCAGGGATTTGGTAATAATGTTGAGCAGAATTAGGGGAAATTCACAATCATTTTATTGGGAGGACTGGATGTATTTCTTCATCCAAGTCGCTCTCGACAAAAATCGGTTCATTGACTGGGGCACAGTAATTGCAGAAAGGTTGCATGAGGGTTTGAGCAACTACGCTGGGATTTCAAATTTTTATATGTCTTCATATCTGTTCTACATGTTAGCCTGTGTGAGGGAGTGGCCTGGACTGTTCCATACAAAATGGGTTCAGGGTACAAAAATCTATGAATACCACCCCCATTTGACCCAAAAAGGACATGTTGACAATTACCTTCATTGGAATGATATATTTGTTGGGAGGTTAACTTTTGAGTTACAAAGTAATTTGCACAGGAGATGTCGATTGAAGTTGTTGAACTAATCAGGAACTATAGTAGCTTCTTTATTCAATTTAATCACTTCACTTATATAAGGGTTGGAGGCTTTAAAGGTGAACCCTTTAGGTTACCTAGATATATTTCAGACTGTTGTGTTTTGATTGAAGTATCCAAGCAATTAGCCTATGTTGTAAAGGATTCTGGTGAAGATTCTGGCACAAGTGGAATTTTTCCTATTCATTTAGGCCATTACAGTTGCAAGTCTGTTTCTGATGCACTGAATCTTGAATTGGAATTTCAAAGGTTTCATTTGAAAACTTTTGTGAAGAGAGATAATTTTGACAGCAAAGGTTTTATTGCTCATTATGTGAAAACAACAATTCCTGATCAACATGTGCCACAGTTGGAATATTACTGGGAAGACTGCTCAGATGAATTTGAAGTAAGAAAAAGAAATTGGTCCAGGTTAACTCTGAAGCAGATTCTCGACATGAAGTTGCAAATGGATACCTCTGGTGTGACTATTGATAATGAAGATGTACTAGATCCAGAATTCATGAAACGGGTACACAATGAACCTCTTCTAGAGGTTGATTGGAGTAGAAGGATGGAGGATAATGTATAGGCACGCACCTTCAGTATAATTCGCAGAACGGAGAATTGGCTACGAAACTGCATATTTCATCTGGGAAAGGCAACTAGTTCAAGAAATAAGGGTGGAAAAAAGGAGATTGTAAGCAAAACCATTGTTTTAACTAATATTCCTATTTCTGTTGCAGGAAAGAAGCAAGCAAAGATTAAAGAGGAAAAACTTGACTTTGAAGCTGCACATTCCATTGGTGGCCGAGTTACTAGATCAAGACACAAGAAGAAATGTCAGCCACCTGCTGCTCATCTCATTCTTGATTTGAACATTGACGAAGTACAAGGCAACATGACAACACCTGTTTCTGATGCTAACAAGGTTTTAACCAATGCTAATGCTAATGTCCAGGATTCACAGGTGCTTGATGATCTGTCTAATACAGATAATGCTATACTGCTGACTTCAGGAGGGCCTTTGCCCATGCAATCCAAAGATCTAATTGTGGCTCCTAAATGGTTGAGTGATTCAATTACCAAGAAAAGGAATGTTGTGCCTATTTTTGTGTCAATGGAAGATGTCATGAGTAAATGTCTAGAAGGAGCCACGAAGCCTAAGCGGCTAAAAGTGGAAACCATGATCGATTTTAATGAGGGCACAAAACATTGGACTGCAGATATTGTTAAGCCTACATCCGATAAGGATGCTACCACTGCCTCAGAGGCCGATTATACTATTGAGCGAGTTGATCTGGGGGTAGGAACTAGAGCGGTTGATGTGAAATATTTAGAAACTTCAACCAAAAGGATTATCTCCCGCAGCTGGAAGGATGAAAAGGATAAAACAGAGTTGAAACATAGTTTAATGCAAATGGATCAATACATCCACGCTCTGCAGAATAGTCCGCTGCCATTGTCCCAAAGCTCTGTTCCCTTTAATTTAAAATCCCCTGGTAATCAGAAGTTCTTGGATGAAGTTCAAAGGAACAAGATTATCGCAGAGATTTTCTCTAAGTGGCTTACATCGATTGTGCATCAAGGAACTAATTATATATCGGATTTAGTTCAAATTTTCAAAGATGCCAATGATGTTACCAAGGAATTGGACATTGACTTAATCTCATGGCAGAATGAAAAGACTAAATGGGTGGTGATTTCAAGGAAAATTCGCGATATTCAGTGCTATGGCTTGATGAATTTTCTTGCCGAAAGATAAGTGTCAGGATTAGATGAAGATATAATGTTCATATGCAAAGAAAGTATAGAGTGGTGTAACCAAATCATTGAGCAAGGTCATAGTGAGTCTGCCAGTCAGCGAAGTGAACTAACAACCCTGAGAACAGCCATACAAAAGGATCTGCACTGTGTAAAAGTTCAGTTACTTAAAGAGGATGGCCAGACTTTGGAAGATACAACAGAAATGGTCAATCTATTCAGCAGTCGTATTAAACAGATTAAGGTGGAAAAGTCCTTAGCCGTGGAATATTTTATGAAGATTGCTAAAGTGGAGTCGATGCTTACAGTATGTCTAGATCACTTGGACTCTCACAGAGATAAAGTGCAGCTGGTGAAAAGAAAGAAGGAACTCTGGAAGCAAAGGGTAATTCATATCATCCTGGCACATGTAGCGGTAATCCAGGAATTCTCAAGGGTTCATCGAGAGTGGAGTGCAGTGAAAGTAGTTATGGTGTCCACCCAGAATAGCAATTCAGGCAATCCGACTGAAATAGAATCGACATCATGACTAGCACTGCTGGCAGTTGTATGCCAGCGTGTCTAGCTTTCTTTTTATTTTTAGTTATACAGTTAGGATAGTTTCTCATTAACTCATTTCAATTTAATTTTACCTTTGGTTGAACTATTGGTCTGGGGGCCTATATATAAGCTTTGTAATGACTTTACGTGGGTCCGCTAAGTTTTTGAAAAACTATCTCTTTAATTTTGGCTGAATACTTTATGTATGTGTTGGAAGTTGATGATCATTGATGAATGAAAATCAAATGACAGTTTATCTTTGGCTTCAAATCTATGTGTTTGGTGTTTGAAATTTGATTTATGTGAGAATCTATTTCAAGAAAGAATTTGTCATAGCTTTCTATTTGTGCAGAAAATATCAGTGAGATTCATCTTTTAAGGTTTTCATTTTGTTTTAGCGTACATGTGAAGTCTGTCGGCTTTCCACAAAGAATTATATATGAATCAATGCTTGTGTTCATTTGGTATTGACTAGTGAATACAATTACCTTTCTGTACTTTTTGGTGAAAAGTATAATATTGGTTGTATGTAATTTGGAGCTGATTGAATATCTATTAAAGGGAGCTATACCTTAATTTAGAGGTTAATCAATACGATGATTTCCAACTGTATGGTGAAATTTGTCTTTCATTTCTTGGGCTAAAGAGTATAAAAGTTAAATAAATTATGAGGGACAAATATTTTTACCAACAATTGGAAAGTGTTGCCATGCCCAGATGTGTAGTAATGTGATCCCTATTGCTAGTGATCTTGTCTCTCGGTACACCGCCTCGTGTAGCTTCCTATAAACATGTGCTAGCACACATGGTCCCCAGGCATAGTGGGTCCCCTTCATCATCATCTACTCAATATCCTGGCCCCAACCAACAACCGAACCATGTGAGCGTCGATCAAGGCACAACAAACCCTTGACGATCCCTGATAAAACTGCTGGTAAAGGCTCATACAGTGCTGCTATGTCCTCCCAGGCTACAGAATCATCCTCAATATAAACCTCATCAACAAATATCCTCTGTACCATCGTTGTCCCTAGTCCTCGATCTAAATCACTAGCTCTCCTCTGAGTGGGATGTGGAGTATCGTCCATACGTCCTCTAGCATAACCATCATCTCTCTCGTCACCAGATGGAAGGTACATGTCTCGCTATGCCAACGCTCGGCTAATGTTGTCATCAGTCCGCAATTCATCTGAATCGCGGGAAGATACATCATATCGTACAAACCAGTCCCAACGATGCAGTCTCTCTCTGCCTCCATCAACTGCTCTCGCAGCTACTATGTGGCAGGATGTCACTCCCGCATCTATAGAACGGGCACGTCCTCCTGCACACATCAACAAACATCAGTTGTTTTGCTCCAAACTTTCTTAAGTTTTTAGCCTAGACTATCAACAGATACTTTGATCAAGTATCTTCGAGTCTCAATAGGCAATCGATTATGGCAATCCTAGACTACAACAGGCATTTATCGTAATGACCTAGTCTCAATAGGGCTGCTATAATTCATCAAAACAACCAATCAAACAATCAACTGAGGCATCAGGCTATGTTCTCTAACAATGGGGCATTTTTATCATAATCACGCTATTCTGCTAACAATCACGCTACAACAACTACACAACAGCGCTAAACAAACAATCACGCTGCAACAACTACACAATAGTGCTAAACAATCAAACGCACTACAACAACTACACCACAACACTATTTCATAACAAAAGCGCTACAACAAACACATAAACGCGTTGATACTATAATAGCGCTATTGCTATGCAACAGATGTGCTAAACCTAGCAAATGCTCTACAACTACTCTACAATAGCGCCATTGCAGAACAATAGCACTATTCAAGGCTACAAAAGCACTAAAACACAGTTTAGCGCTATTGTCTTGATTAGACTTTGACGCTTGAAAAAACATGTTAAAAATGCACAAAACACAATTTAAAATTTGTGTACCGCTGGTTCGTAGTCATCTAGCCACTGGAATTGATGGATCCGCTCTAGTCGGTGATCTGCTATAGGCACAGGCATGATGATCGTTGCTCACTCCTTCACCAAAAGTCATTGTCAAAGCTCCAAACTGTCAGGGAGATAGATGCAAACGAGCCTGTTTTTACCCCTTCGCCCCCATATATACTCTCCAACCCTCACCCTAATTCACCCCGCTCATCGTTGTGGTCCCTATGAACTTCCAACGCCTCTCATTTCTCTTTTTTATCCCCGTTTTCTTCCATTCTTTCACCATTATTGCTAATATCTTCTATTCTACCTCCCCTCCACTTCTCATTCTTTTTCGAGAGATCGCCTGATTTTTTGAAATTTTCTGGCCCATCTCTCGAGGGGGCATACCACCCATTAAATTAACATTTATGGGGCATATTTCTTCGCACCTATTTTTCTTTGTTTGAAACGACGCGATAAACCGCACCGTCTCAAAGAGGGGCAAATGTAGTCACATTAATATGTCCACTTAATTAAATGAATATTTACTATTTATTTGATCATTTAACCATCAGTCATCAGCTAATTAAATTAATATTTAATTAATTAATCCTCAACCCCTTCTCATATTAATTAAATAAATTATTCAATTTATTTTAATTAATTCATTAAGCTACACTCAAAATCAATTAAATGAATAAAACATATTTATTTAATTTAACCCCCTTTCCTCTTTTAAATAAATAATAAAACATTTATTTAAATCCCTAAACTCGCCCTTCCCCCCCCCCACTTGCATTATCCTACAAATGCAAGTTGCACCTATTTTGTTGAAATAAAGTATTTTTATTTTAATTAAAATCCTATTTTCCCTCACCCACCAAACCCACTTGCATCCTAAACCCATTATAGATTCGTCTAAACTATTATTAATTAGCCTAAACCCATCCCCTAATTATTATCACATC
The DNA here is from genome assembly GCF_030272615.1 of Cryptomeria japonica. Classification (NCBI taxonomy): domain Eukaryota; kingdom Viridiplantae; phylum Streptophyta; class Pinopsida; order Cupressales; family Cupressaceae; genus Cryptomeria; species Cryptomeria japonica. The sequence continues at coordinate 1,438,941 of NC_081406.1, read as the reverse complement.
CCTAAGCAACTTTAAGTCACTTCTCAAAGCCTCCAAAGTCTTTGAAAAACATTAAATGCTTTATGTCTCCAACAAGTTAACCCCTAAAGTCTTCCAAACCATTAATGGTTCTTACATGACCATTTATGGCTCTTACATAACCATTAATGGTTAATTCCACTCATTGGATAAAGGCTTTATTCATTCAACTCAAGCTTAACCTTACCTCCCAAGCTAACCTTCATGTCTTCTCAAGCATTTAATGTTTCTTCCCTCTCCTCTCAAGCCATCTCATGTTGACATTTGTCATCCTGGGATTGGGTTGAAAGCCTTCACATGGATCATAAACCCGATTACTCAATCTCAACCATTCATTTCTCTATTTTTCTTATAAATAAAGCCCATTCCTTCATAATTCAGATCTAGAAATCTTATATGCATCTAATTTATAGTGAAATTTAAGAGAGCATTTTAGGAGAAAATCATAATCTAATTTATATTGTTATTTTGGTTAAAATTAATATAGCTTAATTAGGTGCTTTCTCATATTTTGCTTGCATTTGCATCTTTTAATCATTTTTAAATCTTGAATCTCCATAAGAGTTCCATAGTAGTGCAAAAAGATGAGAGCTACACTCATGTGGAACTTGGAGAGGAGAGGAACAAGGGAGGAGCATCTATGAACATGTTGGCAATCATTTGGAGGGTCTTGTGACTTTCTTTTATTTTTGCATGCTTTCCATTAAATGTTTGATATCTCTCTTGATATGCTTGTTTAGGATCATATTTCATTTATGATACTGTTAGTCAACAGATTTGTCTTTTATACATTATATTCTTAAATCTCTGTGTGCCCATTAATTAAAAGACAAAAGCAACTAACAGTTGGATAATTTTAGGAATAATTATCCTCTGTATACGGGTACAGCTCCCCAACAAAGAATGATTTTCAATCAGCTCTGGTTATAGTATTTTAATTTGCATACTTTTTACTCGAAAGTACTTAAAGGCAGATTTATATTCACTTGTCAACACACAATGAATATATTCTCAATTAACAACACCAATTTAGTCATGAAGTTCACAGACTTCAAGCATTTGTTTTTTTTTAAGGGAAAAGCATTTTACATGCATTCACATATAATGAGAAGAAAAGAAACAAACTCCAGATTCAAACTAAATCCAGACAGAGATTATCATCCAAATCTATTAAACTCACAGATTTAATACTACGGAACTTGCAACAATTTTATTTATGGAAATTGTTCTCTTCTTTCTCAAAACATTATGAAAAAGAGATCTTTATCTATTGCATTCCTTTTTCCCCCAAAAATCTTTCGGGCCCGAACAGAGTCTTTTTCATCCCTTAAATAGCCATAGCCAGGCTTACAGTAAAGCGAGAAACACGGAAAAACTAACTTCCCACCCCATGAAGTTCAACAAAATTTACCAAATGAAACTGTCTTTTTCCACTACCAGAAAACAGAGCCTATTGTCTAGAAAACATGAAAGCAATTTCAAGAAACAGATTCTTTCTTCCAATCAGAATGCGTCGTAATGAAGTGTTGGATAACAGGCTTATGTGGAAGCCCCACGTGTGCTATGCGCTGCTTCCACACCTCCTTTTCCTTGTGAACCTATACAACTTTATTGAAGTGGCTATCCAGATGTCCAATGCATAGGAAGAGAAGCGACTCAATTTTGGTGATAGTAGTTAGGTCATCTGAGACCAAGCCTTTAGCCTCCTTCACATAGTTAATCTTTTTCTCAAAATATTTTGTTATTACTTCGACGACCTCTAGTGTCCCGTCGCTTTTTAGGCACTTAATTCCAATGCATAAGAGCTCATTTCGCATGGAAGTGGTTAACTCTGCAAGTTGGCCTACCAATTTTGTGAATTATTCATATGCTTGTTTTATCAATGAATTCCTCCATTCAATATTCTTTTGGCAGACATACAAGATGCTATCATCCAGTCCTGGCACTGGTTTCTCAGTTAGGAATTTCATAACTCCGTAAGTTTGTACTTCTCGCATCTGTGTAGTCCTTGTTGCCCATTCCACCTCTTCATTTTTCCAATTACTTATTTCATTCTCCAATTCCTTCATTACTTGTATTGCCCCATTATGAACTTTACTCAGGTTCCCAAAATACATAGCTCCAGATTTCCGCATCTACTCCAACCACTCCATCACAGTCTTTGTTATCAGTCTACATTTCTGTATTTGTTCCAAGGTTTTTTGATTGACCGGGGACTTCGGATCAAATGATGTAGGCAGTTGTGACAAGGGTTGAGGATTCAGACTGTTCACTGCCTCAATGTACTCTGCCATTTTGCGCAATATCTCCTTCATTCAATGTTTGTCCCTTTCATCTTTCCAAGTCCTTGTGATAATCTTCTTGGTTGAAGCTTCAAGATGAAGAACATCTGTGGCACGAGTAGCAGTCCCTATGTTTACTTTTTCAACAGTAAAATCTTGAATTGTAGGATTTTCAATCTTGGCATCTGTCAATGGATGTGCAATCTCTGCCACCCAATCTCCACTATCAACATCAAAATCAATTTTTGACACAGTCTTTGATTTCTTGGCTTTGGGAGTCTTTCCTAGGCACTTACTCACCATATCTTCCATTGGAATGGATGTAGGGACTATGTTTCTCTTCTTGCTACCAAGCATATTATCCAACCAGACTGGGCCTGTGGAGACTGGAGTCTTTACAGAATCATTACCTGCATCTTTTTCATTTCTTATTACCATGATAGAATCTACCTGAAAGGTTTCCTGTGCTTGTTGGTTGGTTTCCTCATCATCTAGATTTTGTTGCTCTGAACCTGGATATCTTGAAGGGCATCCATTTCAAGATCAACCACTACTGTGTCTGGAGGAAAGGACCTTCTTTTACTCCTAGTTTTAGAGCGGGTAACTCTAATAGGAATCAATTGTCCTGTGCTTTGTAATGCCCTGCTCTTCTGCTCGTCTTTATCCTTTTTGTGAGAATGACCTGCATCACAAGATTCAATAAATGTATTAGAAGCCAGGCTCTTAGAGGATGAAGTTGAACCCTTCTGTCGACTTTGCCTCAATCGGTGTTGCTTAAGCCATTTCTTCGTTCTTCGTATGACCATGAGGGTTCTAGCCTGAATATCTTCCTCCTCATTTTTCTCCCAATCTATCTTTGGGATTACCTCTGGTTGTTTATCTTCAACAAACTGTGGATCAATTAAATCTTTTCCATCTTCCTCAATATGAGCAGTGTTCATTTCCAGGCCATACTCTCTTACTTGTTGCACAGTGAATCTTAGGTGAGCTCTTCTCCGAACCTCATATTCATCCTCACAGTTTATCCAGAAATCTTCTAGACTTGGCATATGCTGGAAATGTTCACTAATTGTGAGATGAGCCATTGCAAAACCTTTAATATCAAAGTTTGTGCGAGGAGTATACAGTTTGAAATTGAACTATTTGAATCTAGTTCTAGGTTCAAGGCATCTGAAACAGTATTGCAAGTGTAATGTGTTAGTTCAATAGGGAAAGACACTCCTATTTGATGCTTTTCTCTATATTTCTTTTCTATATAAGCAAGTTGTCTACTTACTTCCATTAGCACCTGTCTATCAAAGACATACGTCAACAATTTATAGGGTTCTCCTTCAAAGCCACCAGCCCTCAGATAAGTGAACCCAGAAAACTGAATATAGACACCGCCATAGGTACTTATAAACTGCATAGCTTCTTCAGTCAATCTCTTATGCATATCTCCCCTCAATTCAAATACTATCCTGCCTAGGAAAATATTTTGAACCTTATAATAATTCTCAGCTACCCTGTGTTGCTGTAAGTGTGGATGGTACTCATAAATTTTCATATTATTTTGCCAAACTTCATGGAATAAACCTATCCATTGTCCTATACAAGCTAAGCAATATATAAGATAAGAAGACATATAGAAATTCTTGTTCCCAAAGCAGCTTAAACCCTCATGCATTCTCTCTGCAATCAACTTGGCCCAATCTATATATCTTTTCTTACCAAAGATAACCTGAACAAAGAAATACATCCAATCCTCCCCGTAATAGGCAATCTGATTCCCCCGCATTCTATGTAAGAGAATGATAATGTCCCTTACTTCTTGAATCATGTGATCACGGGTTAATGGGTTGGGCAACCGAGAACCTCCTTTTTGGAATTTCAACAGCCAATTTCTAGCGATAACACTTTGGTAATAGGGCTTTTTTTTTAAAAACATCCCTTGTGACTTGCAAACCGTCCAGTCTTCATACTGCTCTTTCTCAGGAATCCTCATTACTGTTGCAATAGTCTGCCGACTAATCACTAGCAAACTTTTCCCTTTTACATCTCTAATACACCTCTCGACAGGGTCATATTTGCTCATACATTCTAAAACTAACTCTGGACATGATATGGCAGGGGGAAATGTTGGGGCTTCAATTAACCCACTGTCTAGAATCTTTTGCATTAATGGGGTATTGGCAGAATCGTGTGCTCTTTCATGAAATTCCTCTAAATTCACTGCTGGCAAGAAGGTGTCTCCTATGTCTGGAAGGGAATAGACCAAACCAGATTTTGGGTTCGGCTGAGGTGGTTTTGGTCTCATCTTTACTCAACAAACAGGAAAAGTGCACAGCAAGAAGAATGTACTAAACTAACTGAAATACTGAACAACACTTTTCAATTTATGCAATTTAATAGGGAAGAAAGAAGAACTTTGAGCTCACCTTTCATGCAGAACCGAAAATTCACACAAAGCTGAGGAAAGAAACTACCACCGCCGCTACTTCCCCACTAACTGATCTGAGCAAACAATAGAGGCCAATAATTTACTTTCAAAGAAACAGGCTTATAACATAACCTGAAATGTCGGTTGCATGACTCTTTATGACTCCCGCCTGTCAGATTATTCATGCCCATTGTGCCGAGAGGATTTGATCCTGACACCTTATTAATTCCCACATGCCTTCTCCTTTCATATCTTTCCTCAACATTATTATCTCTAGTACGGATGTCATTATCATTCATTTCCCTTGAGGTTCATCATTCAAATCCGGAATATTCCCTTAAATGCCGATACTTTATTACTGTCTTCAAACTTATCTATCTTCGAACCTTGAACTTTGAACCACTTAAAAGTAGTTCGGAGGTTCAAGTTCAAGACTGCACTAGAGAACAAAACATTCTACCAAACAAGGACTCACATTTTATGAACGCGACTCACAAAGGACTCAATACAAGATGTTTGAACCTTGAACCTTGAACCACTAACTAGAAGGTTCAAAGGTTCAAGTTCAACGACAATTTTCACAAAGTCTATTGACGCCCTATTAAACATAGTCATTACTTTATAAACCAATTTTGAACTTTGAACTTTGAACCACTTTTTTGAAAGGTTCAAGGTTCAAGTTCAAGAAAGGTCACATAACAAAGACTTTCTTTGGATGCGAAAAAATTAAAAGAGCAGACTAACAGATACTAACACTAACGTTTGACTTGTTTGTCTTGTGTGTGTGTTTCCTAACATCCTTTTTGCAGAGCATCAACACCAAATCTAGAATATGCTCAGAAAAAAAAAGATTTGCTCTTAAAAAAAGATGTAGTCATCTTACCCAATGGACATTCTTTACACAACACATTGTATGGTTTGACAAGTTGTGGCATACCTCTCACCATACTAGATTTGCTGACCTTAAGCATATTATCAAAGTTCACATGACAAAACCTTTTATGCCATAACTGGCTTGTTAACATTAACCGGTGACTGAGAGGGGGGGTGAATAAGCACTATACCGGTTTATTACAGATTTAACCTTAATCAAAACTCATTCAAACTTTAACACTTATCAGTATAAGCAACATTAATAAGAAACATGCATACACAAAATTAAACACACGTGACAATCAAGATTTATCACGTGGAAACCCAAATGGGAGAAAACCACGATGTGAGTAGAAACTCACAAAATCTGCACTATTCTTAAGTACGCCTGGTGAGGAGCCATCTCTGTTAGGAGATTACAAAGACACTTTTAAGTGCCACCCAGTTAAGCGATTTTTATTCAAGGCCTGTTAGAACCTTTACCCTATTAGAGGTAGCCTTGTTAAAGGACTTAGGATCATCATTTAGGATGTCACCCGGTTAAGGGATTTCACAAAGGGACATGTTAAAGTCCACCCGGTTAAGGGATTTTACTGTGTTGCAATTATTAGAGGGAAACAAGTCCTTGATCTGATGATGACACTTTTATGTCGTATAGATCCATTTTGTATCTGCTTCAATCTCTACTCGGTGATGGCTTCACCGATTCATGAGGAACCCTTCTGCACTTAGCTTATTCTGCACCTTTGCTCTAACTTCCAACCTCAATCCACTCGCAACTCCATCAACATGCAAATTCAAGATGAAAAAAATGTATATAGCTATCTTCAATCTTGGCGCTCACTTTTCCTCCAAAACATGCACTCAAAAAAACATTTTATGCGCCAATCTATTCGTTCCTCAAATCTCGTCGATTATATAGATGGGACAAGTTGTTCATGCCATAAATCTTGTTGGTTCTCTAACAAGCACTTTGACTTCAAATAGCACTTTCTAATTTGAACAGATCTACATTTCACCATTGTGATCTGCTTCCGGTTGTTTTCTTTATATCGCTGAACCTGCTTTACTCAACTTAATCTATCAGTTGCTTCTTGTAAACTGGTCTCTGCTCATCGGTGGAAGTCTTTAGTCCCCTTTTCCTTACTAATCCACTATAACCCTTTTTCGATTGGTTATGATGACATCTGAACCGGTAGTGCCATCAATGACAACTTCTTAAGTACTCCAAACTTCATGATGCCAACAATCTCCCCCTTTGGCATTGGTGGCAAAAACATCTAGCTGGATTGAACTGAATCTCCCCCTATTTCAGTTCTCCCCCTGTTCTTTTCCTTCTGTACCTTTTGTTCTGGTTCTCCCCCTGTATCTCTCACTTCTTTGCCTCTACCGGTACAACTGTACCTCTACCAATGGATCTCTACCTTCTCATATGTACAATCCACATCTCTTCCTTTTGTGTCGCTACCGGTACTACTCTACCTCTATTGGTGGATCTCTGCCTTCTGATATGTGTAATCCACTGTATATTCATTCTCCCCCTTTTTTGAAACATGACAAAGAATACAAGAATCAAAGTATACAAAATAATTTATGAGAGTAAGTCAAAATATTCTTTGAAATTGACCTTAGCAGCCTCCAAAGAAGATTCCCACGTAGGCTTTACTTGTTTCATAGTGATAATTTGTCCATGCAGGTGTGTGACCAAATCCTCCATGTCATCCACTATCTTGCAGTTAGGTCTACTGATGAGGCCTTTTGCTTGTTTCACATTGCCTTGCAATAAATCAATGAAAGGGGCAAGATAGCACTGTATCTCTAGCAAATTTAGAGCTCATTTGTCGTGTTCCTCTTTCACCTGGCTGATTTCATGAGTCAACTATTTGACTTTTCCACTAAAATTTTCTACCGAGCTTGTAAGAGGATCAAAGGAACCGAGCATATCTTGAATATCCTATTGAGTATTTACTCTTTTGACTTCGAGATCTTTGATGAAATCGGGGAACTTGGAGAATTTGACCAATAATTGGCCAACTTCCTTTAAGATTGATTTCACCTCTTCAATGCTGGTAGAAAGAGCAACTTTTTCAACTAATATTTGTTCCATTAAGTGCTCACCTCTTTTGGTTTCATATTGCCTTGCTACAACCTTCTCCAGATCGATTGCCTCTAAACCAATTGCTTTGACAAGAGTGCCCAATTGATCAATGAAATGTGCATTCTCATCAACAACAATATCAGGAATGAGATCAGATAAGATTATCTTTGCAGTGTTAAGAATTCTTGCCTTCTTTTTCTTGGCTTTAAGTTTGGCCTTTTCAGCTTGAATTCTCAATTTTTCTGAAACTTTTATTAACTATTTGGGGGTCATCTTCTTGATATCAATTACTGAGTCTTCCCCTTCATCCTCCTTGTTTCTTCTTCTTCTTCTTTAGCTTCTACCTCAGAGCTGGCTAAGATGGGAAGTTTAACTTTCTTTTTCTCAGTTTCCTTTTCTAAAACTAACTTCCTCTTTACCGGAGGAGTGTCCACCACTATTTTCTGACCACCTTTAGGTTGACCGGATGAAGAATCATCTATCATCTTCTCTTATTCTGGTTACTTGGTCTCCCCTAGACTAATATCAATTGTTCTTGTTTCCTTCAACTCTTCATTCTTCTTTTTTGCTTCCTTTTTTTCTTGTTCCTTCTCCTCTATTTCATCAATAGATGGTATTGATGAGTCTATCATCTTGGGGTTTTCTTCCTCTACACCTTTTTGTGGCAAATGAGGTTCATTTCCACTAGAGTGTGTTGTGGGAATATTTATTGTCATTGAATTCCTTTGAGGTTTTTCCTCATAAGGGATGTCCTCAATTGTAACTTCATCATCTTTGGGATGCTTGGTTTGATCGGTTCCCTTTGCCAGTGTATCATCAATATCAATAGTTTCAACAGTTGATTTTTGATCAACCGGTGGCTCTGCATCCTTTGTCAGATTAGGAATATCTGACACGACATCACCTATGATATCTTCAACTAAAAATTCATCAAACCCATCAGTGGTGTCCTTCTCTTTTCCTTTTCTCTTTTCTTGAGTAGTTGTATCTTGTCCTTGTTTCACTTATTTTTCTATTTCCTCCTCATCTTCCTTTTGCTGGTTCAAAATTATTTTCCATATGTCAACGCCCTCATCATGCACACCTTGAATGTCTCCTATGGCCACTCTCCCTATTCTATTTCTTATTTTGAAATGTTGTACACATGCTTCAGCCACTAAAGTTGCTTGATTATAATCCAATTCATGTTGTACTTCCATGAGTGCCTTTATTTTGTGTTCCTTCTCAATTACCAATGTATTTTTCCATCTCCCTTCAATGAGATTTTGTAAATCTGATGGAATTAATCCATGTAGTTCACTGGGGGTTCTGTAGAAATTATGTAAGTTCCAGATGAGTGCATCTTTAATTATTCTATTGTATTCCTCATTGCAGAGGGGATACTTTCTCCCAACACTAGCTAAACCTCCATATTATTTGATCCCATGGACCAATTCATCGAAAGTTGGAGCTACATTCCTACCACTTCTTCTGACTTCTTTAATTACCACATTAGATTGAGTGTCATATTTATCATCCTCCTTTTCGTCTTTCTTGGGCTTCTTCTTAGCCTTTATGTCAATTGACCTTTCACTCTTTTTCTTTCTTGCATATGTGACTCCTACCGGTCCACTTCTACCTTGGGAATATGTAGGAGTATTTGAGTCCTTTTTTTTCACATATGTTGTTGGTTTGCTAGATGCAACACCCTTGGATCTTGTCTTGGACATTTTCTTCTTTTCATCTGTTTGCTCTTCATTTTTGCTTGATTTTTCTCTTGTTTGCTCACTTGTTCCAGTGGAAGTAGTGGCACCAAATGCTTCACCTCCATATTTATTATCTAAGGTGTCAATCATTTTCCTAAATTTATTTTGAATTATAGGCTCTTTGAGTTCCTTCTTAATTTGGAGCTTGCCTCCTCATAAGTTCCAAATCTCTTAGCTTTTTTGTCTACCAGTTTAGACAATAACATGTTTGCATATATTTTGGCAATGTTTTGCCCCGATCTCATAACCCATAATGGGTACCCAGAAAGTTCTAGGATCAACCGCTTGAATGATGCAATAATTAGTATCAACAAGAAAGCAAATAGTGTCCTTGTATTTTTGAACTATTCCTGTCGGGATTCTTTCTCTTTGATGCATTATAGTTTTGAATTCTTTAAAATAACCTCACATTGTTTCTCCAAACTTATCACCTAAGTCTCTAATCATTTCACCTATCTGAATTGTGATAGGTTTATCTGTAGACCACACTACATTGCCCTTACCGGGAAAAAAATTGCACATAGTAGAAGATACATACCAGTATTGAACCATACTTGAATGATTACTTTTTGTCCTTCTTAATTCGGTCCATGTTCACCAAGAATTGACTCCTTATCATCTCACAAATGTCATATGTTGCATCCTCTTTGATGATCCGGTAAGCTGCATGGATATCATCGCTTGGCACACTGTTCATGGGGCTTGATTGGTACACTCTATAAGTTATTACTGTAGATGCAAACCTTACTTCTACATCCTCAATATGAGTGATTGTCATTGCTCTCTTGTCATATCAGGATTAAGTCAACCGAGTGACCTCACCGGATGATATTGTCCTTAGAGTTAGTGCTCCGCCTATTTCGTTGAACCCTGTTACTCTTTGGATCACATCGTTTGTGATTTTGATTGGAGCTTCAACTTCCAACCATAGAAATTGGTCATGTGCTCTACTTAGCACATACCTGATCCATGTTAGACACAATGCACCACTGAGAGGGGGAGGGGGTGAATCAGTGGTTCTCAAACTTTTCCCTTTAGCTATCCTATGTGAGCATATCAGTTAATAGTTATAACTCAATGCAGACTTACTGGTTAGTGGGAAGACCAACACAGATGCAATCACACACAAGGGGACATCACATAACACCAGCATATACGAGGAAAAACCAAGATGGGAAAAATCTAAGTGAGCAATGCTACTAGAGTCTACTGCTCCAATCCAGCCTCACAATGAAAACTGTTACAATGTTTAGGGCACCAACCCAAGGAGCACCAACCCCTGATTTAGGGCACCAACCCAACGAGCTACAACTCAGTGTTCACAATAAAAAAAACATCAAATACAAAAGTAGTTGTCTTGTTACAAGTGAATCTTTCAACCATTTCTTATACCTTACTCTGTCGGTGAGATACCTTCTCTGCTACACTGACTCACTCTTCTGTTGTTTTCACCTACTGCTCTACTACTGGAAAACCCTACCGATACACCTCTTTTTCTCTTCTTCTCTACAAGATCTATTCCTCACTGCTCTGCACTTTACCAGTGCTAAACTCTATTGGTCCATTGTCTACCTTCTCTATACCTCTCTTCACTTTTGCTCTGTCGGTATAACCACTATTGGTTCTGCTCTTCACTCTCCCTCTCTTCTCAGATACTCTCTGAGCACTTGGCTCTCACATGCAGAAGTAGCACTTAATCACTTCGCAATAGCACAATATATTTCTTCTCTACAATAGCAACAAACAATTTCTTTGGCCTGCATATATATAGCTAGGTTTTCCTGCCAAAATCCAATTCAAAATCTATGTGGTTAGGGTTTTCTCATCATCATCAAGGAAAACCAAATCCAATCAGATCTTGCTTAATCTGATCTCCCTGATGACCAACGATACATCTCCACCATTACCATGCCTTCTTGATCATGCCTTCTATCTTTGGTGATATGTTTTTACCCTATCGACTGATCTCTTTGTCAAACACCAAGATCTGTCTTGTTGTTTCCTTCATCCACCTCTATCTTCTCAATCACTCTTAGATGGCTCGTACTTGTCCTCTAGACCTTGAGCCACAAACCTCTGCAAGGACTCTACAACACGTCTCATGATTTGTGGGATCTTCCATTAATGTCAACCAACTCTGCAACTACTTCGTCGGTGTACATTCCTTTTTCATCTGAATTCAAGTTAGCCACCTTGACTCCATGCGGCATCCGTGTCGACCATTTGCCAGCTTGGCTCTACAAGTCAGTCCAGATAGGATCACCAACCAAACACTTCTACTGGTTCCTCTTCTCTGTCAGTTTTCTAACCCTGTTGGTATCTCACATTTTGTCGGTTAACACCTCATGTCTGCGCTTGTTGAACTGTCGGTGGAACACCTAAACTGGTCTTCAGACTTGTCTATCCCAAGCATACACATTCCCAAAAACTGTGAAGTCTTGTGCATCTGCACCTTGCTTATAGTATCAATGGACTTTCATACCAGTAAAAACTCTTGATAACACCATGTCATCAACCTTCACCAGACTCCATCTTCAATCTGACCATTCTCCTCTTACTGCATCTACTCAGCCTTGCCTTCTCCTGATCAGCTCGGAACAAATCTCAATCGGTTTGTCATGCTGACAAAGTCATCACTCTTCATCTGTGCTGGCATTTCAACATGCCTTCTCAATCGATCCATTGCATATCCCTGATTTCATGCACTTAATGCACACGACGCATGATAGGAGATAAGTTCCACTTACCAGTGGACTAACACCTTGACATCTGCATTCTGCAATGTACTCATGTGGCTTCCCTATTTGTGCAGCATATCTTCAAACAGGCACATGTGATTCGATGATGGCACATTCACTGTTAGTCATCTCTTCATATGGTGACTACATCTTCATCGGGTGAGAGTCCTGCTATTCTGCAACCTCACATCAGACCTATGACCTGTCCATTCTTGTCCTCCAGTATTGATGTGATTCAGGTAATATTGTGCCTCTTCATCACAAACAACCACTCAAACACCTTGCCCATCTTGCTTGTACACTAGCCATGACCTTTACAGGATGATTGAAAAAACTTCCCCATGTCAACACATCACTTTACCATTCCATCCACACAAGTCAGGCACCCACTTGTGTACCAGTGACTCCCGAGGTCATCTTTCTTACCTTAACGGTTGTCTGCAACACAAGGTGATATCAAGGATATCTCAACCTATACTCCTCCTTGACAATGTTACACATATATCTCTCATACTAGTAGTCATCTCATACTGGTTGACATCAATGACAACCCAATGCCAACAATCTCCCCCTTTGGCATTGATGTCAACTCATGTAGTATCCGACATACTATATAATCCTTCTCCCCCTTTCACTGATCTATGGATTCTTAGCACATGTAGTATGTAGTATACTATAGAATCTTTCTCCCCCTTTGACAGCAATGGAAAAGGGTACTGTCGGGATATCATTCCTCCTTGTATCTACCAGGCACTTGACAAAAAAATTTCTCCCCCTTTGTCTTTACCGGATGTCCCTCCTTCTTTGATACCAATTGTTACATTTTATTGCATTTTCTTAGGTCACAACACTTGAGATGAAGGACTCAACCATCAATTGCCACCAATTTGAGCATATAAATTTAACATCATTTGTTAACTTACTCAATTTCATAGAGATGTGCCAGTGAACACTACTCAGTTGCCGGTCAACCTGCATCACCTCCTGTTTGATCCAAATTTCTTTAGGAATCAAATGTGATTGTACTACCAATACAACCAACCAGAAGACAGGTAGCTACCCATAACCATGAACTTCTCCTGGGTATCCCTATAGTAATTTCCATCACCTGCAGTTTGGGCAGTCAATATCCTTACAAGTTCAAGCATGCTAGCTCTTCATCATGAGCACTTGAACTCCCCCTGAGCCATACATCTCAGGTTCTCAACTTCAGTCAGGTACAATATCAGGACATCAATCTCCTCCATACACTAGTTGAACCGTGAATATATGATCATCTGATGATCTTTTAGCTCAATTGTATCCACCACAGCCTATGACATGATCTTGGATCTACATAATGTCATACAATGACATCATCATGCCATAAAATAAATTGGTTAGCCCAAAGATATGCATGCCTGCATGATCAACCATGGGGCCAACATATGGCATTCAGGTCTTCATCAACACTTGAGACATAACTTCACTCCATGCTACCGAGGCTATTACAATGATCTTCAGCTTCATTGTCTTATATAACCTGCAAGTACCTGTTAGTAGTCATACCAGTAACAATTTGCACATACCGGTTAGCATCTGATACCAATTGTTAACCTTCACTTGTTGACACATGTAGAGGTGACCCAACACTGATCAATAGGTGTGTAGTTAAGGCAGCCACTACACACACTTATTATCTCATTTCCATCCTTCATACCGGCAATAGCATGATCTTCCATGTTGCCTTCTTCACTGATGGGGTGAATGATAAATTTGGTATGTTACTCCCCCTAAGATCCATCATCTCCTTTAGGCCTTAGGAGATATCACTTCGCATTGAATGCATAGTACCAGTCCATGGGCTTCTTCCTCCATACCTATCTGGTCTCATTCATCTTCCCATTTTCAGGTCTGGGAGTAGGTCTTTCCTTCTTCTGCTGATGAGCCCTTTCATTTCTTGATTCTCCATTATAGCTAAAAGTAGTGCTATAGTAGCACACAACATCCATCCCAACTTCATGTTTGGGTAATCTCTTGACATACCGGTTTGACCATCTCCTTCTGGTCATGTTGTTGTGACTGGCAACCGAAACCAGTGGACCTCTTGCCCCTGCAGGGATATTTCTCCTTTGGTTTCGTGCAAGTCCCTAACTTCCAAGTGTTGTATATCCACTTTTCTATAGAGAATAGTTGTTATACCGGCCTCCATGTGACTGCAGATTCCTTTTCCTGCACTCAAACTCTCTGTGGCCAAAAACATTGCAATTATGACAAACAACATTTGCATAACCAAGAGAGGGGACATGCATGTATCTACTCCTGGATACATTTTTCTCATATGCATGATTTTTATGAGATCCTACATTATCCTTTCTAGATCTCTTTCTACATTCCCCTTCCCTATGGTCATAAGCATTACATGCAAAGCAGTAACCGGTAAAGGATGGCATATGACTTACAAATTTATTTTGCCTTGCATGGGGAGATCTTACTCATTTTGCATCTCCATTTCTTCTTCTTTGAGAATGCATCCTTGGTTGTCCATTATGTGCAAATTTTCCATTGGGTCTCTTCTTCTCCCATACTTGCTTTGCTCTGTGGGTGGTAGCATTTCCTTGTCCTCTGCCACTAGGAGATCCTCTTTGGTGTCTTCTCATTTTTCTGCATTTTGTGAAGCTGTCTTCTCCCATCTTCCCTTTACCTTTGGGATCTGCATTGTTCCTTCTTCTTGCAGCACCGGTCTTCTTTTCTATCTGCAAGTCCTCTTCAGTTGTGTTTAGATCAACCTTCTTCCGGGGATCATTTCTCACCGTGAAGGCTTGTCCCTTGTTCTCTCCACTTGAGAAGACAAATTGAATGTCATTGTGGGGGACATTCTTGTTGGTGGAGCATTCACTGGCACCACTTCATAACCCTTCAGTATCCTTGGCATGCTTCTACTTCTTTAACATCTTGTCCAAGGCATCACTACTGCCATCAAACCGGGTTCTTACCTTGAGCTCATCCTTACACTTCTCAAGGTCATTTCAGAGAATCTCCATTTCACCAACCAGTTGCAGATATTCTTCATTCTTTACTTCTAGCCTAGATGCTAGATCTTCACATCGGTACTCCTTGGTGTTCTCTACCTGAGACTTCAGCTCTGAGATGCATTTCTCGAATTCTTCAAGGCATTTTGTCAATCGGTTTTGTTCTACTATAGCAACATTCTCGAATAGCTTGTATTCATTTCTCAGGTTCTCCCTTTCACTTTCCTTGGAGTCCAAGATTGATTTTAAATCATCAGTTGATATTTTTGTCGCTTCTAGTTGAGAGGTCAATAAGCCAACCTTTTGGTTTGACACATCAAGGTAGGTTCTCAACTGACTGCAATCCTCATGAACTGATTTTTTATAGATTTTAAAATCATTTCTAACATTTTGAAGCTCTTCTAGAGTACTTACCAATTCACACTCAAGATCTACTTTTGCATCTTCATATTCTTCTTCTCCTTCACCATCAAATAGATCTTGATGGCTAGATCTATCTCCCTTGTCTCCTTCTTCTTCATCATCACTGTCAAACACATCATATTGGTGGGATCCCTTTGTCTTATCACCATCAGATGTGTGCACCTCATCTTCAAATTATTGTGCCATGAAGAGATGAGTTCCTTCTTCATCATTTCTAATGCAATAGTCTAATCTACCTCTATCATCTGAGCATGTGTCTATTGCACTATTCTTCTCATTCTCACACACTGATCCAGTGGTGCAGGGATCATTTCCATAGAGCTTCCTTAGTCTTTCCCATAGAATTTTTGTTGATTTACACTTATTCACCTGTGAGGAAACATCACTGGTGAGCCCACTGAATATGGCCTTCATGGATTCTTCATTGCACTTACATCTTCTTTCTTCTTCAGATCAGGTGAGAGGACTGAAATTCCTAGGGAGACCATTGATAACCGACATCCATACATCAAACCCTATAGAGGATAGGAAGAATTCCATTATACAACTCCAAATAGAATAGTTTGAACCATCAAACACATGAGCGGCGATTGACACTAAAAAACCATTGTGTCCTTAAGACGGAATCTACCCAAGCTGGAGAAAGCTCATCTAGATGGGAACCTAGGCTCTGATACCAATTGTTAGACACAATGCACCACTGAGAGGGGGAGGGGGTGAATCAATGGTTCTCAAACTTTTCCCTTTAGCTATCCTATGTGAGCATACCAGTTAATAGTTCTAACTCAATGCAAACTTACCGGTTAGTGGGAAGACCAACACAGATGCAATCACACACAAGGGGACATCACATAACACTAGCATATACGAGGAAAACCCAAGATGGGAAAAACCTCGGTGAGCAATGTTGTTGGAGTCTACTACTCCAATCCAGCCTCACAATGAAAATTGTTACAATGTTTAGGGCACCAACCCAAGGAGCACCAACCCCTGATTTAGGTCACCAACCCAAGGAGCTACAACCCTTGTACCAAGCTACAACTCAATGTTCATAATAAAAACAACATCAAATACAAAAGTAGTTGTCTTGTTACAAGTGAATCTTGCAACCATTTCTTATACCTTACTCTGTCGGTGAGATACCTTCTCTGCTACACTGACTCACTCTTCTGCTTCTTTCACCCTACCGGTACACCTCTTCTACTCTTCTTCTCTGCAGGATCTATTCCTCACTACTTTGCACTTTACCAGTGCTAAACTCTACTGGTCCACTGTCTGCCTTCTCTGCACCTCTCTTCACTTTTGCTCTGCCGGTATAACCACTACTGGTTCTGCTCTTCACTCTCCCTCTCTTCTCAGATACTCTTTGAGCACTTGGCTGATTTTATCTCACATGTAGAAGAAGCACTTAATCACTTCGCAATAGCACAATATATTTCTTCTCTACAGCAGCAACAAACAATGTCTTTGGCCTGCATATATATAGCTAGGTTTTCCCGCCAAAATCCAATTCAAAATCTAGGCAGTCAGGGTTTCCTCATCATCCTCGAGGAAAACTAAATCCTATCAGATCTTGCTTGATATGATCTCCCTGATGGCCAACGGTACATCTTTTCCATTACCATGCCTTCTTGATCATGCCTTCTATCTTTGGCGATCTGCTTTTACCCTATCAATTGATCTCTTTGTCAAACACCAAGATCTGTCTTGTTCTTTCCTTCATCCGCCTCGATCTTCTCAATCACTCTTAGCTGGCTCATAGTTGTCCTCTAGACCTCAATCCGCAAACCTCTGCAAGGACTCTACAAAATGTGTCGTGATTTATGGGATCTTCCATTAATGTCAACCAACTCTGCAACTAATTTGTCGGTGTACATTCCTTTTTCATCCCAAATGTAGGTTCACCACCTTGACTCCATGTGGCATCTCTGTCGACCATCTGCCAACTTGGCTCTTCAAGTTGGTCCAAATAGGATCACCAACCAAACACTTCTACCGGTTCCTCTTCTCTGTTGGTTTTCTAACCCTGTCGGTATCTCACATTCTATCGGTTAACACTTCATGTCTGCACTTGTTGAACTGTTAGTGGAACACCTAAACTGGTCAGCAGACATGTCTATCCCAAGCATGCACATTCCCACAAATTGGGAATTCTTGCACATCAGCACCTTGCTCATAGTACCAATGGACTTTCATATCGGTAAACACTCTTGATGACACCATGTCATCAACCTTCACCAGACTCCATCTTCAATCCAGTCATTCTCCTCTGACTACATCTGCTCAGCCTTGCCTTCTCCTGATCAGCTCAGACCAAATCTCAATCATTTTGTCATGCTGACAAACTCATCACTCTTCATTTGTGTCAGCATCTCAACATGCCTTCTCAGTCGATCAAGTGCATATCCCTGATTTCATGCACTTAATGCACACCTCTTCTTCCTTATCTCATAGCACTATGATGCACACGATGCATGATAGGAGATAAGTTCCACTTACCAGTGGACTCACACCTTGACATCTGCATTTTGTAATGTACTCATGTGGCTTCCTTGTTTGTGCAGCATATCTTCAAACATGCACATGTGATCCGATGATGGAAAATTCATTGTCAGTCATCTCTTCATATGGTGACTGCATCTTCATCTAGTGAGAGTCCTACTATTCTGCAACCTCACAACAGACCCGTGACCTGTTCATTCTTGTCCTCCAGTGTTGATGTGATTCAAGTAACATTTTGCCTCTTCATCACAAACAACCGCTCAAACAACTTGTCCATCTTGCTTGTACACTAGTCATGACCTTTGCAAGATGATTGAGAAGACTTCCCCATGTCAACACATCACTTTACCATTCCATCCACACAATTCAGGCACCCACTTGTGTACCAGTGACTCTCAGGGTCATCTTTCTTACCTTAATGGTTGTCTGCAACACAAGGTGATATCAAGGATATCTCAACCTGTACTTCTCCTTGACAATATTGCACATATATCTCTCATACCAGTAGTCATCTCATATCGGTTGACATCAATGGCAACCCAATGCCAACAATCTAATCAGCATAGAATTGGTTTGGAATATCAACAACATACGACAAACCCTTGGTCTTCAGATGCATATGTTCTGCCTTTAATAGACCATTGTCGCAGAACCCTTTGAATTCATCTTGAATGACTTTGTCTCCAAGATCTTCAAGCTTGCAGTGGATGAAGGAATGGACAACTGTTGATCATTTGGTGGAATTGATTATGTGTTGCATTGATGTTTTGTCATTGATACCAACACTAGCTATTTGGATGCTTTACAGACACCCTTTTGGTCCTGGTAGGTTGATTGGTTTCTGGTTGATTTGGATCCAGCATGATCTGGTAGAATCCGGTATAGTTTGGTGATGGAATTGGCTTGTTCATGACACTCATGATCATATTCAGTCAGTTGGTTTTGATATGGTGATTAGATGCTATCATGTTTGCTTAGAAGCTTAGTTTCTGGTTCCGGTGAGGGTTTCACCGACAAAGCTTTTGATGAAGATCTTTGATGAATTACATAAGTTGTGTTGGTGCAACTTGTGGTAGAGTTTTAGGATGTTGTTGGTGATCATGTTCAAGACTTTGCGGATGGAGATCATTGTTGTAGCGTGTGGACCTATACTAGGTCCCAATTGATCTAGGTTATGGACGGACTTTAATGTAATGTATGGATTGGACCTCTTGATGTGTTTCCGAGATGTCTTATGTGTTGGATATTATTTGTTTGGTCTAAGACCGACATGTTTTGTAATTATGTAATTGGTTTATTAACTGGTGGTCGACCTAATTGTTTATGGTCTAGGGTTTGTATATATAGATGTAAGATCTCATTGTAGATCATCATGGTTATGTTAGAGGTCATGGTCAAGGAATGCAATGTGCGAATAATGTAATATCATTCAGGTAGAGGATTTGGTCAATCATTGGAGATAGAATTGGGTTTATGTAAGAGGATTTAGTCCTCTAGTATTAATCTTAACCAAAAGTGTACTCAGGCATAGGAGATGCTATCCTTTGCAGTTCAACACTTCTCTGGATTGTGTCTGGATTCCTATGTAGTCAGTGAGGCTCCTTTTGTGATGAGCAGTGTGCTCTAGGCTGTTGGCCTTCCTACAAGTGCAGGCCCCTCAAATGTTATTCACACTTACTGCAGAAGTATTATCTGACTATGGGTAGGCTTCCCACCATGGTTTTTGCCTTTACTAGGTTTTCCACGTACAAATCTTGGTGTCATGTGAATGATATTTATTTTGTGATTATTGTTTATGCTTAATTGGTTTAACTACTATTATGGTATTAATGTTTTGGGTTTCAGTATTAAAATTTTGAATTGCTAATAGTTACAGTAAACTATGACAACTGATTCACCCCCGCCCCCCCCTCCCCTCCCCCCCCCCCCCCCCCCCCCCTCTTAGTTGTCTTCCAGTTATTTGAACTGCCTAACAATTTATATCAGAGCTTTGGTCCTCTCTACAAAAAGATTAACTGCTTAAGGAATATCCTATGGCAACTAACAGTTCAAGTTCATCTGGTTCTTCTGGAGTTATCTTTCAAAGGGATATTCTGAGGCTTGATGGAGCAAATTACACAGTATGGAAGATTCAAACAGAGACTCATCTGAGATGCTTTGGCAAGGAGATTTGGGAGATCACATAGAATGGTGTCACACCTTATAATATGGGATCTCGCAATCCTCCTCTGGCAAACCTGGACAAGGAACTTGAGAATGATTGTACAGAAAGAGAAGTCCTCTTGTGTGCACTTTTTGATCAGCAAATAATGGGATTAACCAACAAATCATCTAGAAAGGCTATATGGGATAAGTTGGAGACTCTTAATGAAGGTGACCCTGCAGTGAAGATTGCTAAACTTGATGGTTACCGGGTAAGATATGAAAACCTGAAGATAGAAGAAGATGAAAGGATTACTACATTCATGGAAAGGGTAAATAAGATTGTTATGGGAATTCAATATTGTGGTGGAACTCTGAGTGAAGATGAAATTGTTTCTAAAGTTATGAGAGCCCTACCACCGGCTTACAAAATGAAGGCTACTGCTATCAATAAGTTTAGAATAATGGCTCATACATCTACTAAAAGAGATACTTTGGTTGGGAAACTATTTGCTTTTGAGCTTGAAGAATTTGGACCTTCTGGAGCTGTGAAGACTAAACCTACTTTTCATGCATCTACATCTACAACTGGTAAGCAAGACTGGAAAGCTTTGTATGCAAAGGAATTAGAAGATATGAAGAGAGAAGATGATGAGTTTGAGCAACTTGAAGCACTATTTTCTAGAAGAGTACCTAAAGGACCGATAGGAAGTAAGTATGAAGGAAAATCACCTTTTAAATGTTTTGCATGTAATAAGATTGGTCATTTTGCATCTAGATGTCCTAAAAGGAATTCAAGATTTGAAGAAAGAGTTAGAAGATCATTTAAGCCTAACCCTGGATATCAGAACAAGTATATGTACAAGACAAACAAAGACAAATCATGCTACATAGCGGATGTGGAAGGCATTACTGATTCAGATGATGAACCGACAAAAGACTTTGCTAGTGGTTCTGACAATGGGAAGGAATGGGTGTTCTTGGCTATCAAAGAAGATGTTCCGACACTGGAAGAGAATTTACCTAAAGAGAAGGCACTTGCTGCTAAAATTAAACACAAGGATGAATGGGTAATCGACAGTGGTTGTTCACATCATATGACTGGAGATAAAGGGAAGTTTATGTCTTTGCAAGAATTTGATGGCAGTCTAGTTAGATTTGGAGATGACAAAGCATGTATGATCAAAAGAAAAGGAACTATATCATTGGATGGTAAGAACAATACTGACAGTGTTTATTATGTTGAAGGTTTAAGGCATAATCTATTAAGTGTAGGACAATTGGTGGATAAGGGATTTAAATTATAGTTCAAGGATGGAAAATGCAAAACCATTAACAGATCTGGTTTGGATATTGCAATCGATACATAGACAAAAGGTAATATATTTCATTTGAACTCTGGTGAGAAGACATGTTTGGTAACACAGATTGATGAGAGTTGGCTATGGCATAAAAGGTTGTGTCATGTGAATTTTGATTGCATTGTGAAGATCAATTCAACTAAGGCAATTAGGGATATACTTAAGATTATGAAGCCCTGTAATCTGATATGTAAAGAATGTCAAATGGGTAAACAGGTCATAATAACTTTTAGGAGTATACAAGATAAATCTAATGATGTTCTTGATCTTATTCATACTGATTTGTGTGGCCCTACTAGAGTTAAAAGTTTTCAAGGTGATAGATATTTCATGCTAATCATTGATGATTATTCTAGAATGATGTGGGTTACTTTTCTAAAAGAAAAATCTGAAGCATTTGAAAAGTTTAAAATATTTAAGGCTAAAGTGGAAACTGAGACAGGATTGAAGATTAAATATTTGAGGTCAGATCACGGTGGAGAATTCACATCCGGTGAGTTTAATAACTTTTGTGAGAAGCATGGTATAAGAAGACAATTTTATGCTCCCCGAACACCTCAGCAGAATGGAGTTGTGGAAAGGAAGAACATAACTATCTTGGATGTTGCTAGAACAATGATGATGGAAGCTAGTCTACCTCATATCTACTGGAGAGAAGCAATGAGCATAGCGGTTTATACATTCAACATAGTACATATCAAAAGAGAAACCAGTAAGACACCTTATGAATTATGGTTTGGCAATACACCTACAATTAAGTATTTTGGAATTTTTGGTAGTAAATGTTATATCAGTAGAGATGATATCATTGAGAAATTTGATCCTAGATGTGATGAAGACATATTTCTTGGTTATTCCAATGAAAGCAAAGCATATAGATGTTATAACAAGAGATTGCAGAGAATTGTGGAGAGTGCTAATGTCAAAGTAGATGAGCTAAACAGAAGTCAAATCAGAGTTTATGAGAAGGAACTGGTAGTGGAAATGATTATATCTGAACCAGTAGCACCTTTAGTCGAACAGAGTGTTGAACCAGTTACTCCGGAAGTAGCAGAGAACTATTCAGTAACTGAAGAACAGGGAAGAGGAATAGAAAGTCAAAGACTCCTAGGTATGTGAGATTGAATCATTCAGAAGATCAGATCATTGGGGATAAGAGCAATGGAGTGATGACAAGAAGAAGACTGGAAACTAATGAGGTATGTTTAATTTCACAAGTTGAACCGGTATCAGTAATTGAGGCATGAAAAGATGAATATTGGTTGAAAGCTATGGAAGAAGAATTAGATCAGATTGAGAAAAATAACACATGGACCTTGGTTCCCCGACCTAAAAATAAAAATGTTATTGGAACTAAATGGTTTTTTAAGAATAAATTGAATGAGGATGGTCAAGTTATAAGGAATAAGGCTAGATTGGTTTGTAAAGGATATTCTCATAAGGAAGGAAATGATTGTGGAGAGACTTTTGCACCTGTAGCTAGGATTGAAGATGTAAGATTATTTCTTGCCTACTCTCCTTATAAAAACTACAAGGTTTATCAGATGGATGTTAAATGTGCATTTTTGAATGTGGATCTTGATGAGGAAGTTTATATTGAGTAATCTTATGGTTTTTCACTATCAGATGATACAAATATGGTTTCCAGGTTAAGGAAAGCTTTATATGAATTGAAACAAGCACCTAGAGCTTGGTATGCAAGGTTGGATAAATATCTTTTGAAGCTTGGCTTTACTAAAGGCGGTGTTGATAGTAATTTATATTATAAGATCACTGATGATGATATAATAATTATTGAAGTATTTGTTGATGACATTATTTTTGGAGGTGAAGATAAGTTATGCATAGAATTTTCTAAGAATATGGAGAAAGAATTTGAGATGTCGATGATTGGTGAGATAAAAAATTTCTTAGGTTTGCAAATTACTCGGATTGACAAAGGTATTTTCATCTGTCAAACTAAATATGCTAAGGAATTATTGAAGAAATTTGGTATGGGATATTCTAAACCGATAAGTACTCCTATGGTTACAAGTGAGAAATTGACAAGAAAAGATGTTTCTGCACAGATAAATCCTACAAGCTACAAATCTATGATTGGAGGTCTACTTTATTTGACTCAGACTAGGCCTAACATTATGAATGATGTTTGTATTGTTTCAATATTTTAGAGTGATCCTAAAGAAAATCATGAGATTGCAATGAAAAGGATTTTTAGATAATTTCAAGGTACATCAGAATATGGCTTGTGGTACCTTAAGGATGATAACTTTACTTTGTGCATATACATATGTTGATTGGGCTAGAGATATTGATGACCAGAAAAGAACTTCCAGTGGAGCTTTCTTTCTTGGAAAGAAGTTGGTTTCATGGATCAACAAGAAATAGTCATGTACTTCTTTATCTACTATTGATGCTAAGTATGTTGATGTTGCTACAAACTGTACACAAGTTTTATGGATGAAGCAAATGTTGAAGGATATAAAGGTGGATTGTGATGCACCGGTAGTTATTCACTGTGATAACTCTATTGCTATTGATATATCAAAGAATTCGATATTTCATTCTAAAACAAAGCACATATCTATCAAGTATAACTTTTTGAAAGAAAAGGTGGAAGAAAATGAAGTTAGATTGGTTTATGTGAACACTAAAGAGAAGATTGTAGAGATTTTCACTAAACCTTTGCCCAAGGAATCATTTGAGTACTTGAGAGACAGATTGGGAGTTTCTGCCCCTCCGGTAGAGACTTGATTGATACGGTTTGGCATCAGTCCGACATGCATTATCAGAGATACTATTTATTCTAGCATTGATGTGGGATGATATTGCTCAGGGGGAGTAGTTAGCTTTGTGATTCAGTGGTTTATGTTTTTGCTTTGATATTTTTTGTCAAATTTCTGGCATTAATGTCAAAGGGGGAGAGATATTGATGTGAAAAAGACAAAGAAAAAAAAGAAAAAAATCATTGGGGAAGAAATATGAAAAAGAAAAGTATAGGGGAGAGATATTGACATTCAGAGCTGTATATGGGAGATTGTTGGTTGTCTTCCATTAGGGGAGACTTGTTTGGCATTTCTTGGTACTTAGATGTTTTTCACATCTAGTGTTGCCATCAATTCCAAAGGGGGAGATTGTTGGCCATTTGTTGGAATTGATTATGTGTTGCATTGATGCCAACACTAGTTGTTTGGATGCTTTACTGTCACCCTTTTGGTCCTGGTAGGTTGAGTGGTTTCTGGTTGATTTGGATCTGGTATGATCCAGTAGACTCTGGTATAGTTTGGTGATGGAATTGTCTTGTTCATGATACTCATGCTCATATCCAGTTAGTTGGTTTTGATATGGTGATCGGATGCTATCCTATTTTCTTAGAAGCTTAGTTTCTAGTTCTGACGAGGGTTTCACCGACAGAGCTTTTGATGAAGATCTCTAATGAATTGCATAAGTGGTTTTGGTGAATCTTCTGGTGGAGTTTCAAGATGTTGTTGGTGATCATGTTTGAGACTTGGCAGATGGAAATCATTGTTGTAGCATGTGGACCTATACTCGGTCTCGGTTGATCTAGGTTATGGATCAACTTTAATGTAATGTGTGGATTGGAGCTCTCAATGTGTTTCTGGGATGTCTTATGCGTTGGATATTATTTGTTCATTCTAAGGCCAACATGGTTTGTAATTATGTAATTGGTTTATTATCTGGTGGCCGACCTAATTGTTTATGGTTGAGGGTTTGTATATATAGATGTAAGATCTCATTGTAAATCATCATGGTTATGTTAGAGGTCATGGTCAAGGAATGTAATGTGCGAATAATGTAATATCATTCAGACAGGGGATTTGGTTGATCATTGGAGATCGAATTGGGTTTATGTAAGAGGATTTAGTCCTCCGATATTGAGCTTAATCGAAATTGTATACAGACATAGGAGATTCTATCCTTTGCAGTTCAACACTTCTCTGGATTGTAGTCTGGATTTCTATGTAGTCAGTGAGGCTCCTTTTGTGATGAGCAGTGCGCTCTAGGTTGTTGGCCTTCCTACAAGTGCAAGCCCCTCAATTGTAATTCACATACTTATTGCAGAAGTATTATCTGACTGTGGGTAGGCTTCCCACCATGGTTTTTCCCTTTATCGGGTTTTCCACGTACAAATCTTGGTTTCATGTGGATGGTATTTATTCTATGATTAGTGTTTATGCTTAATTGGTTTAACTACTATTCTGATATTAATGTTTTGGGTTATGGTATTAAAGTTTTGAATTGCTAATAGTTTTGGTAATCAATAACAACTGATTCACCCCCCCCCCCTCTCAGCTGTCTTACGATTATTTGAACTGTCTAACAACACCTTCAATCAGTAATACACCAGAGGGCAGAAATGATAAGGCACCAATTTTATCAACTTCTCTGGCATTCATAGGATGCAACTTGAACTTGGGTTGTGGTTCCTTAACAACCTCAACCAACACAGGAGTCGACATGGAAGCTGCCATGATGAATTAGAACACAATTCACAAATTAATTCCCTATACCGTTTCTGCTAGAGATTTCGATCACCAAATCTTCACCGCTTGATCTCCAAACTAACTTTGCACTTAATGCACTTAACAAATTTAGAAAGCCTTTGATCGCACTAGGAGCTCTTGAATTCATAGATGAAAGAAAGGTAAACAAAATAAGCTTTCATTTCCCTATTTATTAGTTAAGTTGTTCAATACGCTTTTACAATGGTTAAGTTGTACAACCTCAAATAGTAACATTTTATAATTTACTGGTGTTACTTCCCTACCGGTAACAATACAACCTTTAACACTTATACTCTTAACAATTCGTCGATGAATAATTACAAACAATATGTCAACTTTTTTGCATCTAGGTAATGCAAATAAGAATTACCTCACTTTGGTTATGGGGAATCAACCATGATTTTTCAATAAGTGCTCCCCTTGAGCATCGGTTTGCTTAGTTTGAAGAAGAACTGTCATCACCGGTGGATGATGACTTCGTTTCAGACTACTTCTCTTCTTCTTTGCTTTCTTCCTTTTTAGTCCACATCCTTTTCATTTCATTCTTCACCTCTTCAACTATCTTCTTTCCTTTCAAATCATTTGTCCCTTTCTTCTTGCTAAACTGGTTTATATTTTCAGACCGGTTGTAGGATCAGTTCCTGCACTCTCTGGCCAAATGACTGATCTTATGGCAATTGAAACATGCCATACCAGTTGTCTTACATGGTACTGCATTGTTTCTCTGAACCATTCTCATCCTGCAATTTGCTGCAACATGACCAAATTTGCCACAAGTAGAACAAGTGGCATTGAGCTAATTACTCTTTCTGTTAGGGTTAATCGGTTTGGATGGAGATCTTGATGCATTTTTATTGAAAATGCATTCATCAGCTTTGTGTCCATATTTATTGCATGTGAAGCAATACCATTAAAGCTTCTTCTACTAGACATGCTACTTGATCAAGGTCTAGACCCATAAGCAGTGTGTCCATACTTGTGACAGTTATAGGAATAACCATCAAAGGTGAATGGCATCTTGTGATGGACCGGTTGATTTCTATAGACATCAGACTTATGACCCAGTTTACCACAATAGTTGCAAGAGGATTCAAAAAAATTCATACCTTTCATTCCTTATTTGTTCCTTTTATTATCCTTCATCCTCTTGGGATTAGATGATTCTCCAGTTTCCATTGGACCTGTACTGGACTAACCAAGACCGGTTGTCTCCTTTGTTCTCCTCTGAACTTTTAATTGTTCATCTATCTACTCAGATCTTTCATTAATTTTTCTCAGCTTTTCATTTCTCTCATATGCATCTTTCAACTCATTTTTTAGTTGTTCAATCTCTTTCATCATCTTCTCATTTTCCTCTATTTTGCCATGTAGATGCTCATACATAACTGTATTCTCTTGAGTAAGAATTCTAATTTCTTCATCCTTTTCAATGATGATTGTATCATTCTCTCTTAGGGATTCTTCAACAAGCCTTTTGGCTCTTTAATCTTTTGACAGTGCTTCATCTGCATTTCTCTTTCTTTCTTTTGCTCTCCTGTTGGTTTCTAGTATTTCAGTCATTCTCAGGGCCTGACTTTCATGCTCTCTTTTTAGATTTGTGATTTCTTCAGCCAACTTCTTGTTCTTTTCCATCAACTCTGAGTCTGCCTCTTTTGCTTCTTCAAATCCACTCTGATCAGAGAGTTGATCTATGATATCCCAACTCTCATTAAGTTGTAGAGTGAGTTCCTTCCTTTTAGCAAGTGAATTTTTCAGTCTCTCCTTCAGTTGAGCAATCATCTCATTAGCTTCATCAAGTTGCTTCTGATACTGGTATTCTTCCATTATCTTTTTCTCAAGCTGTTAAACTTTTCTTTAGAGGACCTATGCTCTGATACTAATTGCTAATATTAACTGGTGACTGAGAGGGGGGCTGAATCAACACTATACCGGTTTATTACAGATTTAACCTTAATCAAAACTCTTATTCAAACTTTAACACTTATCAGTATAAGAAACATTAATAAGAAACATACACACACAAAATTACACACACATGACAATCAAGATTTATCATGTGGAAACCCAAATGGGAGAAAACCACGACGTGAGTAGAAACTCAAAAAATCTGCACTATTCTTAAGTACACCCAGTGAGGAGCCATCTCTGTTAGGAGATTACAAAGACACTGTTAGGTGCCACCTGATTAAGGGATTTTCTTCAAGGCCTGTTAGAATCTTTACCCTATTAGAGGTAGCCTTGTTAAAGGACTTAGGGTCATCATTTAGGATGTCACTTGGTTAAGGGATTTTACAAAAGGACCTTTTAAAGTCCACCTAGTTAAGGGATTTTACTTTGCTGCAATTATTAGAGAGAAACAAGTCATTGATCTGATGATGACACTTTTATGTCGTATAGATCCGTTTTGTATCTACTTCAATCTCTGTTCGGTGATGGCTTCACCGATTCATGAGGAACCCTTCTACACTTCGCTTATTCTGCACCTTTGCTCTAACTTCCAACCTCAATCCACTCACAACTCCATCAACACATAAATTCAAGATGAAAAACATGTATATAGTTGTCTTCAATCTTGGCACTCACTTTCCCTCCAAAACACGAACTCAAAAAATCATTCTATGTGCTAATCTGTTTGTTCCTCAAATCTCGCCAATTATACCAGTGGGACTAGTCGTTCATGCCACAAATCTCGTCAGTTCTCTAACAAGCACTCCGACTTAAATTGACACTTTCTAATTTGAACAGATTTACATTTCACCATTGTGATTTGCTACCAGTTGTTTTCTTTGTATAGGTGAACCTGCTTTACTCAGCTTAATCTACCGGTTGCTTCCTGTAAACCGGTCTCTACTCACTAGTGGAAGTCTTTAGTCCCTTGTTCCTTACCAATCCACTATAACCCTTTTCTGATCGGTTATGATGACATCTGAACCGGAATTGCCATAAATGACAACTTCTTAAGTACTCCAAACTTCATGATGCCAACATGACTATCTTCAACATTAGCAACCAAACAACTGTTCACATTATCATTCAGATGGAATAAGTTGCCTTTAGTTTTCTTACTACTAGAAATTAATTCTCCTTTGCATCCTAAGATCCTGCAAACTCCATTAAACTCAAGATGATAACCTTTGTCACTCAACTTACCAACACTCGACAAGTTATGTTTTAAACCTTCAACCCAAAATACATCATCAACATTACTTGTACCATTCAAAGAGATAAAACCTTTACCTTTAACCATACAAGGTGAATTGTTTCCAAATCTTACTATACCACCATCAAATTCTTTAAGAGAAATAAACTTGTTCTTATCACAGGTCATGTGGTGTGAGAAACCACTGTCAATAATTCATTCATCACTGTTGTCAATGCGCGAGATACTAAAGCCTTCTTATCAGACAAATCTTCCTTAACAACAACAAAAACAATCTCCTCATTGTCTTCATCCTCATATTCTTCATCAGTGACTCCTTCATCAACTGCAACATAGCACTATTTCTTTCCTTTTCCCTTATATTTTCTAAACTTTTCCTTTTGATCATTATTAGGACAGTGTGCAACAATATGTCTTATCTTTTTACAAGAGAAACATTTGAGAGGAAACTTACCTTTGTAATTACCAGTGCCTCTAGGAAGTCTTTTAGCCAATAGGGCTTCAAATTCCATCAGATTACCTTCATCATCCACATCTACATTACTACCACCATGATGACTTGACCTGCATTCATGACTTTGACAAACATTGTTTCCTTTTCTCACTGGTACACTTGATGCAGATGCTTTAAAAGCAAATTTTGTCTTAGGTAAACTATTTAACTCAAAAGTAGTAAGCTTACCAATAAGAGAATCAATAGTAACCTTGTCCTTAGTAACTAACCTAAACTCTTGAATAGCAGACACTCTAATTGCATAGGCGGGTAATAGAGTTCTAAGCATCTTACTCACAATAGTGTCTTCTTCTATAGTACCACCAACACTGTCCACCGACAACTTCTTTAATCCTTTGTCCAAGTGTAGTAATGTTTTCTCCTTCCATCATTCTCATATCATCAAAATTTCCTCTAAGACTCTCTTCTTTAGCCTTTTGAACATGCTTATCACCACCATAGATTAATTCTAACTTCTCCCAAACTTCAAAACTAGTCTCTAAACCATGGACATCAATATATTCAGTATCAAACAGTGTACTTACTATGGCTTTCAGTGCTTGAATGTTTTCTTGTTGCTCCTTCAATTGATCTGTAGTCAGAGGACCGGTAGGAGGTATATACTGAGTAATAACATGTGCCAAAACTGAGCACCCATAACTTTGATGTAAATCTTCATTCTATCTACTCCATATCATGTAGTTGTCCTTAGTGAATTTGGGACCCTCCTTCTTCATCATCTTCCTTGGATATTTTCCTCAAGCGATTAAGCTTCTGCACAAAGAGGACCTAATGCTCTGATACCAATTGTTATTGTGAGGATCTGGTTATTATTGAGAGGGGGGTTGAATCAGTAATAAGGATAAACTTCAACTTTTCACCAATCTGCAAAATACTTCACCAAACAGTTCATAACCAGTACCGGTAGCTGATCAAACAATCACTTAAAGCAGATTCACCAAAACATTATCGGTAGCAACTTAAGAGTTCATCATTAAGAAAATATAGTAAAGACATCAAATGAATAACTCAACAATCCATCCACAACATGAACATAAGGATTTTTCATGTGGAAACCCAAATGGAAAAAATCATGGTGGGAATTGGTACCCACAAAATATGCACTCTTTCAGAATGTGCCCTGTTAAAGGCCTAGCCCGGTTAGGAGCTTTACAATAATGCCCAGTTAAGAGCAGACTCCGTTAGGAGTCACCCGGTCAAGGGGTTTTACAACTTAGCTCTGTTAGGAGATTTACCCTGTTAGGAGTAACCTTGCCGAAGGATTTAAACCCAAATTAATGAGCCACTTGGTGAAGGAAATTACAAGATCAGGCCTGTTAGGACCTACCCGGTTAAGGGATTTTAATGTTGCTGCAACTATTAGGAAACAATAGATAAATGATTTGGACTCAGCACTTCATATCTTATTTTTTTACAAATCCTTGCCAGCTCCAATCTGCTTCTCTTATGCAGACATCTCAATCTGGTTCGGCACACACACACTTCTCTGATCACCGACACAATAAACCTTCTAAAACTTGACCTAAATAGACTTTACAATTAGATCAGTTACATAACCCTAACCTACAATGAATATACATCATAGATCATATCAGATCATTATAAATCAGTACAATTCATCATACAGATCATTACAACAAATTACAAGACAATTACAGTCATTGAATGATCATAACTCATCAACGCACATCAATCTGATAAGATGTCAAACCCTTAACACATTCTGCTAAGCACTTCATTGCTTCCCAAGAAATTTGATCCTTGAACATGCCAAAACAACATCGTATCTCTTCACATGGATTTTGACACGTCATCATCAACTTATGCGCATGAAAAGAATCGTCACCAAACCATAAAACATCATTGGTCAAAAGATCCTGATATTGGTTCTGAAACCTTAGCTGATTATACAACAGTCAATTACAAACATGACTTTCGGTTCTCCAAACACAATGTGGTTCATGTCATAGACTCATTATGATTTCATAAGCACTCATTCCAAACCACAACACTTGACTCAACACAGATCTCTACTGCAACCATCTCCTTCTTTGTTATTTCTTATCGGTTCACTGTCACTCGATAATTTTTCTTTCCAACTCAATTCAATTCAATCTATTATCAGTTGGACTTAACCATTAGACTTAGATGACATACCAAGCATAAACAAACATGGACAAACATGGTTGGCATCAATGACAGCACAAATAACTGATCATCAAGCATCATATCATAATTATATCATCACCAACAGTCCATCAATATATCATCGCCAACAGTCCTTTACCGATACACCATCATCTCCATCGATTATGCCAACAAAACATGAATATTAGTGAGATATGGTTGGATGGATCACTAAAGTCATGGAATGTGAACTCAACATCAAAATTACCAAGCTAGTGAGAGGCAAAGGCATATGTGAATAGTTTGTTTCATCTTTTGAAACAAGCCCAGAGGCCACCCTTGTGCTACAAGAGGAAGAATAACAAGCCAACGATGAACATGGAAAGATTAGTTGGTTGGAGAGAATGGCTACTTTCTTAAGGGATGATAGCTATCCTCTCAGTTTCAATAGAACAAAGAGAAGACACCTTAGGCTATAGTCCATTCCTTATGTATTACTGGATGACATTCTTTTTAAAAGAGATTCTAACGGGGTCTTACTAAGACGTATCAAACGGGATCAGGTCAGCAGACTATTAGAGGAGTTTCATGATGGTCCCTTAGGTGGCCATTTCTTTACGAGAAACACAACCATGAAGATAATCAAATCAGACTACTATTGGCCTTCCCTATTCAATAATTCACATAAGTGGGCCAAGAAGTGTAAAAAGTGCACCCTTTTCTCAAGTAAACAAAGGTTGGTTTCCCTCCCTCTTCATCCCATTCAGATTGATCAATCTTTTACTCAATGGGGTCAATATTTTACTGCCCCAATTAATCCTTTGTCAAGTGCTAGCCATAAGTGGATTTTGGTAGCCATAGATTACTTCAGAAGATGGACAGAGGTAGTCACCTTGAAAGATGCTATTGAAATTTCAGCAGTCGAATTCCTTGATGGGATTGTGATAAGATTTGGCACCCCTTCCACTATCATATATGACAATTCTAGGGCTTTTGTCGAAGCTTAAATCAGTTCATGGGAAGTTAGGCATGGCATCTACTTGAAGACACCAAACTACTACTCCCAAGGCAATGACCTAGCTGAGTCTTCCAATAAGAACCTCAGCAGGATCATCAAGAGAACTATAGATGATAATAAGATATCTTGGCATTTAAAATTAAAGAAAACCCTATGGGATGATAGGATTACACCTAGGAGAGTAGTTGGCAATTCACCCTTCATATTGGTGTATGGAAGAGAAGAAAGGCTTCCCCTTTCTCTTGAGTTACCATGCCTTGACTTGGCACACCAGCTAGAGCTAATGGAGAAATGGTTTCATGACAGTTAGATATCTAGAGATGATGGAGTTAGAGAAAATCAGAGGGGAGGCCATGAAGACCCTTGAGACACATTAAGGACGGGTCAAAAGAAGTTTTGACAGAAAGACCACTCATAGGACTTTCAAAGTTGAAGATCTAGTTCTGAAGTGGGATGTTGACTGAACCAAACTAGGTAGGCATTCCAAGTTTGATGTAATTTGGATTTGATCATATGTCATAACCAATTGAAGGGAGGCCAATTCTTTCCACCTATCTAGACTCAGTGGCGACTCCCTTCCCATTGCAGTCAATGGTATCCACCTCAAAGCTTGCTTTTAAAGTGTGTCGTGTCCTAAATTGTACCCCCTTACAATTTAGACCACATTTGGGGCCCTCACCTTAGTTTTTGCATCCCTATTCTTTACTAGGACCCATTTATGCTCACATAATGCAAATATGGCCTTAATGTCACATTTTACCTTGCATTTCCCCTTTATCCTAGCCCCATATTAGGGTAGGACCAAGGCATCCATGTTCCTCCCTAATTGGGTCCTATTTTAAACCCTTTACCCTATCTTAAATTTGAGAGGGAAACCTTTCTTTGTGTTGGCCTATGTTGAAAAATTAACATGATTTCCTGATAGGCAAGTATGTAAGGAGGTCTTCCCCTCTCTTTTTGGGTAAGATGGTGTAAATTGGGAGCATAAGCAATCAAGCAATCAAGAATTCAAGTATTGAAGCATTCATCATCAAGCATTTCTAGAGGTCTTCAAAGCTGCATATTCTTCATCTATCTATTTTGGAGAAACTTTACATCATTCCCATTCAAGCATGTGTGTGTGTGTGTGTGTGTGTGTGTGTGATTAGGGTTTTGTCATGTTCATGCCATTCATACAACACATGTGGTTACATTCAAGAAGCAAAGCATCATTATCTATTGTAGACACCTAAAAGTTGCACAACAAATTAAGTGAATTTTATTCATTTAATTATCCCTATTTCTTCCAATTAATTAACTTAAGATTTAATTAATATCCCTATCTATCTAAATTAGCCTATTAATCGATTAAAAGATTTGATTAATATTTCCCTTCTTCTATCCTAGCCATTTAATTAAAATCTCCCTCATATCCATTTAATTAAATTTCCCCCTCTAGCCATTTTAATTAAATCTACATTTAATTAAAACCCCTTTTGCATTTATATAAATCTAAATTTCTTTAAAAATCCCCCCACTTGCAAAATCCGACATCTCCCACTTGCCTCCTAAACCTCTTTTAGAGAATCTCTTTTAGAGCCTTCTAGATTCTTCTAAACCCTTTTAATTAGCCTAATCAACTCCTAATCATGTCCTCTCAAGGTGACATTTGTCAACTTGGGATTGGATTGAATCCCTCACGCAGATTGATAACTTTCAATCCTAGCCCTTGTTGAGATTATTCAATCTCAACCCTCCATTGCCCTATTTTCCCTATAAATAGAGCTCATTTCTTCATTCTCATAGTCAAGTATTTTGTGCATCAAACTTATAGTCATTTTGTAGGTCAAGGAGTTCTCTTTGTTATCTTCAAGTATCAAGAATTCATCTCATAGCATTTTAGTTTCATTTAGCTTAAATGCATATCCTTTTCTAGATTAATTAACTCATCTAGTAGCATTTAATCTTCAATTTGGAATTAACCTAGTTTCATATCTTCATAATCTTCAACATTTAGTCTTGCATCTTACATTTCATGTTAATCCATCATCTTAGGTTTCACTAGGATCTTAGTTGCATCCATTTTGATCCTAAAATCATTTAAATCTCGTTCTCTAGGTTGTCATCCAAGAGATCAAGTGCTCTTCCAAGTGAGGGCCACCTTGAATCTTGAGGATCTTTAGAGATAGAGGAACATGGAACATGCTTAGAGTTTGGTTTTTCAAAGTTACCTTCTTGGTTTTGGATTTTGATTTCTAACCTCTAACATAATATTTCATGTGTATGTTTGAAGTGTTCTTCTCTATTGCAAGTTGATACCACATTATAGATATACATCTATCATTGCAGATCCGAGATATATCTTTCCATTATTCATTTCAGTATTTACAACATTTCATTCAAGGTTGATTTCTCTAGGGTTTGACTTAGGCAAACCCCTATTCCCAACCTATTTCCCTTATTTTTTTCTGTGTAGGAAATAGGTATGGAGTTGCGATCTTCAGGATAAGCTTAATTTACACTGATGAATCAATTCCCCATAGATGTGAGAAAATTTTGGAGGACCATGGAAACCACCATCATAGTCCCGACATTTTTGGTGCTCTTTTGAGTATCAGATCCGAGTTTGCGTACATTTCTCAAATCTAGGTGCACAGGTCAATCCCGCATCTGTAGCTCACTGTTTTCATGTTTTTACCTTCATTTCCAATACATTATCTAAATCCAACAATTCGACTTACAAAAGAGGACCCTAAATTAATCAATCCCAATAGTATTCAGTCTTAATCTTTTTCTGATTTGTGATTGAAGCTATTGGATTACCCCTCTTTTGAATTTAATGGTCATCCCAAGCAAAAATGAATGGTTTTCTCCCTGTAATGGTGGAAACCCTATTTTTTCACCATTACAAGGCGATTATCAAGTTAATTTACATAGTTATAATAGGTTCCTTGTTTTCCAATAAGTGTTTGAGCACATGCTACTCCTCCTCGGAGTGGCGAGGTTTTGATCTTTGTAGGTTGCAGAAGAAGTAATTCATTAGTTTGTTACAGTTGCGACTCTATGCCCAATGAATGCTCAAGGCCATTGATCTATATGCTAAGCAGGATTGCATCCCCTCTAATTCACCATAAATGTTGACATTTTTCATGTCACCCTGAGAGCCATGTAAATAATCGATCTGAGATAACCTAATGGCTAAAACCCTGCATGCTTCCACAAGGCCTAAAACACTAAAC
Source organism: Cryptomeria japonica (assembly GCF_030272615.1). Classification (NCBI taxonomy): domain Eukaryota; kingdom Viridiplantae; phylum Streptophyta; class Pinopsida; order Cupressales; family Cupressaceae; genus Cryptomeria; species Cryptomeria japonica. Next base: position 1,402,766 of record NC_081406.1, on the reverse strand, counting down.
CCTTACGGTTTCCTTGGTCTTTTTCGGCCTTGTTCTTTTCCTATGTCGATTGGCTTAAGCACTCGTATCACTTAAGTACCACCACTTGGAGTGTCCCTTATTCATCTCGGAAATGACCCTGCCCTATCTTATGCACTACTATGTTGGGTGGGACTGATGAATAAAAGGTTAATTATTACATAGATTGCTAGATCGTAAGTTCGTAGAAGTCAAGGTGAATCACCAGTTAACTTTGCGATGTTGTGAAGGACCATTACAGGTTATGAAAAATATCAGGTTGAATCATCGTAGTGATCAGGATATGTGCTATTTCAAGCTACAATCCTGCGATTGGCATTTGATAGTTAAATAAATGTTAATCACATCTTCACGGGTTCTACGTAAACATTTTGGACTAACATACAATCCCGCGAGATCCTTACACGTGTCCAGTTAGTGAGAAATTATGACAGGACCGACATAGTTGCACATACAAGGGATAACCGTTCAATTTCATTTAAGGGCAAGATCAACGCATGTGTTTTATTTAATCATTAAGGATCCTTCCGAGGGGTTTTAGGCACATCACAACCATTCATACACACGCAAAGAGAAGACCTGTCAACCAAGGTTCAAACTTGGGGATGAACATTAGAATTCAAACAATTGTCATGGTGGTTGTTGACCTATCAGGTTGAAATTGAATACACATCTTGTCGACCCATCATTTCTGATCAAAATGTGTTCCAACCACCCCGAGTCGACACAGAATGAGTGCCATTACTCCTTCTAGGCTCTTTAGATGTTTCCCAGGATCACCCATACACATTTATGACACACATATGACTTTTAAGCCTGACAGAGGACATATGATGCCATTAAAATGTCGAGCTCTCCTAATTTTTAGGAGATATTTGTTCTTTTTCAGTTGCAGTCACATCTCAAGACTCCTCCCCATCTTTGTAGGATACTTTCAGACACGCAACAATCAAATCCAATATGATTATCTCCATTTATAACCTAACCCTAGTTGGTTAGGGTTTCCAAACCCAATGTTCTAGCTGAGTTATGCTTGACCTATAAAGGCATTTTTGTATGATTTTCTCAAGGTCCTATTACTATTTTTCTTTTACGGAAATTCATAACTTCTATAACTATAAATATTGCCTTGCCTCACATTAATTAAATTTGTCTACTTTGCCTCTTTCCAGTTCAAACATTTTGTGTGATGTATCTTACCTCTCTGTTTGAATGCATTCATTTTATGTTCTCAGAATTTTGTGATTGTGTTAACGCCCTTGTAGATGTTGTTTATGAATTTCCCTTCATTTCTCTCATCACCTTATCGGATCCTAACCTTTGCACACACTTTTGGGAGCTGATTAGAAATAGGAAATTGTGCATGTTTTTGGGTAGTTTCTATTGGTGTCTTGTGCAGTTATGGGCAGGAGGGATCAAATATTTAATCTTGGTGCATCGCCTCCTTTTACATCCTGAAATTTATTTCTCCCTTTTCTTCTGCAAGTGGTTAGCATAGGTTTAGAAGTAGGTTATACTAGTGTTGGATTGGTCCCACACCACACCATGATTGATGAGGAAGTTGGCCTTCTCCGGAGATTCAACCTCACATGTGCAAGGTCCCACACTTGCAGGTTGTTTCTATGTTTCACAAGGTTGTTGAACATTTGTGTTGAACAAGGGTGCAAATTTTTGTGATGACAACTCCCTAGCACATTGGCCCTGAGCTAGGACCATGGCGCCCTAGCACCCTAGTCTTGAGCTAGGACCATGGTGCCTTAGTGCCCTGGTCTTGGAAATCGAGACCCAGATTTGGACAAGATGCAAAAGGGAAGTTGAAAATGCAGGTTTTCGAAAGGTGTGAGTAGAATCAAAGAAGGCATCAGGCACTAAGATACTACATACTAAGGTGAGGTGTAGGTGAGGATAAAATTATATGCGAATACAATTTACAACAATACAACTACCAATGTCATAGGGTAGGGAGCAACATAATAAGGCGAATGGAGTGCTAAGGCACTACCTTTTCACCAAGAAAAAACATAAGATTAGGTGTAAGAGTGATACGAGCTCTATCATATTGATCTTGAACAAATTTTTTAAAAGCTTTACAATTTCCAATACAATGAGAATAGTTATGATGAAAGAGACAATACATATAAACATCTTTATTCTTTTAATTATTGATATATCTATAGACACCTATTTTCATCCACTTGATTAAATGAATTTTATATTTGTTCAATTATCATTCATCCAACTATTAATTAAATTCACATTTAATTAATTCTTTCCTTTTCCAACTATTAATTAGATTAACATTTAATTAATTCATCCCAACCCTCTTCTCCTATTAATTAAATAAATTATTTGATTTAATTCTTAAACAAACTCAGACCATTAATTAAATAAATAAATCATATTTGTTTAATTAAATCTTCCTTCACTTCCCTAGGGTTAATCCTTTAATTGACCCTTTGGATGGAGAGAAGGTAAAGTGGTCAAAACTAGAGAAGGGGTGGGTGAAAATAAATTTTGATGGAGCTTCAAAAGGCAATCCGGGGATTTCAGGTGAGGGATGTGTGGCCTGTGATGATGATGGAAAGATCGTATGTATGGGTGCTAGAAGGCTTTGAGATGGCACTAATAATGAGGCGGAAGTTCAAGCGGCTTTACTAGCACTTGATTTAGCAACAAATATGAAGGTGACAAAATTACACCTGGAGGGTGATTCCCAAATTGTTGTCCAGGCTCTGGTTAGAGGCCATACACCATGATGGAAATTGAACAAATATGTAAATAATATAAGTGAAAAACTAAAAGCTTTCAACAACTACTGTATCTCGCATGTGAAAAGAGATGGAAATACTATTGCAGATGGGCTATCAAATGATGCATGTGGTCTCGCGCCAGGGGAGGTGAGGTGGCGGAATAGCAGAAAAGAAACCGTTAAATGGAGCTAAGATCACTTGCCAAGTTGGTACGATAAACATTTCAAATTTCTTGTCAGAAGCTAGCTTTTTCCTACACAAGGTTTAGTTAATGAGCAGTTATTGCGACATGCTCTGAATTGGTAGTGATAGTGGAGTGCTATGCATTGAATGCCAATTTCGTAATGCCTGCACAGGTAATGAATAGGTTTGGCAAGTTGGTGAAACCAAATTTAAATCAGGTTTCATCAAAAATTTCTGCAACTTTTAGCAAGCTTGGAAATGGAAGCGAACTTCACTTTGGAATCCTCCAAGCTTATGCAGGCTTTTCGAGGACCTATCCCTCCCAAGAAGCTCGATAAAATGTTTTTGGCTAAGGACCCTCTACTCTTGAAAGCAATTCAGTTGGTTTTAGGAGAAGAGGTGTCTGTTATCGACCACCATTATAGGTGTAGAGCAGACATCTACTCGTTCCTTATGGCGTGGGGTTTGGAGTTGGGACACACTTGTGCAGAGGTAAGGAAAATCTTGCAGAGAATTATTCCAAGAGAGTACCCATTAAATTTGGAGTCACTGCTGGAGTCGGCAGTGCCAGGATGGGGTTTTAATCTCGTAGAAGGTATCCCAAAGGAGAATGAGGAGTTGAGGGTGAGACATTCACGTATTTAGTTTCTTCATTGTTGTGAAGAAGCTAGAGCGCGCTTCAAGGATGATGCGAAGCGAGGATGGGAAGGGATGCTAATTTTTGTCCAGATTATGGACATTGAAGATGAGATTAGGCAAGAGGGTGGAGAGAGAATGGTGGTGAAATTGAGCTTTAGGAGGCTAATAACGAGAAGATTATCTGCAGAATTAGCAAAACATGCAGGGGGTGATGCACAGGGTGGACGCGGTGGCGAGTTGATAAAATCGGTCTCACGAGGGACAATGGGAAAGGATGCAAAAGGAAGGATAGGAGTTCCACACGCAGGAAGATGAGTTTCTCACCGACTTAGGGTGGCTAGTGAATCGAGTGCCTCGACTGCAAGAGATGTGAAGGAGGAGAGATGAATTGGTCACAACAAGCAATGGTACGTCTAGGTGCCAATTTCGTCTTCTTTTTTTGGTTCAATTAAAATTTCAGTTGGAAAACTTAAACTTTATGGTTTCCATTTAGTACATTTTAAGCAAAATTTGCTTGAATTTTGAATGGCAAGATGTAATAAGTAGTTTTTTCATACTCATAGCATGGGGGTGTGGGTTTAGTGTGGGTGCTGGTTACTAGTTATGAAATTCCAGTTTTTGGGTGGGTGGTTTGGATGATTTTTTGTGGGTGGTTTTAAGGAACTTCTTGATAGTTTATTATCTTGTTGAAGTTGTACTATTTAGTTCTAAATAAATAAAATACAAATATTACCGATCAAAAAAATTAAATCCTCCTTCACATTTAAATAAATTAATATTTATTTAAAATCCCCAAATCCTATCTCCCACATTTAAATAAATTAATGTTTATTTAAATCCCTAAAATCCCCTTTCTCACATTTAAATAAAATATTTATTTAAATTCCTAAAATCTCTCCCCCACTTGCACTTTCTAGAAAATGCAAGTTGCAAGTTAACCTTTTTCCTAATCATGTCTAAACCTTTATTATTAGCCTAGTCACCCTTTAATGCTTTGCACATTCCTAAACCAAAGGTTAACCCAAAACCCATCAACTCAAGCCTTTAATGGCTTTCTCTAAAGTCTTCAAACCTTTAATGGTTTCATTCTAGAGACTTCTCAAGCCTTTAATGGTTTCCCTCAAAGCCTTCAAGCCTTTAATGGTTTCCTTCTAGAGTCTTCTTAAGCCTTTAATGACTTCCTTCAAGTCTTCAAGCATTTAATGTTTTATCCCCCTTTTTCTCAATTAAATAAATTAAGATTTATTTAAATAAAATCCAAAATTCACATTCACATTTAAATAAATCAATATTTATTTAAATATCTGTCCAAATGCAAGCTGCACCAATAAATTGAAATAAATAATTTTTATTCCAATTAAAATCCTAAAATCCATCCCACTTGCATTTTTCTACAAATACACTTAGCCACTAATCCTTTCTTCTAGAATATTCAAACCTCTTCCAATTTAGCCTAATACCCTTCTAATGATTTGCACATTCATTAAGGAGTCACTTCTCAAAAATATGCAAAGGTTTCATAAAGCATTAAAAGCTTTATTTCCTCAACAAGATAACCTCCAAAGTCTTCCAAAACTTGCAAGGCTCTTACATAACCATTAATCGTTAACTCACCATTGACCCTTGGTTAGAGACTATCTCTCTAGCCCAACCATCCTTTTAACTCATGGGTCTCTTCAAGCATTCATTGCTTTGACCATGATTATCCTTTAACCCTTGCACAAGAGTTTATCCTTTGGATAAAAGCTTTATCCATTAACTCGACCCTAACCAAATCCCCTAGGGTAACCACCATGTCTTCTTAGACATTTAATGCCTCTTCTCTTTCCTCTCAAGCCTTCTCATGTTGACAATTGTCACCATTTCATTGTAAAAATTGTAAACATGGATTGAGGATCACCGATTTCTCAAGCAATCCTAACCCTTGTTAATATTATTCAATCTTGACCATCCAATTGCCCATTTCTTCTATAAATAGGACCCATTCCTTCATTATCAAGGTCACCACTTCTTAGACTTAGAATCTACATTTTGTCTCTCTTTGTTTATCTCAAGAGCTTAAGCATTTAGAAGCATTTTTATCAATAGCATATCATTAGCATAGCATATCATGTTAGCATAGTATATCATGTTAGCATAACATCTCTTTATCAATAGCATAATCTTCTTAATCTTGGTTGCATAGGCATATAGATCATTTCATCATATATATAACTCATTCTTTGAGTTGTCATTCTAAGGATCAATTGATCAATGATTTGAGAGCAATCATGATTTAAAGAATCCTTGAAGATAGAGGACAATGGGAATCTTTTGAAGGATTGGCTTGTTTAATTAGTTTACCAAGTTAGTCCTTATATCTAATGTTTCATTGGTATGTTAGTTTCTTGTTTTTCCAATTGATTGACTGACCCACTAATCTAGCGTACATATCTTATGAAAGAAAAAGTAACATTATTTTCATATTTTAACTTCCAAAAGATTCTTGTAGCTATTTTTATTTTATTTTAAAAATGGACAGGTCTTGTCTCTTGAGATGTAGGGCATGATACACTAATGGAGGAAGAAGGATTGTTTTCTTGTGGTAAAAGGGTTGGCAAAGAAGGATGGGGATTGTTTGATGAAGAGGCATATGTTTGGATGGATGATAGTTCCTATGTTTTGCAAAGTACTCCTTAAGCATTTGAACCTTACAAAGACCATCCATGGATGTTGATGAATTGGGATATCCTTAACCTTATGTAGTAGATTGTAAGGGAAGATCTATAGAGACTTTGATTCCTTGTTCTTTTTTTCTAATTTCTTGTCCTTTATAGCCTTGTTTTGAAATAATATCATATCCAACCTCATAGGATGTTTTCAATTATGAAGGAGGAGTTTGATCATGAATTTCATTAAAAATTTGTTGTGCAAGAGCATGTTGAAGAACCAAAAGGATGCATAGATAAAGAAGGGATATCCTTTGTAAGGAGATTCTCCTTTCTATAATTATTCATGTCCTCTTTGGTAGGTTGGGGGAGGATCCTCATCGTCTAAGGCTTCATCTTTGTTTAATATTATTTTAGGAGATAGATCATGCATGAAGTGCATAACATCATATTGCCTACAAATATTTTGATGATCAAGATAAGCTCTAGGAGAATAAGGAGGATCTAGAGGGATTGATATACTAACGTGTTGACCTTGTCCCCTTTTCACTAGAGTATCTATATGAGAAGAGGTTGTTGTTATGTTTCTCTTCAATGCTTTATCTCTATTAGAGAGATCATTGATAGGAGTATTGACTCTTTCCTCATTAACATAAGATACCCTAGGAGAGGTACAAGTGTTAGCCTTTTCAAAGCTGTCTCTAGGAATGTCATGAATATTGTCCACTAAATCCTTTATAAGATCTACATATTCCATTAATTTCCTTATAAATATCATTATGTAGAAACATGAAATTTGGATAAAAGCTTTGAACAATGATTTATAAGAGGAAAATATTATTGAAACCCTTAAAATTCAATATGTGAAGTTACTATGAAAGAATGCAAGCAACATGAAATGAAAAAGTCTATTATCCAACACATGGTTTTGATAAAAATAGCTAAAAAATTAATGTTATCACATATGAAATAGAAAACCAATTAGATCTTGTCAATTCCATTATGAAAAATTAGATCTAAAAACATTAAATTGAAAGTGTATAAAAGCGTCAGGTTCACCAAAATGTAAGGTGGATAAATTAGGCTTCCACACCTTTATTGGTAATGAAAGTCATTAATTCAACCTTGAACTAACCTTACATTAAGATAAGGGAATTTGATTGATTCAATCCGAAAATTTATGAGCTCAGATCAGGTTAATCCTTCCCTTGTCAAAGTTGAAACTGAATTGTAACTGGTGCAAACAATGAGAAATTGTCATAAAACAACAGTAGCTGAATGTTCCAGATTTCATGCAAAGCTATAAACTAAGATATGAGGTAAAATGGATCATAACTTGTGGTGAAAAGATCGGCCTGAATTGTCAAGACCAGGGGGAAGTAGTTCGCATTGGTCCTCCGAATATCGAGGGAATATAAACTATATCCTTTTAAAGAATTTGTTCAAGATCAATATATATTTTTGAAATTTTTTGGAATCAATTTGTATCCACTTTTCTAACTCCCTCAAAAACTTGTTTTTAATAGTAAACAACATTTTTAAAGAGTGATACTTGGTAAGCCATAACTTTTTTTCTAAAATAGATAAAAACTTGATTCTTTCAAATTTAGGTTTGCGTCATCGATATCCAATGTTTGCAATTGGTTTCATAGAATTATGTTTTGTACCTCATATTTTATTAAGTTTTGAAGTTGAGTTAACTATAATTTTGACATAGGTTCATTTGGTAACTGTAACTTGTGTATGTATCAAAAAATATTTTTTCTTTTTTGTTGGAAAGAGGACTTCAATACCTATTATGTAGATTTTTTCAATTTTTTTTCACTAGTTTACTATTTTTGCATAAGCATTGAATAGAGAAGTTGATGTTTGGTGAAAAACTTATGTTGAGTTTTCAAAGTGCATTTATGATTATCTGAGGTGGATCCCTCTGAAGAGCTATTTCAGATTTCAGGTTTATCCTTTCCTTGTTAGAGTTGAAATTGAATTTTAAGTAGTGCAAACAATGAGAAATTGTCATAAAACAACAATAGCATAATGTTCTAGATTTCATGCAAAGCTATAAACTGAGATGTGAGGGAAAATGGATTAGAACCTGTGGCAAAAAGATCGGCCTGAATTGTCAAGACTGGGGGGAAGTAGTTCACATCGACTAGAAGTAGCTCTTCAGAGGGATTCACCATAGATAATCATAAACACACTTTGGAAACCCAACATAGGGTTTTCACCAAACATCAACTTCTTTGTTCAATGCTTACGGAAAAATAATAAACTAGTGAAAACAAATCTGAAAAATATCTACGTAATAGGTATTGAAGTCCTCCTTCCAACAAAAAAGAAAAATAATTTTTTAAGACATACACAAGTTACAGTTACCAAATGAACATATGTCAAAATTGTAGTTAACTAGACTTCAAAACTTAATAAAATATGAAGTACAAAACATAATGTTATGAAACCAATTGCAAACATTAGATATCGATGATGCAAACCCAAATTTGAAAGAATCGTAATTTAATCTATTTTAGAAAAAAAAAGTTATGCCTTACCAAGTAAGTATCACTCTTTAAAAATGTTGTTTACTGTTAAAAACTAGTTTTCAAGGGAGTTAGAAAAGTGGATACAAATTGATTCCAAAAAATTTCAAAAAAATATATTTAGAATCAATATATAAAATGTCACAAATCACTTGTTTACATCATCTATAAATTTCTTACGATTTAGCGGTAATAGATGTTTGAATGTGAAGTTTTTATTTTAAAATGTTTATTTGTGTTAAAGTTTACTAAAAAGTGTAACCCACTATTGTGGGATCATCCTGGAGAAAAGTAGCTTAGGTTATTCATGCTTTGATTATAGTTATTATGGGAGTCTTTCAATAGGTCTAATATAGAATAATTCAGGTGCTTTCACGGGGGATATATTCTATTTATCTAATCATCAAGAATGTGATAGCACATCTTTGATGTATCTAGGTTAATTTTGTGATTTGTTGGTTGAAGATAAACCTATTGATTTAGCCAAGTAGGCTTCACAGTCCTTATATTTAGTCATTTGGTCAAATGGTGTATCGTGATTATAATGAACAAAGGAAGTCAATTTTTCCCTTGGATTACAACAATCAAAATGTAAAAATTTTAGATGAAGTGGAGAATACTGAGAGGGAGAGAAAAATAGAAATATTTAAGGCAAAACTAGTGGAAGTAAAAAAGTGAATCAAAGAGCCAAAAAGATTGTTGAAGATGAGCTTCCATCCCAAACAATTGTTGAATATCTACTATATTTTTTTTAATTATTGTTTTTTCTACCATATCGAATTAGAGGATATACTCATTCAAACTGTCATTGATAAAAAAATTAAGCATTAGTTAAGAGTAGGCATATAGTTAAAAACTTAAGATGATACTCTACATGGTAACAATGACATAGGACATAGGTTGTTAACAATGGATTTGACACAACAAATTTGTTACAATGGTGTCAATGCTTTCACGTAATACTAGGACTTAGAAGGTTCACTCTGTAAATTTCAAACAATCTCAATGAACTAGAGTGATTTCTTATAATGATTTGGTTGTACATTTTTAGTTACATATAAATCCTTGCTCAATATGATGGTACTCTTAAAAACTAATATAACTGTTTGAAATTTTAGTGTACGTAATGCAACAAAAGTTTGCAAATGTAAAGTGGTCATGGCATGATAGAATGCCTTCAATATGCAAAAACATTTTGTCAAACAATTGAAAAATTTAGAAACATCTCAATGATAACTTCCCCTAAAGAATTTTAAGCAATAAGTTTGGTAAAAGAAATATGGGCAAGTCTTTCATCTCATTCAACAGTTAAGGATATTTGTTGGGTTTATTAAATTATTTATTTTCTTTTGATTTTTTGGGGTTAAGAGGCGGTTGGCACTGTATTAGTTTGCCAAATATTTATAAAGATGCACTATTTTTATGTCTAAATCAATAAATAACTTTTATTTTTTTTTTAGTGCAAAAAGTTGAAAAATCTATAAAATTGTTGATTAAGATAGCTAAAATGTGGTTTTAAAAAACCAACCATATTTAGTAACCATGGAATATTAAAAGGTGTTATAGATAACTGCTAGAAGACATTTCACTGCAATCTTAGAGTGTTTATGACGATCAATTAGTGTCTATGTCCAATTGAAAAGGCTTTCTTTATTCTTAATAGTTCGATAGAAGATTTGTTTATTACTCCTCTTTATTTTAAGAGAGGAATCTTAGAGAGTTAGTGCTATAGAATTTCAAAGCTTTGAGGGCTCCAAATTAAATCCAATAGAAGAGGCTTTCTTTATTTTACGAGCTATGGTGTTTCTTGAATAAAAAGAAGTTGTGAAACAAATTAATAGCATAAGAAAAGAATTCAAATGCCATTAACAAAATAATATAGCACTGCTCTATCATTTTTTTTCAAAAGAAAAATTTGCTTCATGATTGTAAAACAGGCTAACACTTATTTAGAGTGAAAGGTTTGCATGCCTATGAAAGCTACGAAAACCTTGAGTTGAATATCAACTAACTCTTAAATCTCACGAGCTTCCCAACTTTTGTTTTTCATTTGAGTAGAGTTTACAAGAAAAATACCATTCATTTTGTTCCTAGAAGAAGAAGAGGTAAGAATAAAAAACCAAGAAACAATTATTTTTTAGTAAATTGAGTCTACAATACCTTTATTTCAGCTATAATTTTAGAAATGGTAGCCCATTAATCCCCCATATCGAGCCGATTGTTTCAACCAATAAGTAAATATATATATATATATATATATTTCAAATATGTTTTGTTAAATTTTTTGCATCTTTAAAGAGCATAAATATGTTTTTGCATATAAAAAATATTCCAAGATCATTGATAAAAAAACAAAGATTAATAACATATTATGTATAACTCATGACTAGACATGAACTAATAATAACAAGAGACACAATGCATCATGCTCCTATCAATAGTGTGGTTAGTTTAGAGTAGATAAAAGTAGAAATGAAGATAGAGCGAGAGAGGAAGAGGGAGAGGAATAGATAGAGAGATAGAGAGGGAGATAGAGAGATAAAAATAGAGATAGAAATAAGGAGTTAGACTGATAGAGAGGAAGAGGAAAGGGAGAAATAAAGGTAGAAAGAGATAAAGAGAAAAAACCAAAAAAGATGGATGTTAACTTCAATCTATAACATGTACAAGTAACTAATGGCATTGTTTTAGCACAAACAAGTCAAGCTTTCTCACTACCATGTTACTTAGGATGAAAGCAATTTTAGTCACTAACAATAAAATCTCTAATGAGTGTACACAATCTCTATCCAATATTTTGGTCGATCTATATTTGAAACTTGCACATGAATGACTGACTAAGATATTAATAAGACAAAAACAAAACCTCATTTTCATATCTCACATCTAAATTTATAAATATAATAATCATTAGTTTTACAACTATAAATTTTCATAAATAAAATATATAAAAAAATAAATTAATATTATTAAAATTTCTATAATAAATTAAGTATATTATATATCAACATGTAAATACATATTTAAGAATAATTATTAATTAGTTATTGAAAAATTGAAATTCAATTCATTAATATTTGAAGTCAATTTAATGATCTATTATTAAAAACAAATTATAAATAAAACCTTGTCTAACTTAATAAAATACAAATTGTTAAATAAAATTTCAAATTAAAAAAGGTCCAATATTTAGCATTGTCAAGTCCATCAATAAAACCATTAACTTCAATTAAATAAATACAAAATAAAACCATTACTTTAATTAAATAATTAAAACCATTAGCATTGAATTTAATTCATGGGCAAGAAAAGTTAATACAACCAAAATGAATAAAAGTTACTTTACAGGAGTAATTTTCAAAAATTAAAAAATGTGAGGTTAACAAAAGTTACTTTTACATTTAAATATGGAGATTGAAAGATAAGAACAGACACATTATGATTTGAAATAAATAGATAATAATGGCTAATATGTGTGCAGGGTTCAGAAT